>NW_027512699.1:2228053-2585738 GCF_048772815.1 Callospermophilus lateralis
TTGACTTTAGACCCAATGACTACTACTCTATGACATTTGTTTTTCTTCCATGATTAAAGACACTTTAATTATTAAGCAGGTATCACCACATATGGTGACACATGTGTAAAACCTCAGTGGCTCCAGAGGCTGAGTAAAGAGAAACACAACTTCAAAATGACTCTCAGAAACATAATGAGGCCCTAAACAACTTTGTTGAGACATTGTCTCTAAATATTAAAAAATGCTGGGAATGTAACTGAGTAGTAAAGCACCCCTAGGTTTATTCCCTGGTACCAAAAAATAAATAAATAATGAATTTAAAAAAATTGTATCTAATTTGAAAGCCCAAATACCTCTACCACACATACAAATTTTCCTATTATTTTAGGCCTTGATTAATTATAAATATTCAAAACAGTTATATATATATATATATATATATATATATATATATATATATACATATATATAATGATATATTATATATATACATACATATATATACTGTGTGTATATGTATAATATATGTATATGTATTATATATGTATATTATATAATATAAATATATTTTGTTTATATAATAGCATGTGTATACTATAGTATATAGAAAAAATATATTAAACATAGTATATATATATATACATATACTATCCATAGTATATATTTATTATGCATGTAAACACACACAGTATATATGTATATATATTATATATTATAGATATCTCTTTATGCCTCTAAGTAGAGAACTCTAATTGGGAACATAGAATAAAAAGAAGGCAAGGAGAAACATGAAATTAGTGGTATCATTTTGAATCACCACAGGGGAAAAAATGGAATTTAGACATGGAAAACTCAACATTTTATATTTGTTCATGTGTATGACACAGGGGCCTACATTAAATAGGTTATACAATCTTTTGAAAGAAAGTATATGTGATATATATGAATGGCAGATATGTTTAAAAAATTGGAATCTTCATGGTGTCTTACAGGTGCTTTGTTAGGTCTGAATCACAGCCCAGTCATGTATTAGTAGGCTGCATGAGGAACATTGCTAATCTTTGTCCTCAAAAATTATTCCCATTGTAGAGATGAGAAAACACAGGTTTCTGGACATCAAAAGGCAACTCAGCAACACACACAGAAGTACTTGAATACAGAACAGTATGAAATTTCTTCAAAGCTTAACAAAGTTTGGTTTGCTCCTTATATAAAGAATGTCAGTCTGGAGAAATATTTTCTTCCTCATTTTGAAAAGATTACCTCAAAAATACTTCCTAGGAGAAACACAACTGATTTAGCATCTTACATGTTAAGGGTACTCTTCTGAAGCAAGATCGATCAAACCGGATTTTTATAGAGGGGAAATGCTTGGAGATTATAGGGTTTAAAAACCATATCACAGGTCCAGAGACTGAGCATGACTCAAAAAAGAAAATGATCTAAAACACTTATAAGATATTAAGAAAATATTATGTAACTGTTTCTAAAAATAAATTCTTTTTGGTTGCTATTTCCACAAATATCACATCTCTGGTAATAGGATAGGCTGAGATTGATAAAGATGACAATATTTGAAATAAAGGCTTCTGCTTCATTTTCTCCTAATATATATACTATTAATATGGTATATGAAAAAATGATCAACAAACTATATTTTTTTGTATAAGAAACATTTTCCTCTGAAGTTCGTCTTGAGATCTCAGCTAACACCATAATTTTCTTCTGCAACTTCACATTCCTTTTCTTGCACAAGACCTAACCCTAGAACTTTACCATTGGTTTCTTGGCCCTAATATATCTAGGGATTCTGAAAATTATGGGGTTTATAGTTCCAGATGTTTTTGTCTCAGTATTTTGGAGATTACATCCAATATTAATTAATAATCTACTTTCACATGTTTGGGGGAACTTCTCCATTTTTACCATCTGCCTGCCGTGTGTTCTCTATGACATCACCCTAAGCCCCAGAAGCTCCTGCTTGGCAAAGATAAACCATAAATTCTCACATCAGAGCCTGTGGTTCCTTGTTCCTTGTGGGAATTCTGCATGTTCTTGAATGCTTGCTTCTCATTTTCTTCTACTGCCATCGTCAATGTGACCTAATGTGATCTTATATTTATTAGTGTATGCTGAATAATTATACCAATGTATTACTTTCTAAGGCATTTATTTAAAATATTTGAGGTGTTCCAGGAATTCTTTTTTATAGGGCTCATATCCTCAGTTCTTTCTAAAATTCAATAAATAGATAAACCTCTAACTAAAAAATAAATGATGTTATCACTGTTAATACCTGAACATTAAAATAAATAAACAATATTTAAAACTCTCAGCCCATAGGTGTAAGGACTTATATTACATAGATCAATTTGTTGCAAGACACAAACAACCAAAATGCATTGTGTCCTTGGTGATCATTGTACTGGGAAGAAATTATTGGTTTTAGCATTGGACTCTCACCAAGCCATGAATTTATTAAGGGTAGGACACTGTATTTTCTTCTGTAACCATGACATGGTATCAATCATATGTAAAAAAGGAAAAAAATAACAGAAATAGGAAATGGTTTTCTCAGAAAAAGAAGACATTACCAGCACACTGTAGTCATGCACAGAATATCCAAAATGTGGCCTCTGTCTACTGGGGCATCTACAGAAAGCATGAACATGTATACCTGATGGGAGAAAGAAAAAATGTTCCAATCTTCCAGCAAATTGGGCTTTATTATTTGAAATTATAAAAAGTAGCCATTGATAAAGCAATATTTCTTGCAGGACTGAACATTGAATGTACATTTGCAAGAATATAAAATAGATTCCCAGAGCTTTTCAATACAGAAATATTGATAATAAATAAAGATCAGAAATAGCCTGAATTCCATCATTTGTTTAGTTTCAACTTTGGTCAACCTACACCATGGGAATTTAAGATTTTTGCATATGTGGAGTGTTTTCCAGGTTGTTTCATTGAGTAAAAAATAAGGGGCTGATAGGATATACAGGAGCACTCCCTTTTGGGTAAGAAAGAAATTTACATAATAACTTATAATTGTTATTGCCTTTTACCAAAACAAGAAACAGCAAGAATATATACTAAAAACAATTAAAACATATGTTTATGAAGGGCAATGGGAAAAGATTAGTGGAGATGGAATATAGGTGAGTCATCAATGTATTTTAACTGGGTTTATATTTGAGCCACATAAACAACAACCACATTCAAAACATAGAATAAAATCAAAGGACAAAAATCAAGGGCCAAAAGACAGGTAAGAGTCTGACAACTCAAACATGAACCATACTATTCTGTGACTAATTAATTTCTTAAGTTTGCATGATTTCCAGGATCTTTTTCTCCAGTGTGATCAAAATTTTTACCTGAAGTAGCAATGCTTGTTGTGCTGTAACATTTACTGATCAGTAATTAGCATTAAAGGATCCCAGGATTCATATGCAATGTTTAGTGTCTGCACAGCAAGGGACAACATGGGTTTTATACTTTCTCCATTAGACTGGAGTCTCCAAGTGCAGGAGCCACTTCTTATCTAGGGTGAGCAGTCCGGTGAATACACAGATAGGATTATTAACATACACTGGAGAATTCTTTGAATATTTAATGCCAAGAACACAGAGAGGACTTGACAATTACTTCCAGGTCCAGATTTCAGAAGCTTGGATATACACACTTGGGGGAAAATGACCAGTCCTAGACCCTGTGTGAGTATGTATTTGAATGTTGTGGTAGTTTATCATGAGCCTAGGCAGACAAAGGTGTGGTCTTGCAAGGCAATTAAGTCATGTGGGTAGAGCCATGGAATGGGATTATTGTCATTTATTAAAAGAGAGCAGCAAAGAAACTTCTTAATTTATCCTGCGAGGACACAGATGGTGCACTTCCTTACTCTCATCAAGATGCTACAATAATTTATGGTAGACTGGGTGGTTTATAAGCCACAGACATTCATTTTTCACAGTATGTAAGATCAAGGAACAAGGCAATTCAATATTTGGTGAGGACATTTCTCTGGGCATTCCTCATGTATGCACCTATGTACATGCATATACAACAGCAAGGAGCTTGGGGCTTTCCACCAAGCACAATCCTCCTATTCTGCATTTCTACATGTCAAATTTGGGAACCACCGACTTAGCCCCATCCCTGAAAGGCAGTCCCAGACCTCCTGTGGTGTTACTCTCTGAGCTACCTCTTTAAGGTAGGAGTGAAGCCTGCTTCTAATCTGTACTCTGGACTCTGCTCTCACCTCCTCAGCCCTGCCTGTACCCTGGTTAGAGCCAGGCCTTCCATTGTACCTGTACCTCCTTTTACTGATCTATTACCTGATCGTTATGTGCCAACACTTTACCATGATCATTTGTGCCTTTTTTCCCTCTGTTCCCACAGCTACAATGAAGCTGCCATTTGCTAGCTGTATTACCTTAAACAAGTTAACTCGACACAGCTGAGCATCCCTGTCCTGCAACATGGATGTAAACATGGCTTCTTCTCAAGGAGTTCTTATTGCCAGTGAAGGGGGCAGGGGACAAAAATCTCAAAAACAATAGTCCAGTACATGATTATCAATGGCTCCTGATGTCATTAAATGTTACCATTACTAGCTGTCAATCTCACTTCACAACATGGGAACATGAATCCCTGAAAAGTAAAAAAAAAATAAAATAATTAAGTTCAGTGGGCCCAGGTCTGCTCTGACTCTAGATTCCCTGCCCCCAATCAGAGCTCAAGGCCAGGATGAATACAACAGTGCCACATGAATAAAGGACTAATGTAAAGCTGATTAAGGCAGTTTCATGAATGGACAAAAGGGAAAGAATTGTGGGAAGGAGCCAAATCCTATATCTGACACCTGGAGAATCAGGAGGTTTTACCTTCACATTGATTCTCTCCTCTTGAGAATAAAACTGTACTGAAAACAGACCCACAAGACAGGTTAGTCATCAATGCAGGCATTAAAGGACACTCTGGAAGTTACCAGGCTGTTTGGTGCATGTACAAGCAGTCAGAGCCACAGATTGAAAGACCTCAAATGGTTCATATGAGACCATTTTCGTCCTGCATCTTCATTCCCTGACTCAAACAATGTCAGGCTGAACTTGGACACTGAAGGTTCTGTGTGTTGGCAGGTGACATACCCAGAAAATAGCATCTACACATCTTTTCACAAATTTACTCATTCTACTCAGTCATAAATAAGAATGGAATTATACCATTTGTGGGAAATGAATGAACCTAGAGATCGTCAAATTAAATGAAATAAATTAGACTCAAAAAGTCAATTGTCATGTGTTTTCTCTCATGTGTGAAAGGTAATCAACATTCCCTTCACCAGTCTTTTTATGTATTTTTTTTTGAAACAGGTTTTTGCTAAGTTATTCAAGGCTTTGCCTACAGACAAAAAGCTGGGTGCCCACAAAGCAAAAATACAAGAACCTGTCATCCCCCTGGCTTATGTAGCATTCACTAGGCACCAAGTGCCAACTATCTATGACTTCATTTAATTCTCACCACAGTCTTGGGAAGCAAGTGGCATCAGCCCCATCTTAAAGATAAATAAATAGAAGTTGGGAGATGTTAAAGATCTATTCAAGCTGAGTGAGGTGGCACATGTCTGCAATCCCAGCAGATTAGGAGGCTGAGGCAGAAGGATTATGAGTTAAAAGCCAACCTCAGCAAAACTGAGGTGCTAAGCAACTCAGTGAGACACTGTCTGTAAATAAAATACAAAAGAAGACTGGGGATGTGACTCAGTGGTTATGAGCCCCTGAGTTCAATCCCAAGTACCAAAGGAAAAAACTCTATTCAAGCCTCTAAAAATATATAAAAGCCACAATACAAATGTATGATATGTACTCAAGACCTTGGTCCATTAACATTTATTTAATACTAGTCATAACATCTAGGAAGCTCCCTGAAAGATTAATAAATCCAATGCTTAAGAGTACTCTCCAGAGATTATTGTTTCACTGATTGGAGCTAAAGTCTGGGTATCAGGGTAATTGAATCTAATGCTCACAATTAGGAATGGGATCACTTTTCTATTAAAAATCAGGGAAGCTTAAACAAAGAGATTGGAGTCAGCTGCTCAATGTTGTGTGTCAAGTTCACAGGAAAATCAGGGTGTATGTCTGTACTTCTGTAGCTCTCCAAAGAGCTCTCTGTGGCTCAAAACAAAAGGAGACTCCACAAAGCTGCGAGAGACACAAGCCAACCCCTCTACCACAACTCACCCAACAATACTCCCAGAGAATAAGTGAACATATAGGAGACAATTCCAAGTGGTATCTTGATGATCAATTGGCGCGATGCAAGGAAATAGGGCACAACCAACTTCAGCAAAGGCAGAGGTGTGGCTGGGCCAGGATGGGGCCTGGTGTAGAGGATAAACTTTTCCAGGGCACATAAAGCCCAGGGCTTTCTCCTCCACAAATGAGCCTTGCCTTATCACACAAATGCTTGTTCAACTAGTTATGCTCTTCTCCTATTTTATATTTCTCTTGCACATGGCTTTGGAGGTCTCATGCTTTTGTATTTCTTATATTTTTTATGCATCTTTCAAACTATCCCAAAATTAACCATGAGGAATATTACCTGTACAGGTTATAGTTTTATTGTATTACCATTTAGTTCAAGTTTCCAAATCTCTCTGAAATACCCTTTTTATTTTTATGACACTTTTATTAATCCTTCACATATTGACAATGGTTGTGATGAAGCAGTATTTTATGATTTCAACACCTGGAAGATCAGTGACCTGCTTAAAATGATTGCACTTTCTTTTGATTCTCCATCACAAGTCTCCATTTTATTTTTTACACTTTATATAACTTTATATATAGTACACACAAGCCCAAGCTAATATTACATGGTTTCTCTAAGAGAAAGGGCACACCTACCCTCTACCACCATTAGTGAGTATGAGGGCTCATCACAGGTTCCTTAGGGTGGCCTTCCATCATGTGCTCTGACTCAGCTCCATGTTCAATCTTCCTGTGATCTCCTCAGCCTGTGGCCTTCAGTTCTCCTCCTCTTCCTCCTCCTTATCCTCCTCCTCCTCCTCCTCCTCCTCCTCTTTCTTCTTCTTCTTCTTCTTCTTCTTCTTCTTCTTCTTCTTCTTCTTCTTCTTCTTCTTCTTCTTCTTCTTCTTCTTCTTCTTTTAAAATTTGAGATTAATTTTAATATTTTACACACAGCCTGAATCACAAAACTGCCACTTTGAAAATGGTGGCATACAGAAACGAAAGTACCCAGAAAACCAGGTGCTTCATTGGGAACAAGCTAGGGAAGAGGAGCCTACCACACATGATAGAGGTAGAACCCTCAGAGCCATAGTGGAACCATTGGAGATGCCGGGAATCCCTCACGCCAAAGTTGAGGCATTGTAAATTGTTTAATGGGACTGGACTAATTTGATATTATGATCAGAATAATAGCAACTTTGACTGGGACATGATTCCAATTGAAATGTCATTCCAAATAAGTCCAGAAAAAAGTTTGGAGACCAGCTCTCCAAGGATTGCTGTTACCCAACAAAGAATAGAGTAAAATTAAGAGAAAGCTGACATGTTACACTGGGAAAGCCACAGTTCTGTGTTTTCCAGGGGGATTTTTGTCATTTTTTATAGATATTCAAATTATAGGCCTGCAGAGACAGAATTTAAAGATGTCTTTCCTTAAAACGTGCAACTCTTTAGGCTGTTACCTGCACCACATCCTCCCTGGCCTCATCCATCTGGATAAGTGCCTCTGCATTCTTAGATTCAGAAGTAGTGTGCAGTTGGTTCTTGGAAAGGCTGTGGAAGGAGGGAATTTTAGCATACTGGTGAGGTTTCTTGTAGCTGCAGAAGAGAGACTTCATCTCCAACAGTTCTACTCAGCCTAGAAAACTGTGTTCCATATGGTACATTGAGGATATTTTCTTCTAACAATGTTTGCTTTTTAAATTCATATCCTCCTAAAATAAGTCATTTTTAAAATAGGGAATGATGATTAATTTTAGTTTCCCATTTGTTCTAAGTTTAATGAGTTCTACTGATACAACTTACATATGGAATGTCATCTAGAGATTTTAAACATTACTTATTTGTATACATATTATAAAAGAAGACATGAGTTTTAACTTGATATTTTATAAACCTTTATTTTATTTATTTTCATGTGGTGCTGAGGATCAAACCCAGGACTTCACACATACTAGGCAAGTGCTCCACCACTGTACCATATCTTCATTTGTAATTTAGCATTTATTATTTATAAACTTGTTACTGTAATATTAATAAAAAATAGAACTACTAATGATGTGAATTTTATAATTTGACTAATTATAAGTTTTAAAATTTTTAGAAGGAAATGAGATTCTATGTTCAAAACTTCATTTTATAGAGAGCAATATCACAATGCCATAAACTACTTATATTTCTCATAAAGTCTTTGGATCCAATTGAACTCAAAAAATTAAAAATTTCCTGACCCTGTACTCTCTCAGTTAAGAAATGACAAGTGAGAGGATCATGATAAAAGGGTATAGAAGCACACTGAAAATTTTTGAAAAATCAAATGAACATGCTAGTAATTTCCCATTCCTGGATTAAAAATACACAGGAATATAATTTCCTAGTTTAGAGGAGAAATATTTGTGTTTATTAGTTCTTTATGTATTAGTTTCATGTGTGCCTATATACATACATATATGTCCTTTCGAATTTCTGTTACAATGAAAATATCCGAATCTAATTTTTCTTAAAGGAACATTTAGGTCAGTGGAATCCCATCCTACCCTGATCACTGTACTTAAATTTCTGAAGTTTTTACAAACTCAGTTGTTTTTTAGTTGTGTTTTTTTTTTGCTTGTTGTTTGCTTCTTTAGCATGAACAAATAATTGTGAACCTATCTCCTTCTCTGATCACTGAAAAGCAAAGAACAAGATGACCCAGTAAAGCCAAAGTTGTGGGGAAGAAAAGCAGGACTTGAATTTTACATAACTACATCAATCAAAGAAACAGACTGCCCTGTAAGACTCCTTGGGTTTCCCAGTAATGACAGCTTGGCATCTGTGAAGAAGCATTCTCTGGTTTCCTATTTCTTTACTTTAAGATTCAACAGATCTTAACTTTATGAACCATATAAATTTATTGACCATCCACTATGTGAAATTTTAAGGCTAAACTCTGGGATGAAGAGTTCTTTAAGCCAATGTTCATTTTCTAGCTTGCAGGGCAATTGCTCTCTAATGTAGAAACTGTGTGATTACCAAGAATTTCTTAAAGAATTCTATAAATAGAAAGAGGGATATAATTTCAAATTACTCATATAAGCATATATTACATTATACATCTGAATAAATGAAGCATATGAGATCACAAAACAAAAACATGGATCTAAGACTCCTCACACAGCTATGAAAGTGCTGTAATTACAATAATTGCCTTTTAGGTCCAAAGCATGAGGTTTCAAAGTCCTGTAGCTAATAATGTCTATACCTTCTTTATTTCAAATTTATTGCTGTGCTTGCATTATTATAATTTTTTTGAAGGATCAGGTGTTGATCTAGTTTTTCATTTCAAACAAATCTCTAAAAAGTACTAAGAATTTTTCTTCTAGCATCTATCACTCATAGAATTAGTACCATAGTTATATGGTGAATTTTGAGCCTAAAGGAGAAGTTTACTTAAAATTTAAAAATTATGTGTCACTGAAAAGGTAAAAGATATATTATATTAAAGCTGACCTTATTGTCTAGGAAATAGGAATATGCCAAAGGAATTATTTCCAGGTATTTTGTTATTTTTGATGTACTGATCTGTGTATAATAAATAAAGTTTAATTATATTTGCAGATTTATAAATGTGCCTTGAGAAAAAATATTAATGTATTTTGCTTCTACATCTATGTCTAGAAAATTTACATAATATAACAAAAATTACATGATTTGTGTAGAAATGCTATTCACTGTATCTTTATAGTATTTTGGGTAGATTCATGGCTTTGGAATTTTTGCTTCAAATATATTTTGTCAAAAATAAACAGAAATTGTTCATAAAGCTTTTTGTTTTATATTATATCATCAATTTATGGTGACATTATTATTCTCTTTCAAGCACAACCATATATAAAAAATAGTGATTCTTTTTCTTGGTGACATGTTATCTTCCAAAATTTTTATCCTTTGTGAAAAACAATGATAATTTTGTAGTGCTGAATTACATCCTTATAAAGCCTATTTTATTTCTTCAATTTTAATCATGGATCTAAATTTATATTAAAATGTATTGAACATTTTAGATTGTGTATTATAAGCCCATAAACTAAGCTAAGTATTTTACTTAATGATCCAGATCTTCAAATATACAAGTCTATTTTACCCACAATGAATTAAAGTAACAGTCAAAGAGAAACATAAAATGAGATAAACATCCACAATGAAAACAGGAGGTAATCTCCAGTGACAAAAGACTTCAAAGAACTTCTGGAAAACAAAAAAGTCTGGAAGCAGATTAAGGATGCATTTGAGTTCTAATTAGGGCTCCCAGGGAGGTAGACTAAGACCATGACTAGGCATCTTGGAAGTCCATGAGTGAGTATGCTTCAGATCAGCACAACGGAAATAAAGGGAAGGAAGCACGTTTGGGTGCACAGAATCTGGGGTTGCAGTCTGATCTCAAAGGAGGCTTCTGCTTACTCAAAGTGAAATTTTGGAGCTGACTTGCACTCTCATATTTGTTCCTACATTGAGACATGGAGTGTGATTTACATGAGTTCCGAACAATCTTGAGTGTAGGAAGCCTTGAATGGTCATAGCAACAAAACTCTCTTCTCCTGATGAAAGTATTTTTAAAAGACCACTTTCAGCAATTGTCTGGCAAATGAGTCCTTCAGTCCTAATGGTGCCATAAACCACAGTTCCCTATAGTGACACCACAAAAATTCACTTTTTAGTCTAAGTTCTGTACTTAGTTGATGGTACTGGTGAGACTCTATTCCTGAAGAAAACTTATAAGAAGGGAAAACAGTGCAATTAATTACAGTTTTGACAGCTGTGTTAATTGAATGTCATACTAATGGTCATCTTATGTCTCTTCTGTTGTTCATTTTAAATGCCCTAAAAATATTTCTTTTGATCTCTATAACTTAGCTGATTGAGTGAAACTTATACTCTTCCCCAAATTATTTGAGCCTCCTCACCATAATTTTCTCAAGAAACAACTACTACTCTTTTTTTTAACCATCCCTGTAGGGCAAGTGAGTACTAAAAAGTAGAAAATAGGATCATCTGTTTTCAGATTGCATTATCTGATTTTTGTCTTTATTGCAACATGGAATAAATGTCCTTCTGTTAAGGAGAATGAAGTGACCTAGCTAGGATTGTAATTTCTTCTCTTCATTTCTGTTTTCTTAGTACATAGAATTTAGAGTTCTCATGTGCAGTTTAAATTTTATTTGGAATCTTGTTAGACATTCTGTTGGAAAAATGTCCTCTTAAATAATTAGAATTTCTAAAACTGGAGGATGCAGAAGAATGGTGTAAGAAAATATAATTGCCAAGTTGGTTAATGGAAATGATCGTGAGTGAGGACTCTTCAACTTTGACTTTCTGGCTCCTGGATGTATGTAGTCTATCTCTTGGTAGCACAAACTGATATAATAAAATTTAAGTCATGGTCTTAATCTACCTACTGGGGAGCCCTAATTAGAACTCAATATTCCAGTATTCTACCATGCCAGTAGCTTTTTGTTTCTTTTGTAGATGATAATATAGTTGATACCATGGTCATAGACCAATAGTAATATCTTTATTAAGAGATTAAGGCATAATTTCTTGACACTTTATTAGTGGTGTTTGCTTAGCATTTATTGTCTCTCAAAGCAAAATGTAAAAAAAAGTTTGAGTTTTTCTGGTTAAAATTATTTCTCAGTTAAGAGTTCCACTTGTTAATTTATTATGAGAGAATGATGAAAAGAATTATGCTGTAACAAGAACCTAGAGATAGACCTCTCCTTCTAGCTGGCTGGTTATTTGGAAGAGGTATTTGATAGATAAAATGCAGTTATGGAAACCATTATGGTACTCAGTTCTCATTCATCCTGTGCAGCATCCAAGGCTGGATAAAAATAACTAGCCAAGTCAAGTTGTCAACTTGGCTGTCTTGTTCAATGTCCATGATGTATGTACTTTCGTATGTGATAGCATGAAATCCCATGATTTACACTGCATTGTTTCTCTCCTTATTACTGTACCCCCCAAATTTTATAGTCATCAAAAATTCTTCTAGACCCTTCATCAAGTCTTGATTTCTTCCTATTAGTTTATGTACCTTATTACCTGAGGTAACTTCTTTATCCACATAAAATTAAGGATGAAGTGTGCTGGCAAGTATTCTGCTCTTTAGAACGAGTTTTTTTTTTCATTTTTTAAGGCTAACCCTGAAAGATACTGTACAATGGTCTTATTTTATTTCAGTTTACTTCTAAATGAAGAAAACTCATATTTGTTTCTAGTAATATTTTTATAAAGGTTCACCAATTTCCTCTTCTATCTGATTCACAAAAAGGACCTTTTTCCAAAGAAGGAAATGAATAGGTGTTGTACAATTTCTTTGCTCTGAAATTGATTGGGGTTTTCTGAAAAAGATTGTAACTTCAGTGACTATCTTCAGGGGAAATGCCAAGGAAGATATACAGTAAAATAAGTAGGAACTATCAATTGATTATACATTTGTAACTTAAGTAAGGTTTTAGAAGTACCATATTACTTTAATATCTCTCTGCCTTCCATTTAAAATCAAAATATAAAATTCATCTTTATTTTTTATGTATCACCAATAACTTTCTAAAAATACAATTTACACCTATTTTTTCTAATCCTGTTCATGATTTGTCTATTTTCTTGATTATATGATTTTTTTATAACTGATACTAACTTGATAATCTGTATCATTTCCTGGTTTACAAACACTTATTACTTTTTTAGTTATAGTTGGCCTCCAGTAACTAAGGGAAAGACCCCTTTCTGTCTGCTCCTCCCAGCCCTCCTCCAGCCTCTCAGCTTCCCAGACCCTTATGCAGTTGGTTGTAAATTCTACAAATTTTTTCACTATTTTTCAAGACTAAAAAAATCAAAAAACTTAAGAAATACTTTGAAAAAATGTGCAGGAAGAAAGCAGTAACATATTTTTTCATAATTAGGCTTTTTAAATTTGTTTTAACATTTGTCTGTATTTAATGTGGTTCAGCCACTGATACTTCATCAAAATAACAGTTTCTTTGCTGAGTACAGGTGACCAAGGAATAGCCACACCCTCATTACAAAACAAAACATTCACACAAAAAAAAAAACAAAGAAAAAAAAATACAACACAGAATCATCTTTAACCTAACTTTTTAAGGATGTTTCAGATCTCCATAAGATTCTGTGTTTAGTTGAATTTTAACTTCTTTTTGTATTTGAAGAGAGTGTGACTCTTGAACTTGAAACCTTTTATTCTAAGTAACTTTGTGGATTCTGATGAGGTTAAGGGGGTGAGAGGGTGAAGGGAAAGTGGAGGATTCTTTTGTATCATAACATGAAGTTTCCCGCACAATCTGCTTTCAGGTGCCAGACTTCAAGTTTTTTTTACACTGGTATACTTTGATTATATTTACTTCCCCTTTACCCAAAAGTTTTAACAGCATTTTATCAAACTGCACTTATTAAGAAAAATTTTAAAAAATGGAGTTATAGTTCACTTCACCAGTCTGCACTTATTGCGATGGTTTCACTCCCCTGCTATGCCACTTTTTGGTGTCTGAAAAGTAAACATAGTATTTTCCATATTTTACCCAGTTTCCTATAAGTATCTACTGGAAAGAAAATCAGGTCTGGAAATATTCCACTTTGATTGAATGCTATATTCAAGAAAATAAAATTTAAATATGCTAAATATATCTCCAGAATTTCTCAAGTAGCTACGCTTAAAAAAAAAAAAAAAAAAGCGAATATCCTGAATAGAAAAGCCATGGTCAGCTTCAAGAAAGCAAGAATAGAACCCAAGTATTTATCACTAATGATGGATTATAGATGATAAATACAGAATAACCTCATGATTTAAAGGAAAACTAGTATTCAATCTGGTATTCTAAACTGAAGCAGACTGTCCTTTAATGATAAATAAAAATAGATTTTCATAAATGATAAAATTCTAAAAAGCTATTTTCTGTGCCTCATTTCAAAGGGAGTTACTCAATATAGAAGAAATATAAAAGAAAGGGAGCTGAATTTGTGGACGAAACAGTGGCTGTAACTACAGTGCTGAAGAAAGTTATGCTAATTCTTCAGTAGACTTTGAAAATGGTTTTGTTAGCATATCTCAGTCCTACCTTCAAAATGATGGTTTAATAGAAATATTAGCTAGTGAGTAGTCAAGTGACTGAATGTAGCAAAAGTTAGAAGATTCTAGTGATCTATTTTCCTCACCACACACACACACAAAAATGAATAGTAGAAAATACAGAAAAAACAAATTGAGGAAAAAAGAAAGTAAAATCCCAATAAACACAAATAATGGAAAGTCAAATTCTGCATATGAAATACAGTAAAATGTGCAATTTTAAAACATTTAATGGGATAGAAGAAAGTAGTATTGATTTTTCTTGATGGGAAGAACATCCCTCAATGAGTAGCATTCATGTCCTGATATTGGATGTCAGAAAGGATAATGAATTAGACAAAGAAATCATTCTTACTTCTGGTGTGTGTTTTGCTATGAAAACTATTTTAAAGTCAAATCTGTGAAAATTCCTTCTGGTTTTTAAACTTTATAAATTTTATGTAGACAAAGAATGCAACACGTAATTATTTTTAAAAGAGACAAACTAACTGATGAAGCATGAACACAGGGACTTTTAACTATTAAATAATAGAGTGGGGTGTAGTGGTATGTACAGATGCTGATACTCAGAAAAAATAAAGTGTCCAATGTAGATTAAGGAGGAAATCACAGAACACATATCATTATGATTACATAAATGATAACCAATTAAACACTAAAGCCTTTTAATATTTGACTCTTTGACCTTAAGAGAAAGAAATGGCCCCATCAGCTAAATTGTTTTTCCTCCCTTTCTCATTGCAATTGGAGAAAATAACAGGAATCCTTAATACTTTGTGAAGGGTCTTCTATGTATATATTTCAAAATTATGATCAATATCAGACAACTAGTACTAGGTATTGCTAAATTTAGTTGCCTTTTAGAATTTTACATAGTTGCAGATAGAGTGGAGGCTACTGATTTAGGTGTAAATTTTGGAAACTACTGTTTTATATAGTCCTAGGAATTGAACCCAGGGGTGATTTATTACTCATATACATTCACAATTCTTCAGTATTTTATTTTGAGACCTGGTCTCAGTTACCAAGGCTGGCCTTGAAGTTTTGATCCTTCTGCCTCAGACACTATGATTTTTGAGATTACAGGTGTGTACCACCACAGCAAGCCTGGACACTACCTTTTATTTATTTTACACGAATCTAATAATCAAAACTATTTAAAATATCCCTGCTTTTTCTTTGTTATAAAATATTCAATACTACCTTCCCAAATTTGTTTTCACCATCACATTCTTTTTTTTTCAAAAGGCCAATCTTCATGTTGTGTAGTTATACATTTTTTAAAAAATATACTCAATAGATTGTATTCTGAGTTAGCAAGTCAATTTTACATGTTTCAGAAAAACAAATTGCCATTAATTATTCTTGTCATGCTCTTAATAGTAGTACCTTTCTCTTAGTCATCATCAAAAAAATAGGAGGAAATTTAGTAAAGTCAAAAGCTAAGATTCAACAATTGGCTAGTTGTTTCAACCAGATATTTAGATTTGATTGATTCTCTTTAAAATTTCTTATTCTGATTGCTCTGATGGCTTTTCCTATGATATTTAATAGCTCAATTTAAAAGCACTAGTTTATGTGAAAAGTGGATACTAAGGGAAATAAGTATCTGAAATAAATTAATATTACTCAATATGTTTCTGATGATTATATACAGCTTCCTCCTATCATTCTGAGATTGCAATTCATAGAGTTTTAAATGACTTCCATTCCTCACTGTATTTCACTAATCAGCACGTGCAGAAATAATTTCTCAAAAATTTATATTAAATAAGTAGCAATTTAGAGAAAATCAGATGTACTTCACACGTGTGAAATTAAAAAAAAAAATATATGTGGCATTTTGCCAAAGAATACTTGGCATATTCAAAGAATAAAATGAAGAAATATTGCTTTCCTTTATATCATAGGGCACAGTTTATTGTCACGTTTTTTCAAAAAAGCATTGACAGGGTTCTGGGGATGTGGCTCAAGCGGTTGTGCACTCACCTGGCATGAGTGTGGCCTGGGTTTGATCCTCAGCACCACATACACACAAATATGTTGTGTCCACCGAAAACTAAAAAATAAATATTAAAAAATTCTCTCTCTCTCTCTCTCTCTCTCTCTCTCTCTCTCTCTCTCTGTCTCTCTCTTTCTCTCTCTAAAAATTGACAGTTTCCTTATGAAAAAAGTTGTTATTGTTTAACATAAATTTTACTTGATTTTTTTTTATTTTTACCCATTTGAACACTGAGAAGGTATTTGCTGTGGTCAAACACAGTGAGATACTGTTGTAAAATGCATATCTGAAACATTTGCAATTGTTTTTATTTTATATAATAGCATCATGCACACTCAGCATGAGAAGAGGTTGCTCATTAATTTTGGTATGAATACTGGGTTAAGTACATTGAAAAGATGCTGAGAAAATTACTTCTATCATGGTGGGATCTCCCAATTCTTTGTTTTCTTTTTTCCTGCGGTGCTTCTGCTATTGATATTAGTATGTTAACTTTAATTTGAATTGTCCATAGAGTTTCTTAAAACATAAGACATTTAGAATTGAAGAAGTCACATATAGCATGTTTATTTCATAAACTGATATAAGATTCAATAAAAGACTTCAGCATTATTATTGCACATTTTATCAAAATTCAATTAAATCACAATGTGAGATACAGTATTAAAATTTTATATAGCTAAAGGATTTTTAACAATGAATTATAGGCACCCTAATCAAGTATGTAGTTCCAATTATTCATTTACTTAACTTCATTCATTCATAATATAATAGTGGATAAAAACCACACATCAGAGTGTATGTTTTCGAAAAAAGTTGTTTGGTGAATTACTAACAATGCAGCATGCAATTTTTATTTATTATTGGTTCATCATACCCACATCTTACCCACATAGTAAGATTGTTATAATATTCAATAAGTTGTAGCTAAAAACATGAAATACCACATATCATATTGTACAGATTATATATATTCTCGCATTATTTCTTCATCCTTTTCACAAATATTTATCAGGAATTTGCTATATGCTAATTAGAACTAAGTTCATCCTAATTATTTCAGGTATTAAAAAAAAAAACCTGCAAGACCTCATTTGAAAAGGACAATATCGATTTCAGAAGTAACTACTGTTTCTCTAGTGAAAAATGTATATAGAAATCTGCTAAGGTGTTGGGGTATGCAAATATATTCAGGATGCATCAGAGAGTGCATATGAAAAAAACATACTAATTATCATGTTATATAAATGAAGTAAAATATCATAACAAAAGGTTAAAAAAATTAACTTTTGGGGAAAAAAAGCAAAAGGGTGCACTAGTATTTGAAATAAACTAATAATAAATTTTACGATAATTAGTTGTTTCTGGGTCTCATTTCACACTTTACTTTAATTATCTATTCATTTTGTTAAGTACCCCTAGGGTGATATTTGAGAATATTGCCATTCAGTGAATACTGCCAACAATTTTCTGTTCTGCAATATTAAAGAACTATTTCAAATTTATTGCAATGAATAGTTTTGTTTAAAGGTAACAATAGTTTTTCAATGTAGAAATTACTACGATAAATTTGGGTGTTCCCAAAAAGTCTTTAACAACCATATTTGATGCGTTTGTTTCTAGATTGTCATGGATCCCTCCTAGTAAATTCTGAGATGTGTGAGACGTTTAACAAGCATAGAAATTTGCTTATGAAAAATAAGCCATGTTGTACATGGGAAGTAAACAAGAAAAAATGCAAAAGTCCTCCTCTAAAATTGTATATGCTGATACTACACAAGGTTATTCCAATGATGTCTGGTTTGGGGTAAGGAAGCAGTTTTTCTTATACATTATGACACAAAGTTCATGTGCTGACATTCCCATTTACACTGTAATAGAAATTCATTGGATTGCAAAAAGGGCCTTTGGTTCAATTCCTAAACTCACTATTCTTCCTTACCCTACACTGGAATCCTGCCTACTCTCTCTATTTCACTGCAAGTTCTCTTTTACTTTCGGTAGTCCCAGGTACAAGATCTTAGGCCATTGTCTATGGATTTAGAGGATTCAACTCTGCAGAACATAATTCAAAACTATGTATCCAAATCAAGGGCCCAACAAACTTTTGTGCTTCAGATCTTACCCAGTTTTCTATTTTCATACTTACATTTCACCTTACATTCGTATAAATATCCCAGTTGCCCAATACCCGTATTCATCCAGCAGAATGACTTTTAACCCACATCGAACATGATATGACCCTTAACCATACTCTGTTCCCTCAATCTATTTTCACATAACAGCAGGTCCTGAGTTGATCTTGCCATACAGGTACGTAGGGAATCCTACAGCTGCTGAGAAGCTCAAAGGTAGATGCAGAAATGATCCCTGGAGGAAATGTAGGCAGCTAGGTAGGACGTGTGAGGTCTAAAGTCATCTTTCGTGGCCAACAACCCAGTCAGGATGAAAAGATGAGGCTGCATCAGCCTCTTTCTTCTCAATGCAGGGAAGATGGACACAATCAGGTCTGTGTGGATTGCTGATCCTGGGCTCCTAGGGTGTATAGACATTTATGTCTTGTGAAAATGTCACAGGAATGTGGGGAAGCCTCCATCTCATGGAACCCTTGTAAACAACTGTTAGCACAAAGTGGTTGCCAAGGCAGTGACCTCATTCACTTCCCTGAAGGAAGTGACCTCACCCATTTCCTTGGTGATGGAACTCTCTGAACTTGGGATCCAGGAGGCAAGGCATCCAGAGGCACTTCCATTCCCAGTGGGCTCACTTGATTGTCTGTACCAAGGCCAGAGTCATTCTTTGTTGGTACCTAGTGATGTGTGGATAGCCAAATGCCTTGAATGGTCTCAACAGTGGCCTTCCCTGAGAAAGAAGTGTTGGCTCATTGCTGGTTCCTGACAACTACACAGAGATGGCTAAGGAGACCAGAGTTGAGACAGGACAGGCCACTGCTGAGGAAAATATTTTGACCCACCAGTCAGAGGACAGAGTGGATAGATAAAGACCGAATACAGGGGTGGTTTTTATGTCTCAGAGGGTGTGTGTTTTAATTTGTCATGTTGTCTCATGTTCAGAGAATATGAAGGAAAAACTTTTGTTGTTGTTGTTGGTTTGAAATGGACTGTTAACTAGTGAGCCTTTTTATGTCAGTGGATCCCACTGGGTTTGTGGTTAAAGAGAGTAGACAGAAGAATGCAGCCATGAATGTGTCCCATCTAGTGGAAATCATTGCAGGACTCCTCATGGCCCTTTTATGAATGGACTGCTGCTTGCCTTGCAGATGGGCAACACCTACCAAGATTCTAAATTCCTGTATTCTTCCTGAATTTTGGCCACTCTCTGAAGGGGTTCGTGGTTTTGTGTCCAAGATGTGTACCACATTCAAGCTCTGTGACATGGCCATGGACTGGATTGCTGAAGGGCATGCCAAGCATCTCAGAAAACTCAAAAATCAGCATGACTGGTAAGGATCTCTCTGGAGAATGCCTGCTTGGATAGATAGTAACCCAAGTTGCATGATCAGGAGCTGTCAGTGCCACAGTGTTCAATTAAAGAAAAGTTTTTCTCCAGGCTTTTTCTTCCCTATTGTTCTGTTCCCCTGAATGTCAGGGAGGTGTTTGCCTTAGGGCACTCCTTTGGGACTCCTCAAGAACACAGTTTCAAATGGAAATGAAGAGGCCTAATCTGTGCCTTTTAAGTAAAGTGCTTTGTAAAAGCTGTGTCTGAATCAGACTCTTGGCCCTGTGTGTGGCTGTGAATTACATTCTCACCACCCCAGGAAACTCAAGAAAAATCCCATGTGTCCATCCCAATCTAAAAGGATGAAAACGAAGTGTACTATTCGATGAAGTCTCTTGCCTTCCTCTGGTCAGGCTCCTGACCCCTATGAAGTCAGAACAGGGATCCTCTGGGTCAAATGAGTTGTTGCAAGCCCTCCAGTAACTAGCACACATGTGTTTGGGTTTCTCATGAGTCCAGTACACATAAAGAATCTACCGCTGGCAGGCAGAAGGCCTCTAATTTGACAAGCAGAGCAGTATGAACTACAGGCCCATTTTATCTATCCTGTTTCTCAGGAAGGGTGTCCAGGCCACCATGAAATTTGGCATATGATGGGCATGAGAGCTTTCTTTGCACACCATCTAAGGCTGCTCACCCTATAGAAACCCCCAGCCAGAATGTTATGATGAGTGTCTGTATGGAAGAAGATAAGGGCCATGTGGAGTGTTTTTGTTAGAATAGTGGTCTTTTGTGTGGTGGTCGGAAAAGATGACTCGGTCCACCTCAGCATGAACTCTGGTGTGATGCCATTAGAGACTGAGTACTGGAACTGATCTCAGAGAACTATTGCCATGAATTGTGTTGGGATATAGACTGCCAGGCATTAGAGGAGCCTTTGGAAACTGAGATCTAGGCCGAGGGTGGCTTTCTCCACAGCACTGGGAATCTCAGCCAGGATTTCACATGATTTTGCTGTGAAAGCCTTCTCAGCTATAGTTGAGAGACAAAACTCACAGGAACCTCATATTTTAGACCCCATTGGGCGTGGATTCCTGTGACTTTTTGCCACTTTTGGGAACCTTGTCTGCATGTGATCTCCAGAGCTTTTACTGAAAGGAGATTCTTCAACATTTAATGGCTCCTGAATGAATCAAAACCCACAGTGTCAACTTCTTCATTCTTGAAATATGGCTAGGCCAATACCATGAAGTTTTTGAGAATCCCATTACCAGAAATTTCTGGAGAACCTTTAGATCTCCTGTTGCTCATCATGACTGAACCAGCGAGTGCCATTTTTGACTGAGTGGAATTCATGACCATGGTGAAGAACAGAGATGCCAGTGAGTAGGAGCCAGCAGGGAACTGGGCCTGGAGCAATGGAGTGCAGGTGTGTGATCCAACATCTGTGGTGGGCCCCTGTGGTTCTGTCATTGGCTTCCAAATGACATGTGACTGACAAGGTGCATCCAGGAGACCCGAAAAAATAAAGGCATGTTGTTTGTGGGGAGAGGATTTGGTGCGATGCTCAGAAACAAGTTGCTACGCTCAAGTGGAAAAGATATATGGGGTAGCAGCCCAGTTTTTTTTTTTGCCTTCAGACCCTGACTCACTCCATGTGGCGTATCTCCCTCCAGCACTGTGTCCTGTTTGACCTTTTAGTATTTCAAAAACAAACACCAATTTTCCAGGGAAGCTCTAAAAAATGCCATTAAAACTGGGCGGTGAGCCAAAGGCTTCACAATGCACCCAGGGAGACATTCATACCCCAACGGCCACAGTTACCTGCATAGAGAGGATTCAGCTCTGGTGCCTCCTGTTTCTATTGAAAAATATGAACCCATGTTCTCCTGTTCACATAGACTCAGACCAAGCTTTCATGATCTCACTACAAAGAAAGCTAAAACATAAAGCTATATTTTTATTGGACGAATGTCAGAGGCAGATAGTCAAGAAGTCATTAGGCCAGCAAAGTTCCATATTTGTGGAAAGTTTACCCTGTCCTCTACTTTTGGGATCTCTTCTGCCACACCCAAGTTTGTGAGCTCCTCAGAATTTCCAATTCCAGATATGTATTCACAGATTTTTTTTCTTCTTCACCTCTCATTGTGTATTCTTTAGGGTGATAGTAATGTCCAGGCATTGTGGTGGATGACAGTGGAAGATTTTTATGTGCCACATGTTCCCATGTTTATTAGACTCATTTTCCGTTTTGCCTTTTGAAATATTGAATCTCTGAAACTAATCCCTAACCTTCTAGGCTCTGACTACTTATCTTAACATTGATAAAATTAATCCTAAAGGAAGAGAAGTAGAGTCACTTGATAAGAGGCATGGTGTATACTTGGACTTGCCTTTTGCTTCATCAGAGATACATATTATAAAACCTGTGACACATTTTTCTTATTTCAGTTCTCCAAGAATTTTCAATATCAACAAATATGTAACTTCCTGACTCCCTGTCTCTGTCACCTGCGTCACAATGTATATTTTTATATACATATATATAATCCTACTGCCATCAAAGGTATATTTTTGAGAGTACTTTCACTTTGGTAAATACAAATTTCATGAAGAGATAACTGCCCCCCAATACACTGAGGTAACTGAAAATTCAAGCTGTGGTGAGCTTTATACTTCAACAAGTTTAGACGTAAAACAATGCAGAGGAAAATGAATATTTTGGGTACATATGTGAAGGATATATATCCCCTTATGAATTTCGATTGGCATACATACTATTACACTTTAATGTATTAAATTATATATATATATATATATATATATATATATATATATATATATATATATATAGTATGAATTTGCAAACATGAACTATATGTGTCATATACTTATACTACCTTGATTCTTTCATGCCCATCTGTGTGGATTTATTATCAACTTTTCAGGAGATATTTTTCAGAAATATTTATTTTCTTGACATACATATTCATTTCAGAATACTCAAAATGAACTTCAGTGAATATTGAGTACTAACCCTAATATTTCTAGAGTAAGTGACCCAGTTTAACATCAATGAAAGTATATTCATATGGGACATGATATGTATTTTGAATTAAATTTTTATTCAAAATTGTTATATTCCTATTTCTTCAGTATATATACATCATAGGATGTATCATTTCATCCACAATTCACAAATTGGTATGCATATGATTCACGTTCATTCACTCCCTGTATCAGATCCCATGTATTTCTCGATGTTGCTTTACTTGATTTTTCATGAGATTTCTTTTATATCACATAACTTTTGAATTCCATCATCATTTTCAAAGCAAAACTCAAACACAATTTGTTATTATTAGTAACCCTAATATTACCACTACATGTATAACTACTTGGATTGAATGTTTGTATGTGAATACCAGATTTCATGTATTCTTTAAAATATCAATTCAATCCATTATTTCAAATAGTAACCTGTTATATTCTTTATTCACCATATGGTCTATTCATACATCATCTCAATATACATAAACCCAGGGTACACCTATTTTTATCCCCAAACTCTAAATGATAGGGTTTCAAAACATGCTCCCAGAAATGATGGAAAAAATACGCATGTCACCTGCTCCATATATTCCTTTCATCACATCATGTTCTGGACACAAAATGCAAAACTCACAATTATCTTATTCTTCTACCAAAGCCTCATTTTAAGGAGAGCATGAATTACTAAAATCATCTATGTCTGCATTGCCTATTGTTTACAAATTTCAATCCTATGATGAGTATACACTTGATTCTTTCAAGGATAGTGTGTTCAACTACCCCCCCTGTTGAAATTATCCCTGATTTTATCAATCATTTTGTACTTTGCCTGATCTTCTAACATCCTTATTGATATCTATTTCCCCAAGTGCCTTGTTGTGACTGACTCTTCATGTGTGCTGACATTCCCATTTACACTTTAATAGAAATTCATTGGATTGCAAAAAGGGCCTTTGGTCCAATTCCTAAACTCACTATTCTTCCTTACCCTACACTGGAATCCTGCCTACTCTCTCTATTTCACTGCAAGTTCTCTTTTACATTAAGTAGTCCCAGGTACAAGATCTTAGGTCATTGTCTATGGATTTAGAGGATTCATCTCTGCAGAACATAATTCAAAACTATGTATCCAAATCAAGGGCCCAACAAACTTTTGTGCTTCAGATCTTACCCAGTTTTCTATTTTCATACTTACATTTCACCTTACATTCATATAAATGTCCCAGTTGCCCAATACCCGTATTCATCAGCAGAATGACTTTTAACCCACATCGAACATGATATGACCCTTAACCATACTCTGTTCCCTCAATCTATTTTCACATAACAGCAGGTCCTGAGTTGATCTTGCCATACAGGTATATAGGGAATCCTACAGCTGCTGAGAAGGTCAAAAGTAGATGCAGAAATGATCCCTGGAGCAAATGTAGGCAGCTAGGTAGGACGTATGTGGTCTAAAGTCATCTTCCATGACCAACAACCCAGTCAGGATGAAGGGATAAGGCTGAATTAGCCTCTGTCTTCTCAATGCAGGGAAGATGGACACAATCAGGTCTGTGTGGATTGCTGATCCTGGGCTCCTAGGGTGTATAGTCATTTATGTCTTGTGAAAATGTCACGGGAATGTGGGGCAGCCTCCATCTCATGGGACCCTTGGAAACAACTGTTAGGACAAAGTGGTTGCCAAGGCAGTGACCTCATTCACTTCCCTGAAGGAAGTGACCTCACCTCACTTCCTTGGTGATGGAACTCTCTGAACTTGGGATCCAGGAGGCGAGGCATCCAGAGGCAGTTCCACTCCCAGTGGGCTCACTTGATTGTCTGTACCAAGGCCAGAGTCATTCTTTGTTGGTACCTAGTGATGTGTGCATAGCCAAATGCCTTGAATGGTCTCAACAGTGGCCTTTCCTGAGAAAGAAGTGTTGGCTCATTGCTGGCTCCTGACAACTACACAGAGATGGCCAAGGAAACCAGAGCTGAGACAGGACAGGTCACTGCCGAGGAATATATTTTCACCCATCCATCAGAGGACAGAGTGGATAGATACAGACCAAATACAGGGGTGGTTTGTGTTTCTCAGAAGGTGTGTGTTTCAATTTGTCATTTTGTCTCATGTTCTGAGAACATAAAGGAAAAATTTTTTGTTGTTGTTGTTGTTGTTATTTTGAAATGTACTGTTAACTATTGAGCATTTTTATGTCAGTGGATCCCACTGGGTTTGTGGTTAAAGAGAGTAGAGCGAAGAATGCAGCCATGAATATGTCCTGTCCAGTGGAAATCTTTGCAGGGCTCCTCAGGGCCAATTTATGAATGCACTGCTGCTTGCCTTGCAGATGGGCAACACCTACCAAGATTCTAAATTCCTGTATTCTTCCTGAATTTTTGCCACTCTCTGAAGGGGTTCGTGGTTTTGTGTCCAAGATGTGTACCACATTCAAGCTCTGTGACATGGCCATGGACTGGATTGCTGAAGGGCATGCCAAGCATCTCAGAAAACTCAAAAATTAGCATGACTGGTAAGGATCTCTCTGGAGAATGCCTGCTTGGATAGATAGTAACCCAAGTTGCATGATCAGGAGCTGTCAGTGCCACAGTGTTCAATTAAAGAAAAGTTTTTCTCCAGGCTTCTTTCTTCCCTATTGTTCTGTTCCCCTGAATGTCAGGGAGGTGTTTGCCTTAGGGCACTCCTTTGGGACTCCTCAAGAACACAGTTTCAAATGGAAATGAAGAGGCCTAATCTGTGCCTTTTAAGTAAAGTGCTTTGTAAAAGCTGTGTCTGAATCAGACTCTTGGCCCTGTGTGTGGCTGTGAATTACATTCTCAGCACCCCAGGAAACTCAAGAAAAATCCCATGTGTCCATCCCAATCTAAAAGGATGAAAACGAAGTGTACTATTGGATGAACTCTCTTGCCTTCTTCTGGTCAGGCTCCTGACCCCTATGAAGTCAGAACAGTGATCCTCTGGGTCAAATGAGTTGTTGCAAGCCCTCCAGTAAGTAGCACACAGGTGTTTGGGTTTTTTCATGAGTCCAGTACACATAAAGAATCTGCCACTGGCAGGCAGAAGGCCTCTAATTTGACAAGCAGAGCAGTATGAACTACAGGCCCATTTTATCTATCCTGTTTCTCAGGAAGGGTGTCCAGGCCACCATGACATTTGGCATATGATGGGCATGAGAGCTTTCTTTGCACACCATCTAAGGCTGCTCACCCTATAGAAACCCCCAGCCAGAATGTTATGATGAGTGTCTGTATGGAAGAAGATAAGGGCCATGTGGGAGTGTTTTTGTTAGAATAGTGGTCTTTTGTGTGGTGGTTGGAAAAGATGACTGGGTGAACCTCAGCTTGAAGTCTGGTGTGATGCCATTAGAGACTGAGTACTGGAACTAATCTCAGCGAACAATTGCCATGAATTTTGTTGTGATTTTACAAGGCCAGGCATTAGAGGAGCCTTTGGAAACTGAGATCTAGGCCGAGGGTGGCTTTCTCCACAGCACTGGAAATCTCAGCCAGGATTTCACATGATTTTGCTGTGAAAGCCTTCTCAGCTATAGTTGAGAAACAAAACTCACAGGAACCTCATATTTTAGACCCCAATGGGCCTGGATTTTTGTGACATTTCGCCACTCCTTGGGAACCTTGCCTGCATGTGATCTCCAGAGCTTTTACTGAAAGGAGATTCCTCATCACTTAATGGCTCCTGAATGAATCAAAACCCACAGTGTCAACTTCTTCATTCTTGAAATATGGCTAGGCCAATACCATGAAGTTTTTGAGAATCCCATTACCAGAAATCCCTGGAGAACCTTTAGATCTCCTGTTGCTCATCATGACTGAACCAGCGAGTGCCATTTTTTACTGAGTGGAATTCATGACCATGGTGAAGAACAGAGATGCCAGTGAGTAGGAGCCAGCAGAGAACTGGGCCTAGAGCAATGGAGTGCAGGTGTGTGATCCAACATCTCTGGAGGGCCCCTGTGGTTCTGTCATTGGCTTCCAATTGACATGTGACTGAAAAGGTGCATCCAGGAAACCTGAAAATATAAAGGCATGTTGTTGTGGGGAGAGGATTTGGTGTGATGCTCAGAAACAAGTTGCTACACTCATGTGGAAAGATATATGGGGTAGCAGCCCAGTTTGTGTTTTTGCCTTCAGACCCTGACTCACCCCATGTGATTGAGCTCCCTCCAGCACTGTGTCCTTGTTGACCTTTTTGTAATTCAAAAACAAACACCAATTTTCCAGGGAAGCTGTAAGAAATGCCATTAAAACTGGGAGGTGAGCCAAAGGCTTCACAATGCACCCAGGGAGACATTCGTACCCCAACAGCCACAGTTACCTGCAAAGAGAAGATTCAGCTCTGCTGCCTCCTTTTCGTATTGGAAAATATGAACCCATGTCCTCCTGTTCACATAGACTCAGACCAAGCTTTCATGATCTCACTACAAAGGAAGCTAAAACACAAAGCTATCTTTCTAGTGGACGAATGTCAGAGGCAGATAGTCAAGAAGTCATTAGGCCAGCAAAGTTCCATGTTTCTGGAATGTTTACCCTGTCCTCTATTTTGGGATCTCTTCTGCCACACCCAAGTTTGTGAGCTCCTCAGAATTTCCAATTCCAGATATGTATTCACAGATTTTTCTCCTCTTCTCTTCTCATTGTGTCTACTTTAGGGAGATAGTAATGTCCAGGCATTGTGGTGGGTGACAATGGAAGATTTTTATGTGCCACGTGTTCCCATATGTATTAGACTCATTTTCCGTTTTGCCATTTGAAATATTGAATCTCTGACACAAACCCATAACCTTCTAGGCTCTGACTACTTATCCTAACATCAATAAGAACAATCCTAAAGGACTAGAAGTAGAGACATTTGATAGGAGGCATGGTGTATACTTGGACTTGCCTTTTGCTTCGTCAGAGATACATATTATAAAACCTGTGACACATTTTTCTCCTTTTACTTCTCCAAGAATTTTCAAAATTAACAAATATGTAACTTCCTGACTCCCTGTCTCTGTCGCCTGGGTCACAATGTATACTTTTATATACATATATATAATCCTACTGCTATCACAGGTATATTTTTGAGAGTACTCTCACTTTGGTAAATATGAATTTCATGAAGAGATCACTGCCCCCCAATACACTGAGGTAACAGAAAATTCAAGCTGTGGTGAGCTTTATACTTCAACAAGTTTAGACATGAAACAACGTAGAGGAAAATGAATATTTTGGGTACATATGTGAAGGATATATATATCCCCTTATGAATTTCAATTTGCATACATACTATTACATTTTAATGTATTAAATATATATATATATATATATATATATATATATATATATATATAGAGAGAGAGAGAGAGAGAGAGAGAGAGAGAGAGAGTATGAATTTGCAAACATTAACTACATGTGTCATATACTTTTACTACCTGATTCTTTCATGTCCATCTATGTGGATTTATAATCAACTTTTCAGAAGATATATTTCAGAAATATTCATTTTTTTGACATACATATTCATTTCGTAATACTCAAAATGAACTTCAGTGAATATTGAGTACTAACCCTAGTACTTCTACATTAAGTGACCCAGTTTAACATCAATGAAAGTATATTCATATGTGACATGATGTGTATTTTGAATTAAATTTTTATTCAAAATTGTTACATTCCTATTTCTTCAGTATATATACATCATAGGATGTATCATTTTATCAACAATTCACAAATTGATATGCATATGATTCCCTTTCACTCACTACCTGTATCAGATCCCATGTATTTCTCCATTTTGCTTTACTTGCTTTTTCATGAGATTTCTCTTATATCACATAACTTTTGAATTCCATCATCATTTTCAAAGCAAAACTCAAACACAGTTCGTTATAATTAGAAACCCTAATATTACCACTACATGTATAACTACTTGGATTGAATGTTTGTATGTGAATACCAGATTTCATGTATTTTTTAAAATATCAATTCAATCCATTATTTAAAATAGTAACCTGTTATATTTTTTATTCACCATATGGTCTATTCATGCATCATCTCTATATACATAAACCCAGGGTACACCTATTTTTATCCCCAAACTTAAATGATAAGGTTTCAAAACATGCTCCCAGAAATGGTGGAAGAAATACGCATGTCACCTGCTCCGTATATTTCTTTCATCACATCATGTTCTGAACACAAAATGCAAAACTCACACTTATCTTATTCTTCTGCCAAAGCCTAGTTTTAGTGAGAGCATGATTACTGAAATCATCTACGTCTGCATTGCCTATTGTTTTCAAATTTCAATCCTTTGGTGAGTATACACTTGATTCTTTCAAGGATAGTGTGTTCAACTACCCCCCTGATGAAATTATCCCTGATCTTATCACTCATTTTGTTCTTTGCCTCATCTCGTAACATCCTTATTGATATCTATTTCCCCAAGTGCCTTGGTGTGACTGACTCTTCATGTGTGCTGACATTTCCAGTTACACTTTTTCTCTGCATGGTCCTACAGATTTGCAGGAAATTGTTGGGCGGTGTGCTAGGTAGGACTTTTGGGTGCAGGTGGACATTGGGCAGCTGTTTTCCTGTTCACAGTGGCTGTTTCATCCACAAAAGCAGCCTGTTGTCCCCCACCAGAGCTGTCCAGAGTGATGACCTTTTAATTTTATTATCAGGACCATGAGGCTTCTAGCTGGGATCACACCTCCCTAAAAGGTTTTAAGGAAACTCTGTGAATAGAAATCCACATAGTGGTGCAAAGATCTCAGACCAGCCATCCCTTGGGAGGTGGAAGTTAAAGGTTAGTTTCACTCAGTTGGCAGAAAAGTTTTGAGGGAAAAGTTCATTTTCATAACGTTTCTTTTGGCTGGAGATAGGATCAATGGGGCAAAGATGAATGTGCTTTTGTACATTGGCTAATTGGGTTAGATTGATGAACGTGGTTACATATCCAGGGCACAATATGAGCTACTTTTGTATGTACAGATTCTTTTACTTCCCACTATAATCTCAGAGGGTAGTCATCATCACTCCCCAGTTCTTACAGATGGGGAACTGAGATGTGGATAGATTGAGGAGCCGCCCAGATCACCCAGATGTTAAATGGCAGAGCTAAGATTTGAACTGCAGTCTTGTGACACAGTCTCTGGTTGTGGCCAGTATACTGCATTACCTGAACATGCAGGGAGGGTCTAGATAGTATGGCTGGATATGTTCCTGAGCTCTATGGCATTCTGTGAAGCAGTGTCCCATTGGGTGTAAGTCATCAATTGCATTTTGTCACTTCCAGTAGCCTCCTGGAGGGAAGGGTTCAATTCTGTGTCCTGGCACCCTGCTTGATGATTGCCATTTAGGAAGTGTATCCATTTGCAGATCTCCATGTCAGCAACCTGGGTCAGAGTGGAACAGGAAGGCAGAGGGCTTCAAGTGGTCTCCATGACTCTTGTCAACTCTTATCAGGATGAACAGAGGTAATGCCTTGGATAATTATTTAGGGTTCACTGAAATCAAAGTTAAAAGATGATCTTAAAAAAGAAAAGCACTCATTTCTGATGTGTTTGGTTGCTCTCCCTCTTTATCATTAACGTTTTCCTTTTTCTGGAACAATGTAAGGCAGCCAACCTCCCCTGCTCCTCTGTAAAAGTTAAGCCAGCAAGATGTTTGGTTATCATTGCCAAATAAATTAATTGAGAACTACTATTTTCATCTTAAAGCTTAATTCTTTCCCTTTGTACATTCTGGATGCTTATACAATGTTGATTCCTCTCCAATCTACTGGGCTTCTGCAGGAGTTCCAGATTTTTCTCCCCACTGTGAGAGTTTTGTGCGTTGAGTGCAAAGCTTCAGTTACCAAGTGCTTAGTTTAGTTGTGGTTTGTCCACCCAGGGTTCCTGTGTTGGAAGCTTGCTCCTGAGTGTGGTGATATGGGGGATGGTGGAACCTTGAAGAGGTGGAGCTAGTGGTAGGTCACTGAGGACACTGCTCTCAGAAAGGGAGACCTGAAGATGCTGCTCTTAGAAGAGACTCTGGTTAGTTCTTGCATCTTGAGAGTCATTATGAAAGAGTAAGACTTCTCCACAGTCTCTGGCTTCCTAGCTCATCATGTGATCTCTCATTTTTGCTTGTATTCCTGCAACAATGCGATCTGCCATGATGTTATATAGCCAAAGAAGGAACCCTCATCAGAGGCTGAATTAATGAGAACATCCATATTTATTGGATCATATTTATTGGATCATCTTCCTATAAATTTATGGAGATGAGATGTCCTAGATCAATTAGGTTTGCAATTAACAAATAATAGCAATCCAAATGCACCCACTATTAGGGCTAGAAAAGATTTTAGGAAAGAAAAAAGATTAGGAGAACAAGAACAAGGTATAGCAGCACCAATTCAAATAGATCAAGGAATAAATAGACATGGATTGGGTTTTTAGAATGGATCACTGAGACAATAAAAATTACTTGGAAATCAGAAATACCAGTATGGGTTCCTCAGTGGCCCCTGAGTAAAGAAAAGATACAAGCATCCCATGACCTGGTCAAACAACAATTAACGGAGGAACATATACAACCTTCCATATCTCCCTATAATACTCCCATTTTTGTCATTAAAAAGAAATCTGGTAAATGAAGATTATTGCAAGATTTAAGAGCCATTAATAATGAGATGCTTATTATGGGACCTGCTCAATCAGGGATTCCCCAATAGTCTCCTTTGCCAAAAACCTGGTACATTTTAGCTATAGATATTAAAGATTTTTTTTTTTGTATTCCAATTCATCCTGAGGATAGTCCACGTTTTTCATTTACTATCCCTGCACTAAATAATGAAGTTCCTGATCAGAGATATGAATGGAAAGTACTCCCTCAAGGGATGGCTAACAGCCCAACTATGTGTCAAATTTTTGTTAACAAAGCAATCCAGCCACTTAGAAATCAAAATCCTGAACTACAAATATTTCACTGTATGGATGATTTATTATTAGCACATAAACTTAAAAACACGTTGCTAGAATATTATGCCACACTTACAAATTTAGTAAAAAATTATAATCTAGAGATAGCAATAGATAAAGTACAATTAAATTTTCCAATTAATTATTTAGGAGTTCTCTTATCTTCAACCATGGTGCATTCACCAAAAATTCAAATACAAGTAGATCAACTCAAATCACTGAACGACTTTCAAAAATTATTAGAAGACATAAATTGAATAAGACCTTATCTAGGCATACCAATGGGAGAGTTGGGACCTTTATTTGCTATCCTAAAAGGTCCATCAGATCCAAATTCACCCTGCATGTTAACGCCTGAAGCAAGAAAGGCATTAAAAATCATTGAAACATATATGGAAAATATGCATTTGGATAGAATTGATATAAGTTTGCCTTTATTATTTATTGTAACACCAACAAAAAAATATTCCTACAGGAGTATTTTGGCAAGAAGGTCCATTATTTTGGATACATTTATGGTATTCTCCTAACACTATTCTTATTAGGTATCCTGAGGCTGTAGGACAATTAATACTCAAAGGAATAAAAAGCAGCAAAGGGAGTGTTTGGAATTTCTCCCAATAAAATTATTACTCCATATACTATGGATCAAATTGTTGAGTTAGCTAATGAGTGAAATACTTGGGCAATAATCATTTGTAAATCTAATATTTCATTTGATAACCACTTACCATCTAATCCTTTATTGTCTTTTTGGTCTTCGCATCCTATAGTTTTTCCAAAAATGACAAGAAAAACACCTATCATGAATCCTCCAAATATATTCACTGATGGGTCCAAAAATGGTACAGCAGTAGTAGTTACCCCTGATCAAACTTTTACATTTTCAGTAACCAAACAATCAGCTCAAAAGGTAGAGCTTAATGCAGTATTACATGATTTTGTGATGTTTAAAGATTCTGTATTTAATTTATTTTCTGATAGTCAGTATATAGTTAATGCTATACTATCCCTTGAAGATGTTGGTAGGATTTCCCCTTCCTCTACTGTTTTCTCTTTGTTTTTCACTATACAAAGTCTAATCTGGGACAGAAAAGATCCATTCTTTATAGGACATATCAGGGCACATACAGGATTGCACATACATAGTCTTCGTTTTCTCCCAAATTTAATTTGCTCAGTTATACCTCAGTGTTGTAGCAGTGCTGTGTACCTGACATAGTGCTTTGATCTTATCATACCATTGTAGTGACCTGGAAGAGATTTAAGAGTCCTTTCTCTTTTTGAGTTTGAATCATAGCTTTGATGTGGTCTTTCTTGTTTTATGTTCTTGTTCCTAATGTAAAAGTGTTTAATGCTTTTTGGTTGTTTGGGTAGTAGGGGGATAAGGTTTTAACTGGTTATTTTTGAATTGCTTTTACAATAAACCAATTTTACAATCTTTAAATCCATCAACTTTATATATATATATATATATATATATATATATATATATATATATATATATATATATATATATATTTAAGTTAGGGCTTCTTGACTTTACTTATGATTGATGGAACACATTGATTTAGAATTTCAGATCTTCCAAAGCACTATTTGTTGTAATATTATTTTTTAAATATAGTGCCTTTTAAAAATAGCATAAGGAAGTGACTGTAATACAAATTAATATAAATAAGGTTGATGTTTTAAGTTCTACTCATTTTAGGTAGATGCATTCTATATAGAACATGGCAGGAAGATGAAAAACAACAGTAATTGTATATTCAGAATTCATATCAATCAGTGGTGAAACAGTGCAAAAGCAGGATGCAATATCCATTGATTTATTTTATAGCTTTTGTATATCTGAGAAAAGAGTGCTCAGGTGAATTTTATCTTTTCAAGCATGTTTTTGTAAGAATTGTGGGTGTGCCTATCTTAACATTTATTTTCTGTATTTTAAAATCATGTATTCTCCACGTTTTAAATGTTTTATATTAGAGACTTCTCTAATGCACACTTGTCAGATATATATATATATATATAGTTTTTAGATGTTAAGCACATGCTCATGTTAGGTACTTTCAAAAATTGTTACATTATGTTTTCTTATGTAATTTTTTTTGGTTTGTTTATGTGATCCAAATATATTTTTTCCTTAAAAAAATCATGCTAAAATAAGTAGAGCACATCTAAATTTACATTTAAATACAATTGGAATTCTAATTTAGTGACCTGAAAAAACATGGACCTGTCCTTAAAATAGCCCCCTTTCCAAAATTAGTTATCTCTCTGCCTAAATTGTGCTTAACAATGTTTTTTAAACTTAAATATTGTGAGTTAATTTGCATATTAGATTACTTAAGAATTACAATAACATTTTATTTATTGACATAAAATTGCTTGAACGACTAGTGGGTTTTTTTTTTTTTTTTGCCATCCTAGATATGTTACTGTAGTTTAACAAATATTAGCCAAATTTGAGTGGAAGTTAACTTATATATGAGTGTTGTTTTAAGAATGTTGCTTTACGTTTCATGCAAAACTATTGATGATTTTGCCATTTTTTAGTAGAAAGCTTAGGACTTTACTACAGCAATTTAAAGTTTCCTCAGTATAAAATACAAATAGCCTTATCTGTTATTTCTTGTTTACTCAGTATCGTATTGCTAAATTCAGTGATGTTTTGAAGTTTAAAAATTATTATTCCTGAATCTATGTAAATGCACCTGAACAGGTATTTAAAATAACCCCCATGGGAACACACTTTAAGAAATACCGTATTCCATGGAGTGTGGTGGTGCACCCATGTAATCCCAGCTACTGTGAGCCTGACTCACAGGTCATGTCAAAGTCAAAAGGGTAGAATTTAAACCCTGCTGAAGCAGGGTTTTGAATTTGAGGCCAGCCTCGGCAACTTAATGAGACTTGGTTTTAAAATAAACAGTTAAGAAAGGGTCTACAGGGGTAGCTCAGTAGTGGAACAACCATGGATTCAATCCCCAGTATTGTAAAAAACACAAACACATTCCATAAACATTTGTCTTCATATTTTTCTAAATATGCAACTGTTGTAAGGGTAGGCATGTTTAGAACAGTATTTTCTGCTAGAAGAACAAGGAATTTCTGAGTTGTGAAGCTTCCTAAGCTGCTTGTTTTAAGAATGTAGAGCTCGGGTCTGGGATTGTGGCTCAGTGAGCAAAGCGCTTACGTTGCATGCATGAGGCACTGAGTTCAATCCCCAGCACCATATAATAATACACAAATGAAATAAATGTATTGTGTCCATCTATAATTTAAAAAAAGAAAGAATGTAGACCTCTTCATGAGTCTTGCTGAATAGGCCTCCTGCTTTTTGTGCCATGGTCAAGTGGTTCTGAAGCCTATCTGTGCATTAGAATCACAGTGGGACCTTTAAAAAATCTAGGTACATTTCAATAGATCCTGATTTACAGGGTATGGGGTAAGGACTGAGAATTGTTAGTTTTTAAACTGTTACCCAGGTGGTTTTAATGTGCATCCATGGGTAAAAACTGTCATCAGCTTTGGAGGAGAATGTTAGCAAACAGACTCTTTTGAGTTTTAACACTCAGCTCACTTTTCCCCAGACCCCAGCGGCAGACATAGGCGAAGCTTCCAGGCTTGAGTCCTACACCTTGGCCCAAGGTTATCTCCAAGAGATGGCAGTAAAGGGAATTTTATCTAAACTTATTTGTGTTATCTTTAATAGCAGGTAATTTATGGAGGTACTGAGCTATATACTTGCTGTCAGAATCATGTTTAATTCTCCCCCAAACCCTACAAAGTAGTTAGAATTATAATTTTATAAGGAGAAAACAAAAGGGCAGAATGAACAAACAAAGAAATATGTCCAAGCTTACACAACTAGTAGATGGTAGAATTTAAACCAAAGCAAGTCTGACTTCAGCATTTACATGATTCACCTTCACATGAAGGGAACCCAATAAGGATATTCTTGATATAAGACAGGGAGCAGAAATGAAGGTTGGACTTTAGGGAGTAGTGGGGTCTGGGGAATGCAGAGACTCATTGCCACTCAGCTCTGGCCAGTTGTTACCAGGCCTGGACGTGATCCCCTGTATAGATGAGACATCTCATTTCCTAGGAAACAGTATAAAAAGTTTGAAATTTTAAGCATGAATATTTTACAACTTTTAAACAAGCCATTCAACCTTTATTACAGACTACATTCTCTTCATTATTTTTCATTCTTGCTAAAGAAAGCTCTAGCCAAGACAGAGGTGCTGAATGATAGCACAAATAATACATTAAGCTTTGTACTTTCTTGGTGAGGGATTGATATTTCCCATAGAAAGGGTCTATACTGACCTATACTTGCTCTTTATCTTTCTTTCTCTGGAATTGCTATAGAAAAGTGTTCTGGGAAGTCAAAGCCGAGCTATGAATACTGAAAAACCATTATGTTCTGAAGGTTATGATGTCAAGGTCAAGGCCCAGTTTCCTTGCCATCTCTATGGTCAGCAAGGATGAGAATATTATAATGTCATAGACAAGTGTTAAGATATAAACCTTTAGTCAGGCTAGTGATGCAGAACTTTAATCCCAGCTACTTGGGTGGCTGAGACAGGAGGATCACAAATTCGTGGTCACCTGGGAACTTAGTGAGAGACACTGTCCCAAATAAAATAAGTTTCCGGGTATACTTGGTGGTAGAGCATTTGTCTCACACGTGTGATGTCCTGGGTTTTAACTCAAGTACCAAGAATGTTGTAGATATAGAAACAGACACACACACATGCACCTTCACACACATACACACACACACACACACACAAACACACTCACACACACAAAGCAAACAAAAAAGAAAAAAGATATAACTCTCTAATCAATTTACTGCAGAGCATAGATTTTGCTCTATTTTCTTGTATTATTTTCTAATTTGTGTATATTAATTAGGCATGGCTGAGAAGCATGATTAATGTTTCTCTAGCATGTATTCATTCAGTAAGCATGTAGGCTGAGAAGCATTTTGGAACTTGGAGAAATATAGCATTTGTAATTTCATGTGGCATTGCTTAAAATCTGACTTGATCAGATGTGGACCTTTTCTTTTTTCCCCTGGGTACTGGGAATTGAACCTAGCTAGTGGTACTATATGCAAGGAAAGTGTTCTACCACTGAACTACATTCCTAGCCCTTTTTTTTGAGACAGTGTCTCCTGAAGTAGATTTGGAACCTTTTCATAAAAAGAATTTCAGACTAAAGAGTGACAAAAGCAAATTTTAAGACATTCATTTCTTTTTCATTATAATGCATTAGGTATTTTTAAAAAACAGTGCAGTATGTTGCAACAAATACATCATAAGTGGCTATATAACTACAGGATCTGAATGTTGGCACTTTGATGTTGAAGAGGACAAAAGCTTATTTCCATAACCGCTATAGCAATGGTCCAGATTACTTTAGTTTGGGTAATTCATCTGAACATAATAGTAGCTGTCTTCTTGTTAGCAGAACCAAACTTTATTCTTTCAGGGGATATAGGGGTTCATAATTGGTACCCTACAAAAACAGATGCAATGTAATTAGTTATTCTTAAGGAGGAACTTCAGATAAACACATTTCAGTTGAAAATTTTAAGGTCATTAAAAATTGCAGTTTTTAACTTGAAGGAAAATACATATTTGAAGAATATGAATGGCTTATTTCAGAACTTGAGCCATTTGAAAATAGTGGGGATTATGCTTAAAAGAAAATTTCAGAATGTTCTGGATTTTTTTAGTAATGAAAAAACAATGATTTAAAGTGGTTCTGGATTTTTAAGTATTTATAGATTAATGTTATAACTAATAATTCTGTACAAATCTGCATCTTTAAATACAAATAGTTTCTCAAATTAAAACCTTGCTTTGGCTGTATTTTCTAATATTCACAACCTGTTTTATTGGATCATCCACCTATGCCAGGATGCCTTTAGAATTTATGACTGAGAATGATATATTTAATTTGTAATTAAATGTTTCAATTTGCAGTTTCTTAGAATACTACCTCTTGCAATTATTTTTTTGACATTTTAGACTGTTACTTCACTTCAGTAGCTGTTTATTGAATATTTTATACAGTGCCAAATCACCATGGGAGCATTTGAATATTAAAAAATAAATAAGCATTTTATCTAATATGTTCTATCAGTGAACTAATTAAGAGAAAAATGTCTGGGTTAAGGAATTAGGAGAAATATTCATGGAGAAACTGGTCTTTGACTTAGGGATTCAGGGATGGGTTGAATGGTATATAGACAAGTGGATGCATTTGTTAATCAGTGTTTAACTTGAATAAAATAGATATTTGAAGAATATGAATGGCTTATTTCATAACTTGAGCCACTTGAAAATATTGTTGGATTATGTTTCAAAGAAAATTTCAGAATATTCTGTAACACTGATGATGACGATTGAAGGGAGAAGTGATTAGAGTGACTGTAGGAAAGTAATTTAAAGATAATATTAAATTAGGTAAAAGATAATGTTTGAAAAGGCAAATTAAGTACTGTAGAAATTGTGCATAGCAATTGTATTTATCTTTAAAATGAGTATTACTCAGTAATTGTCAACTGGTTCTGGGTGATTTCATTGATAAAGCATATTTCTAATGGACGTGTTTGCTCTGGTCCAAGATGATAGACAACACTTAACTGCCTCAGAAACATGCCTCTGCAGGTGAAGTGGCGTGATCACCACTATTCTCTTAAAGAAGAAAGCCTGTGTTAGTCCATGTCATCTTGTTTGCATTTGGCAGACATTACACCCTGGTGTGGATAGAAAAACAAAAGTTCAGTTGTTGTAATCACCTTAAATTATTACTGGATGTGTTATTTTAAATTTGGGAGGGTAGAGTTATAAGAGGAGGGTAGAGAACAGAGGAGATTCATTGATTGCAGACTTTATATTTCAACTAGTTGGTTTCCGTATATATAGAATGAAGTATCTTTCTATACTTAAAGAAAAGGCTAGTTATGAACTATTGTCACATTAATAGTGCATTAAAAATTGTTGGAAAGAAGAAAGAAACCTTAGAGAAAGAAAATATTTGCATACTGTAAATTTAGCGTGCCTGTGTTAAGCATTTGATTTTATTATCTAGTGTTGTGCTAGATTCTGTAGACAAATCAGAGAAATAGATTTAATGTTGGTCTTGAATTTTATCAATAACCTAGCATCCCTGACTACATTTTCAGGGAGACAACTTCACCATAAGGTGGAGGCAGTGAGTTAGCACAGGTAAATGCTATGTTCCAGGCACAGTCAAATTTAGGGGTAATTTAAAAAAATAAAGAAATAAACTATGAAAATTAAAACAAAAAAAAAAAGAAAACATAACAACAGAAATAGGAAGTTTCTCTGTAGATTTCCTAGGGGTTAGTTCCCAGAAGACATTTTATACTAACAGTTCTATGAGATTTTAGATAATTCCACATGTGTATAGCTCTACCTAAAACTGAATTTTAAGCATGATGAGGGGAGGGGCTTTATTTCCTTTGTGTGTATGTGTGTATGTGTGTGTGTGTGTGTGTGTGTATGTGGTGCTCGGGATTGAACCCAGGGCTCTATACATGTGAAGCAAGCACTCTACCAAGTGAACTATGTCCCCAGCCACTTTGTTTCCTTTTATTTATTTCTTTTCTTTTCATTTCTCTTTTTCTTCCTTCTACAGACTTCTCTTATTTCCCATTTTAAGACTGATTACTTGATGAAGTGTTTATGTCTACTGCTCTCCAAACATAGGGATGCCTAAGAAATGTTTTATGAATAATGAAAGTATACATTTAGAATTATGTAAAGCCAAATAGAATTTACATGGTATTTCATTATTATGTTCTTTATGTTGAATACAATGACTAATATTTTCTTTTTATAAGCCCTTTTATCACTAGTTTTAAGTTTTTATTTTCATTAATATGAATCACAAACAGAATATAAGGCCCTGATTTGAAGATAATTGATGATTGTCCCTTTAACCTATTTTTGTATTCTAAAAAAAGCCATATGCACTTGATTATGTAATACTGCAATTTGAAGATAGTTATCTTTGCAAAACAGATCAAATTAGTTTGTTCTTTTACTGTGTTTCATTATCCATGCCGAACCTATTTAGAGAAAACTTTATTTACATGGAAAACTTTCAGAGTCAACATGAGTGAAAAACTATTGAGTTGTTTCATTAGATATGTAAATATTTACTTAATCATTAATAACTTAAATATATCTTAGTTGATACAATTTATGATAAAAATTGACATGCTCACTCATGTTTATAGCACATAATGAAACATAATTTACTTATTCATTCACTATTTGACAGATGTTTATGTTGTTTCCAATTCTTATCTATTATGAATTAAGGCTTCTATGAATGTTCCAACATGAATCTTTGCTTTGATGTATATTTCTAGTTTTCTTAGGTGAATTCCAAAGAGTGAAATGAATGGGTCATACAGTAACTATATATTAAACTTTTTAAGAAGCAGTTTCTTTAAAGAGGTCATACTTACTATTTTACCTTCTCAGCAATAATGTGTGTGAGTGCTATTTGTTCCATATTCTTGCCAATGCTTGTTATGTCAGTGTTTATAATTTTAGTTCATGGAATTTATTTAGTGTTGTCTGATTCTAATTTTCATTTGCACTTTTGATAACCAATCATCTGAAGTATCCTTTCATATACTAATGTCTATCTTGTTCTTACATTTATAAATTGGGTAGCTTTCTTTTTCTAGTTTTGACTTTTTGTATTTTAAATATATTGTACATAAGGAAATGTGTGTGTGTATATGTATGTATATATGTGTGTGTGTGCATGTGTGTGTGCATGTGCATATATATGTATATATGAATGATACTGATGATACTGTAATGCAATCTGTGGCCCACAGGGTTGTTTTTCATGACAAAAGTTTTCAATTATGATAAAAGCTGTTGCACATGTTTGTCCTAAAAATATTTGCCTATCCCAAGATCATGTTATATTTTTCTACTTTTTCTTATTCTCTAAGTTCTATATTTCCATCTTATTTATTTAGGTCTGTGATAACACTATGATTTTTAGTAAGGAATGAAGCAGGAGTTGAGGAGTATTTTATTTTCCACATATGAATATACACAGCTCTGACAACATGTATTAAAGTGACATTTTCAAGCCCAGGAATCATCTAGTTTGCATTTGACAGATATTCTGTTCTATAGATTTGTCTATTATATGCGCTTGCTACGTTGTTTTGATTATAGTACCTCTGCAATAATTCTTGAAATCATGTTTTCTAAGTTTCTAATTTTGTAAATATTGTTTTGACCATTCTAGCGCTTCTGTTTTTCCAATAAAATTTAGAAATGCTTGTCAATTAAAAAAAATAACCTACAAAAATTTTGATTGAGTTTGTGGTGAATCTATAGGTCAATTTTGGGAAGATTGAGTCCTGGGGTTGTAGCTCAGGGATAGAGCACTTGTCTAGCATGTGCGAGGCTCTGGGTTCGATCCTCAGCACCACATAAAAATAAATAAATAAAATAAAGTTATTGTGTGCAACTAAAAAATAAATATCTTAAAAATCTTTTGGAAAAATTGATATCTTACTCTTAAAAATAGGTCTCTTATCTGTGAACATTGGCTGTCTCTCCATTTATTTGTATATTTTCTATGTCTTTTACCTGTGTTTTATAATTTTCAATGTAGAGATCTTTCACTTCTCTCTTTAGATTATTTGCAATAGCTTGATTTTGCTTAATTTAAACTATAACATTATTTTAAGTTTTTAAAAATTTATTTAGTTGTAGATGAACACACAGTATCTTTATTTATTTTTATGTGATGCTGAGGATTCAACCCAGTGCCTCAGTTATAGGAGGCAAGCACTTTACCACTGAGCTACATCCTCACCCCCTATTTTAAGCTTTTTATTAATGATATTTAAAAGAAGCTGTACCTTATACTCATTTTTTACTACTATCTTTAAATGTTTTGAATGTAGGTCAGGATTTCCTCTTCTGCTGGGCTTGGCCTTTAGTGTGCTATTGAGTGAGGATCAGGAGATCCCTTTGTATTTTTCAGCCCAGCCGCCAGCCTGGGAGAGTTCAGCATGCTCTGCAGTCCTGCTGTCAGTTTATTATGTAGTGTGTTAGTCCCTCAGCTGGCTTCTGTACCTTAGCTGTTCTCTTTATGTCCAAATACTCCTGAGTCTGACATTCTGAGGGCTACTGCATGGTACCTGTGAAGAAGTGAAGGACTTCAGAAGGGTTCCTCTCGACTCATCTGCCCCATCCCCTGCTTTAAGTAGGTGCCTGCCTTGCAGTGGAGAAGGCTCTGTAGGTCTTTCTCAATTTGGCTGCTCTGCCTGCAACACACTTCAGCACTTGGTGAAGGCTTGTGGAACTCAACCTGTGACTAGTACTCCTTGGGATTCTAATTTTAGATGAAGCCTATAAAAGTCCCTTAATCATGTAGTTGATTACCCTGAGCCTGAGCTATAGCAGGTTCTTATTCCTCTTGTTGTGTCTCCAGGTATGAGAGCAGCTATAGCTCTATGTGTACTTAGTCAGGGCGCATCACTTTCTAGAATTCATTCAATTCAAGTGTCTTTGCATCATTTAGCTCTCTGAAAAATCTGTGAATGTACTGAAATATGGAAGTGTAATGTAAAGTTTTATAAAATATTCACTTAAAATGCACAGAGAAGAAACTAATTTTCTTAATACATTTGTCCCTGTCTTGGTAAGAGTATTTGGTGTATTGCTTGTAATATGTGAGCTTATTGGTAATATATTTGTAATATGTGAACTCAAGAAATTTAGATAGCATTCTTAGGTGGATTTTTTTTTGTACTGGGGACTTAAACCTGAATGTTCAGTAGAACTACATTCCAGCACTTCTTATTTTTTATTTTGAAACTGTTTCTCACTAAGTTGCCTAGGGCCTCACTAAGTTGCTGAGACTGTCTTTGAACTTTCTATCCTCCTTCCTGAGCCTCCTGAATTGCTGGGATTATAGGTGTGCAACACTGTGTGCAGCCTTAGGTGGACTTTCACACCCCATCCAACTTCATTTTCTTTGTTCTTTTTTGTGAGCAGCATTTCCTAAAAATGTGCTCCAAAATGAATGTAGAACTTCCCAAGTTTAAGAGATTTGAAAGCATAATGCTAGTTGCATGTAGAAAACAATTTGTTTAATGCTTGGCTTGTGAAAAGTGGAAGATATTACATAGTTTGATGAGTCAGTAAATCTAGTTACATGACTGTTCAAATTATGAATTTCAAAGAAGTGCTAGTAGGTAGAGTGTGTTGTTTAAGGAACTCATTGTACAGGGAACAAATAGCTCTCCAGAAGATAGATGATTACTATGATAATTATGATTAATTTTGGGGGTGGTGCCAAAAACTGAACCCAGGTTCACTCAACCACTGAGCCACAGCTTCAGCCCATTTTATGTTGTATTTATTTTTTTAAAATTTATTTATTTATTTTAATTAGGTATATATGACAGCAGAATGCATTTTGATTCATTGTACACAATTGCAGTTACACTTTAAATTTCTATGGTTGTATATGCTTTAGTGTCACACCTTATGTGCAGTCATACATATACCTAAGATAATGATATCCATCTCTTTCCACTATCTTTCCTGCCACCACACATTCCCTCTCCCCTCCCTCCCCTTTGCCCAAAGTTTCTCCATTTTCCCCATACCTCCCCCATCCCCATAATGGATCAGCATCCATGTATCAGAGAGAATATTCGGCCTTTGGTTTTTTGGGATTGACTTACTTCGCTTAGCATTATATTCTGCAACTTCATCCATTTACCTGCAAATGCTATAATTTTATTCTCTTAATGCTGTGTAATATTCCATTGTGTATATATACCACAGTTTCTTTATCCATTCGACTATCGAAGGGCATCTAGGTTGCTTCCACAGTTTAGCTTTTGTGAATTGAGCTGCTATGAACATTGATGTGGCTGCATTACTGTAGTATGCTGATTTTAAGTTTTTTGGGTACAGACCAAAGAGTGGTTTGTGAATCAACTTAACAGAAGAGGTGAAAGACTTCTACAATTAAAACTACGGAACAATAAGGAAGGAAATTGAAGACCTTAGAAGATGGAAAGATCTCCCATGCTCTTGGATAGGCAACATTAATATTATCAAAATGTCTGTACTACCCAAAGCGCTTTACAGATTCAATGTGATTCCAATTAAAATCCTGAGGTCATTCCTTATAGAAATAGAAAGAGCAATCATGAAATTTATTTGAAAAATAAGAGACCCAGAATAGCTAAAGCAAGAAGAGTGCAGCAGGAGGTATTACAATACCAGACCTTACTCTATACTATAAAGTTTTAGTAACAAAAATGGCATTGTGTATGTTTTATTTTGAAACCCAGTTTGCTGAGTTGTTTGAACTTGTGATCCTCCTGCCTTAGCCTCCTGAGCTGCTGGGATTACAGGCATATAAAACTATGCTTGGCTAATTATGATTAATTTGTATTATTGACTTCATTGGTCTGTTTCAAAGAAGAGTTTTATATTATTTTTAATTAACTCATACATTGTTTTTAAGACTTTTAAAGACTCTTTTCATGGTTTGAGGCTTATCCTACCTATATAGTAAACTCTTTTTATGCTCCTATATTTCTCTGTAAAAATTTCTTAATTCACACAATGGAATACTATTCTGCATTAAAAGAGAATTAAATCATGGCATTTGCAGGTAAATAGATGGAGTTGGAGAATATAATGCTAAGTGAAGTTAGCCAATCCCCCAAAACCAATGTGGAATGTTTTCTCTGACATAAGGATGTTGATTCATAATGGGATTGGGGGGGGAGCATGGAAGGATTAGACGAACTTTCGATAGAGTAAATGGGGGGAGAAGGGGAGGAGGTATGGGGGTAGGAAAGATGTAAAATAAGATGGACATTATTACCCTAAGTACATGTATGAAAACATGAATGGTGTGACTTTGTGTACAACCAGAGCTATGAAAATTTGTGCTCTATATGTATCATATGAATTGCAATGATTTCTGCTGTTATATATAACAAATTAAAATAAATAATAATAATAAAAAAAGTAACATGGAGAATCCCCTCCCCCCAGAATTTCTTAATATGGTAATTTCTGATTAAAATTGTGACTTTTTAAGATCTAAATTCCTCAAAGGACATAAGATCATTGATGTGGGGAGGGGACACCTTTCCTGGTGAAACTAGTGAGTAGTATGTTAACCAGAAAACTTTAGCCAGCCCCTGGTAATGGCTGAAACTTGTTAAGTAGAAGTAGGTGCTCAATGGCATTGTGTTTTTTAAAGTAATCTTCTTAACTTACATGCTGTAATTAAGATGAGAGGAAAGGATTTCTGGAGAATCTTTTTCTATAGGCATCATTCTGTTTCAGAAACACAAGGTTACTCAAATTCTGTAATTTTTTTTTTAATGAGAAAGTCAGTTCAACCAGTCTTGTTAGTCTTACAGAAGAAATTTTAAAAATTTCTCTGCTGCCTCAGGCAGGCAGCGAATCCAGGCTGTTTGACTCATTTCCTGGTTATTTCACATTGGAGGAGTTACTTAACCTCTATGAGACTCAGTTTCTTCATTGCTAAAAAGGAGCTAAAATGACTTCCACCTTCACAGGATTACTGAGGATTAATTGAGATAGTTTGTATAGCTGGTAAAGAAATGAGCACATTGTAATCTTTACTATGACTAATTATGTTAGAGTAAGTTGGAATAGTCAACTTACTATTAATTTTATTTTATTAATTACATAATTTTTCTGTAGCTGCTTTTCTTGCTTTTTCTATTCATCTAATAAGGCTGGGGCTTGCTTATTTATTTATTTATTTATTTATTTATTTATTTATTTATTTTGGGGGTGCTGGGGATAGATCCCAGCTCTGTAAGAACTGTACTACTGAGATAAATCCTCAGTCTAAGTTTTACAAAAAAAATTGATAGATAAAAATCATAAAATTTTTCATATTAATGGTGTGTCATCTGATATTCAATATGGGTAGTTATTTCTTGGCCATTCATTTATGTGTTTTCTTTTTTTAAAAAATTTATTTATTTTTTTTAGGTGTAGATGCACACAACACAGTGCCTTTATTTTAATGTGGTGCTGAGGATGGAACCAAGGTCCCACTCATACTAGGCGAGCGCTGTACCACTGAGCCATGATCTCAGCCCCCATTTATGTGTTTTAATTTGCCTGTTTAGCGATTGTGTGTGAATCCACTCTACCCTTCCTTACTGACTGTGTCTTTGTTGAAAATTCAAAATTTTTTGTTTTTGGCCACTAATAAAAGGACCATGTCAACTTATTTGAAATATTCTATTTAGTTTAGATTTGCAACTTCACAGTGATGAAACAATTTCTTGATGAAAATAAGTTTTAATATTCTCTTTAAATTAGTAATTTCATAAAAATATACACAATGTTTTTTATTTCTGAATTAATATACCCTCAAGGATGGACTTTTGGTATCAGGAGGTTTTCATTTATTTATGTCACTTCGGAATAAGAATTCTAAACCAAGCATGATCACATCTCATTCTCAATTTACATGTAGAAAATAAGAAATGAATCACTATTTACTATTACTATTGATGCTATTTACTAGTAATAAGTTTTGATGACTTCCCTTAATTTGGTATGTAGAACAGAAGGGTATTTTAATGAGATAAGAAACAAAACAAATGAAATAGCTATGCTTCTGTTCATTAGTTTGTGTTTTAAAAAATAATTTTTAGAAATAGAAAAGACATTCCTTGGATAAGTGCTTATTAATTGATATTATTTTTGAGTGGATTGAGTTTTCCCTGCTGATTCAGGTACTGCTTTGGCAAGATTAGATCTGTTGATGTTTTTTCCTCCAACTCTGCCATCCCCTTTCCTTCCCAGTAAATGGCTCCAGTTTTCACTAAGTTGCTCAGACCAAAAATTTAGGAGGCAACCTTGCTTTTTCTCTTTCTCTTACAAGTCTACATGAGTCTACCTGCAAATCCTTCCAACAATAACTTCAAAACACATGCAGACCACTTATCATTTTAGCCACACACAGCATCATCTCTACTTGTCTTATTTCAATTGAAACCCAGTTGGTCTCCTCCATGGTCAGTCTCTATTCAGTAGTGGGAATAATCTTTTGACCAACTCCTCTGCTTACAGCCCTTTAATGGCTTCTCATCACACTGAGAATAAAATGCCAAGTCCTTACCGTGACCCCTTCGGCCCTCTGTCAGTTGTCCTTGTCTAACTGTTAGTTGCTTTTACCAATTCTCTCCTCCCTTGAGTCATGCCTTCCACACTTGGTGTCTGCACATGCCCTTCCTTCCTTAACTCCAGTTGCTGGTACCTTTGTCCACTATTCCTGAAATTCCCTTCAATGTCTCTTCTCAAGTGATAATTCTTTAGAGAAGTCTTCTCCAGCTGTCAGATCCTCATCCTTCCCCATTAACTTGCTTTATTTATTTTTTCCAAATGTTTACCACCACCTAATCTTACATCCTCCATTTAGTGATTTATTTTTTTTATACCAGTGATTGAACCCAGGGGTGTTTAACACCTGAGTACATCCACAGCCCCTTTTATTTATTATTTTATGACAGGATCTTGCTGAGTTGCTGAGGACCTTGCTGAGTTTCTGAGGCTGGCTTTGAACTCATGATCCTCCTGCCTCAGCCTCCCGAGCCGGTAGGCTTACAAATGTGTACCACTGTGCTCCACAATTTATACATCTTTTGCATGCTCCTTGAGGGCAGGTAACTGGACTTTCCATCATCACTTACCAGTTCCCAGACAGAGCCTGGCATAGAAAGAATGAATACACAATGACTGCCTTAAACAATGAGAGTATTGCTCCTTTTGATCTATGACAAGGGGTAAAATGGTTCAGATACTTCAGGACATATGCATTAGTCCTGATATATCTGTAGACACTCACTTCTAATATATCTGAGGGTATATTATTGCATATATATTTTGTAATTAATTTATTCCATAATGCTTTTGATCAGAATATATGATTTTTCAGCGGACATGGAGGGAACAGCTCATAAGCAGTTTTCAGGTCCTGTAAGCTCTTGTGTGAACAGCTTACTCCCATGCAGAGGGTAAGAGGAGCCTCATCTAGCAGGCAAAGATCTGAAATTAGTTTTGCCATCCTGGAACATCAGGTATCCTGGGATGGGAAGAGGTCCCAATTTCACCCCTGAGCTGTAGGCCACCAATCTGTCTCCATAGTGTCCATCTGGTCTCTACAATTGGATTCTACCTTTCTCCAATGTTTTATTCTAGCTCTTAAGAGCAGATCAGGGCCTCAAACCTTAATCAGTCTGCATTGGGAAAAGATAATACTAATAATACTAATAATAATATTCTATTAGCTATTAACCCCTTGTTCACACCCATCTTACCTTCATTCTTCTTCAAGCAAGCATGTAATTCCTGTCAACATCAGCCCAGTGACCAGATGCAATCTGCTTCTTTCTCCCTGAATAGAGTACTATTACTGTTGCCTGGAGTCTATTTTCAGAGGTGCTTAGGGCCTCCAGTCCACACTCCTAAAGATTGAGTCTTGTTCAGATTAGACTTCAGTTTACCATATTCTATTACATATTATGTGTATTTACAGGTTTCAGACTCTGAAGATAATTGCCCTAAACCAGATTAATGATCATACTCAGCCTAGGGACCATTTCATTTGCATCCCCAAATGGCTGCTGCTTGTGAACTTAAAATTTTGCAGGTCCTATTTAGACAAGAAACTATTGCTACTAGGAGATATTTTCCTTTGTGCAGCAGTTAAGCAAATCTGTTGTATCTTTGTGGCTATGTTCAGACATGAGCTATGTATTTCCTGAATGCATAAGCAATGACCTTCTATAGGTTGTTAGTATAGTTTTTAGAAAGCAAATTATGAATAATAAATTATGAATGTCTTTAAAACAGATAAAACATAATTTACATATTGGTGCATGCTCAATACCTGTTCCTCTTAGTTGGAGATTAATGCTATTAATGATGACTTGCTGTGTGGATATTGTAAAAAATCATGATTCTCCTTGAAAGTATTACTTCAGAGATTGTGTCATTAATGAAAATAATGGCTAAATTGTGTTATGTGCATGTATAAATATGGCATAATATATTCCACTATTATGTTTAATTATAATGCACCAATAAATAAATAAAATAATATATCACTAATCTATGCCAAACTAAGTAGTTAGTTTCATTAGGTGGTAGAAGAGATGGTACCCTTGTATATGTCAGTAAATAAATTTTTAAAAAAATACTTCATAGGCTCCTAATAAATTTTTAAGTGTTTAAAAAAATAAAAAAGAAAAATAATGAAAACAGCATCCAACAAGTGTTTTTAATGATAAAAACAAAATACAAATGAATTAGTAACAGAAAACACTTATATATTGATCCTGGATATGCCAGTTAATTTACATGTATTAATTTATTTAATTCTTACAGCAAGTTGATAGGGATAGAAGCCATATTAATTTGCAACTGTCTCAGAGGAGTAAAGTTAACTAGTATTTGGCAGAGTTGGAATTGAACCCAGAGAGCTAAAGTGTTTTTTTTTTTTTTTGGTACTGGGGATTGAATCCAAGGGCACTTTAATAATGAGCACATCCCCAGCTCTTTTAAAATTTTTTGTTTTGAGACAGGGTCTTGTTAAGTTGCTTATGATCTCACTGAGTTGCTTAGGCTGGCCTCAAACTTGGGATCCTCCTGCCTCAGCCTTTCGTGTTGCTGAACTTATAGGCATGCACCACCACACTGGCCAGAGTTTGAGCTTTTAAAAATCAGTTTTATCTTTTGTTCAATTTTAGTCAGATCTACAAATTGGATTGCTTATTTTTCCAACACCTGGCATTCTTTCTCTACTGGTTTGAAATGCTTTCTGTTTCAAATACTGAATCCCTACCACCTGGGATGTTTCCAGGGCATCTTAATGCCTTTGATGTTTTGTATATAAATTATCCCAAAGATAACCATTTCAATTATCATACATTAATTCTTTTTAGGAATAGAGAATGAGTAGAATTAAGAAGGAAGGGAAACAAAAATATAGACTAAGAAACAGGCAGCATATTGAATGAAGAAAATAAAGACAATCTTTGATCATGAGAAAAGGTGAGGAAGGGATATATGAAGTTAGAAGGAGCCAGAGGGTATTGACCTGTGTTATACTTGTGGGTTTTCAGGAAAAGAGTAGGCAATTTTAGAAGTCAGTTTTAAAGAACCAGTAACGTAGGTACCTAAATTTCTCAGGTATAAAACTTAGAGGCAAAGTGGATAGTAAATTTCAAGAATAAAGAAGGTCCTTTTATTAATTGGAGCAAACATCTATCATGAAGTCATTTTAAAATCCTCTCTCTTTCCCTCACAGGACTGGGAAGTGAGTTGGAGTAGAGGGAGAGGAAAGAGGGCTTCACATTGCCCTACTGATTCATTTCTTTGGGTTGTTTTCAAGCATCAAATACTTTTCCTCCCCCCTCTGCTAACATTTCCTTTTCATGGGAACCAAATTCTTGAATAAGAACTTGAACAGGAATAGTGTTCTGCACTTTAAATTTAGAAAATGAACCATTTCCTGTGTTAGAGAAAAGTCTGTGTCTGAGAATATTATCTCTATAGTGTACTTCGTACTTCCCGCTTTGCCTTTTCTTTCATTGTGCTGTGTTATTTATCTGCTATCCATGTAAATTTCTGACCAGCACAATATGAAGTATTATATCAGAGCCACAATAGTCCACTGACATCTCAGTATAAATATTTCTGTAAAAATAAAAATAAGGCTGTGTTTCCAATGTCTTACTAAGGAAAAACAATTCACAAATATGTCCATGTAAGCTTGTGAACTACTTTTAGATATCCATTTTCTTCCATGATGATTACCATCTGACACTGTGCAACACAATTTTATGTGAAATACCACCAGAATAATTATGGGGTACTTGAATTCTCTTTATTTCTTTGTGTGTGTTTTTTTCTCTTTCTTTTTTAACCTCATTAAAGGTTTATTGTTTTCTTCCAAGGTTAAGTGCCTTTACAAAAGTAATGATTTGTCAGACATAAAGGAATACATTTTGTTTTAATTTTTGTAAACCAGTCTGAGCAATTGTCACTGTGTCATTGTTCTTTGGATGCTAAATAGAGAAGAACAAAGGCAATTTCCAGACTAGTGGTCATGCATTTTTTCTGAATAGGCCATCTGAGATTAGCCTGTCATATTCATTCAATCAGCCTATGTGATTCTCATCTACACTTAGACCTTGTAGCATCTCACTAAAATAAAAGCTGTGCTCTAGCTGTGCTTCATGTATGTTACCCAATTTTTATTAGTACTCTGTACCCTAAGACCTGTCAAGGATTGAGGAGGCAGACATCAATCTCTGTGAGATCTTTTAGTTTGATCCTGATTTTCCCCCCTCACTTCCACTGTTGGTGAATTTCCAAATTTATGGAATGTTGAAAAATTAAATGTATGAATAGAAAGGTTGATATGTATACACAATTTGGGGGGGACAAGTTGGAATCCAATACATTGTGAAAGATCCAATATTTTAGACCACACACAGCCTCTGATTTAGAATGGTTTGATTTGGGAGTTTTTGATTTAACAATTGTGTATTCAATAGGAATCATACTTTGAATTTCAAATTTGAATCATTTCCCTGGTAGTGCTGTGCCCTCTGGTTCTCTCACCATGCTAGGCAGTGACCTTGAGCCCAGCTCCCAGGTAGCCAAATGAACCTCTGTGATTGATCATGAGGGACAACAACTCATACTGTACAAAGGACCTTGTTGTAAGCAAGGATGTTCTGTACGTTTGGTCTACGAAATAATTTTTGACTTAGGATATTTTCAAATTTACATTGGGTTTGTCAACACGTGACCCCCTCCATAAATTGAGGATATTCTGTAAATTTTGTAAAATTTTCCACCAGAGGTCTGAATTATGTTTGTCTTGATATTAAGGAATTATCCAAAAGTAAGAGTCCCTTAGATTGATTTGGTGTTAACAGAGGAGCAGAGAAGAGAAAGCAGTGGATTTCCCTTGTAAGTTTTTTTCTTTTCAGTGTTAGGATTAAGAAATATGGCTGTAGATGTAGATAGTGATGGTAGTGGCAGGAGCAGAAATACCAGCTATCACTTTTTTGGGCTCCTGGCTGTGTCTTTGTACTGTGCCAAGTGCCAACTACAAAGACCTCCATGTAATCCTCTCCATCTTTCTGAAGCAGCTATTATTACTAACCTGAAATAGTAGGTGAGGAATCTGAGACTCAGAGCCTTTGGTATTTCATAAATGCTTACCACAGAACAAATTGCCACCCCCAGGAGACATCTGTGTTTATGTATGTGTTGGATGAATATTTCCAGGTGTGTTGGGGGAGAGGTAGAGTAAATTTTGAAGGGCTTCCAAAGAGTCTTCTTCACTTTCTTCCATTGAATTCTCCCTAGACTTTCATGTATCCATGGCTGTTCTGGAAAGAGACATTAATCACCCCAGACAATATAGGGAACACAGGATCTTCATGAATCAAATGATCCTTCAAATGAATATACTAAGCAGGGGTTATTGCCAACAAGTTGCCTCATTACAAACAAAGTTTAAAATAAATAACAAGAAGTTGTTCCAATCCTTGTGTAAACTAGGCATATGCACGCCTGTCAGAGATGACTCTAGCAAATATCACTTCTAAGGGTTAACATCCCACTTAATATTAGATTCTTTGGGAAAGTAAAAGTTAAGTAAAATAGGCCCCGATTTTTGCAGGTTATTTTTGAGTTTTTAATGTCTTCCCTCTCATCATGGGAGTGCTTTTTTAGTTAAACACTTTAAATTTATGTGTCATTTTAAAACTTAGAACTCTGGAATGATCAGTACTAAAAAATTGTAAGAGCAAAGAACCTTAGCAAAGACTCAAGATTGTGATTACAGAAAAATGAGCAAAGCAGGCTTTGCATTAATAAAAAGAAAACAATATTAATGTGTGATTGCATGCCATTTAACATTAAACTTTGATATAGAGTTAATAGGAAATAGTGGTGACTGTGGCAAACTAAAGTGAATATGTTACCCCCTTAGCTCTAGCCTGCTACTGTTGAGGCTTATAGATAAGCCCCATCCTGGGTTTCTCTAGGTGTTTGAAAATTCAGAGACTGTTATTATGACTCTATGTGAATGCTTCCCTCCCCTCCAGTTTAAATGGTAGCAGTTAAGTCAATATTTTAATTGCATTGTGCTATGTTTAGAAATACCTTCATTGTTTTTGACCTCTACATTAGAGTTTGTGGTTTTAGGACAATGGAAAGTTAAATGTCCTATTAAAATAATATTTTTGCAGGTTGAGTTGTGAGATGAATTTATAGGAATTGAATTTGCAGAAAACAAAAACAAATTTAAAAAAGTTAAACAAAACCAACAACAATAACAAAAGACACACTTAAGAAAAGTTTGCATTTTTGTAGTATTTTACTATAGGCATCTCAATGTTTCCCAATTTTCACTTTGACTTTTAACAATCACATGCATAGCTGTAATTCTTTAATGTTTTGGATTTCTCTTTCATCTTTTCCAACTTCAATGTTCACTTTTTCAGTCATCTATTAAATGTCTTTAAAATTTGTGTCTTATATAAAATATACCTGTCATGTGGACAAATGGTGATTTTTTTTCTCCTGAAAACTTCTGAAGTTTTGTTACATTTATTTTTTGTCTTATTGAGGTGAAAGAGACTACACTACAAATGTTTTAATTGTCTTTGAATCCTGGCTAAGGGAGTCTTTAAAAATTTAAAGAATAAGATAAAAATTTATCTTTGCCCAGCTTCTGAGATGAATGAGTTTTAGTTGATCTGAGAAGGAGTAAAACATCTTTTGTGGGAAATTGAGCAGATATTAAAAGTAACAGTGACGTAAGTCCCTATAATTGTGAATCATAATGACCATCAGAGTCTTTCACTGGGGGTTTGGCCTGCAGTCTTTTGTGGGCAGTTATTTGAGTAACCCAGGTGTGATCGTTCAATGGCTTGCAGAGAAGTGAATACCCTTGAGGGCGGGTCTTAAGTGCTACTGAATAACTAACAAGTGATTTATTATCCATACATTGTTGCTGTTTTGTATGGATGGAGCCTTGTTATGACAGCTGAAGGACCAGTGAATGACTCTTCCAAAGATGAAAAGATGCTGCCTGTGTTCTGTAGGGATCTGTGGTCTGGTGGGAAGCAGGAGTGCAAACCAATATTATTTTATAACAACTGCTTAGTGTGTCTGAGTGGGAAAGACACTGCTCACCACCCTAGAGTGCACAGGGAAGTCTTGCACAACAAAAAAATTACTCAGCGCCAAATGTTAGTGGTGTCAGGATCCAGATATGCTGCCACATGTGGTGGAAAAGGAGATGATGTGCTGTCCTGTTCCAAGTTGCTCATGCGTATTTGGGAAGATGATATACCAGGGAAATTAATTATTTGGATTGCCCAACCTCTAGAACAGTGAGTAACAAATTTCTATTCTTTATAAATTACCCAAGTAAAGCTGTTTTGTCATAGAAGTTTGTTTGGACTAAGACAGACCTTAGGGGCCTGGTAAAGATGTCTACATTATATTCTTTGCAGGAAGGGATACTTTGAAGATTTTATGCTGGATAGTCAGGCTGCTTTACATTTTCAAAAATGATCATTGACAATTGCATAGAGAAAAGGTTTAGGGAGATGGGAATAGAGTCTAGAAGTTAATAATAAGAAGTCTAAAACCTATGGTAAAATAATTATAAGACTATTTTGAGTTGGCCATTTTCATGCGTTTGCAATTTTTGTTATTTTCTTGCCAAAAATGAGATGGAAGAATACTGGTATCCTTTTCTTTGGGGGTAATCGGGAAATGGAGAGGGAGCCTAGGGCTTCCCCTCACACTGAGTCTTAGGTATACACCAGGGGCCAGACTAGGAAAGACATAGGGAAGGAGAGCAAATGAAGCTGACTTGTGTGAGAAGTGATGCTTGGGACATGGCAAGAGAAAGGTTGAGTTCAATGAAATGGTAGCCTTGAGTGGCGCAGATTTATGGTGATGAATCTTGAGCATTAAATATGGAATTACTATAAGAGTTCTCAAATATTTTGTTTTTCAAGTTATTATAGTGAAGTTATTACACAGTTTTAGCACTTAACTTATTTTTGTCTCATATATTTTAGGCAAGTGCTTTACTACTGAGGTGCATCCTGTCCCATTTATTTTTATTTTTTTAGCTAGGGTCTCTCTAGGTTGCCCAGGGTAGCCTTGAACTTGCAATCTTCTCTCAATCTCCTCAGTAGCTAGAATCACAGGCATGTGCCACTGTGCCTGGACTAACCTTCCTACCTACTAATATACCAGATGATTTACTATTTATTATACATCTGGCTTATTCCCCCAGAATAGAAGCAGGGACTTTTGGCTATTTTCTTTATTAGTATGTCCCATATGCCTAGACCAGTGCTTCCCCAGGAGTAGTTTGCAGACGTTGGGCATTTTGTGAAAACGTTTCAGGAGATACACAAGGTCAAAACCATTTTAAAAGCAATGCTGTGGACTTGCTTTTCTTTTTTTATTATTCTGACATGTGCAATGATGGTGCAAAGGCAATGGTGCATAAAACACTGATTGTTTAGTGTGAATCAAAAGAGTGGCATGAACCTTTACTGAAAGTAGTTACTGTGGACTTTACTGTCATCCACTTGTAAGGGGTAGGGGGAGAGACAGTTTTGCTTAAGAATATTCTTGCTAAAACTGTAAAGATGAGTTTTATTAAAACCTTGGCTGTAGAGCACATCGTTTTTAATATCCTGTGTATCCAGAAGTGCTTCTGTTGCTTGTCCAAGTATGATGATGGTCTCCAGGAAAAGAACTGTGTGTCGGCTTGAGTTACTAGGAACATCATATTGACTTGAAATGATAGTTTGCAGGACAAACTATGGTTACTATTTCAGAGTATTTGGGTATTTGGCAGACATTTCCTCAAAAAAAAGTTTTGAAAGACAGTCTGTCACTTCAAGGAAAACAACTGATACTGTTGATGATAATAGAATTCAAGCTCTTAAGTTAATTTGGGGTTTGGAAAATTTGTGTTCGTCTCTGTGAGCTTGACAGCTTTCTAATACATAATGACTTTTCTGATTAGCTGACTACGGTATTAATAAATGTGATAAATTCCTTTCATTATTTGATGAAGTATGACACTATTTGGAAGATAGCTATAATTCTCAGTGAATCAATGCTGCATAAAATATTTTAAAAAGCCACACATGGTTGAAGTTATCCCTTCAACATGCAAGATAGACCAATGGATTTTAATGTAACTGTATGAAAATTTAACAGATATTATTTCCAATTCCATACTACTAGTGAGTTTTAAGAAACTGCTATTTACTGAGTTTTGGCATTGCATGGAGCAATAATACCCATAATTGAATAAGTTATAACAAGGGACAATCTTCCATTTTTGAACTATTTTGTGCAATGGGGTGTATTTTCTTCATATAGTTCTATCAAAAGCACATATGATAACAAATCAAATCAGAGCATTCATGAGAATTCTGCTAAGCACTGAAGAAATTTTCAAATATTTAAAATAATATACTTTTCATTGAAATTTTAATTATTAACTTCAAAATAAATTTATAAATGAATGAATGAATGAATTAATAATTATTTTAAAAATTCTCACATTTAATTTCCGATATATTAAGCAGTCTTCAAGTGGTCAATTCCTGCGTATGTTTTATTTCACTGGATTTTTTACACTGTTGAGCAGTTAACCACGGCCTTGTTCCCAAAGCTCTCTATTTTCCTGGTTCTTGTGACACCATCTTCTTCTTAAGCCTGTTCTTACCTTCTTTGGTTTCATTTCTTCTGCCCTGGCTTCTAAATGTGATTGCCCTAAGATTCTCTCTTGGGGTCCTTTATCTGTTTCATTTATACACTTTCTCCAGTGGACAGGGGTTGGTTGTCTCTTCTTTTTTCTCTTTCCCTGGGTTATATGTTCATGCTAGTGACACTCTTTATCTTCAGTCCTGATCTCCCTCACAGAACTCTCCGATTGGTACAGCCAACTCCTGGCTTGGGATCTCCGTATTGGTGTCCAGTAAACATCTCACACTCAACATGGACACAATGAACTCTGATTCTCTCATCCCAAACCCTTCTCCTGTATCAGTTTTTACCGTTCCAATAAAATGGCAGTACATGATTAAGGCAAATTCAATGGCAAGTTTTTTATTTATTAAGACTTTATTTTTTTTCTCAGGAAAAAAGTCAATCTTTTAAAGAACTGTGATGTGATGATATTAACTTAAATTCAAAAAGATAAAAGGAAAATACAGTTTATTTTTATTTTAAATTTGTTTTTCTAAAATGAATGTACTTTTTTTATTTCTATATCAGTGTAGCCCCTTTTAAATTTTCCCTTTCTGCCATTGCATATAATATGTTATCTCTGTCCACACTAAATAGCCATATTTCCTAGATGATAGGGTATTGGTAAGATGATTCTGAATGTAGAATATGTATAGGAAAAATAATGATTAGTGCCTATATGACATTGTGAAACTCATATTGGCATCATGTGTCTAGAATCCAAAATGTAAAATCTGTTGGACTTTTGAAAGTGATCTGTTATGTGTGCCTCTTATGGTTTGTGTAAGAAGTGTCTCCCCAAACTTGTGTGTTGAAGGCTAAGTCCTCAGTGCAGCAGTGTTCAGAGGTGGCATTTTGGGAAATGATTGGATCACGAGGTATCTGACTTCATCTATGGATTAATTCATTGATAACTGAATGCACTATTGGGAGTTAGTGGAAACTGTAGTGGTTGGGGGAAGTAGATCACTGGGTTTGTGCCCTTGGGGACTATGTCTTGTCCCTGGTCCCTTCCCCCCACTCTTTATTTTCCACCCGCTCTCTCTGCTTGCTGGCCATTGTGAGCTGAGAAACTCTCTTCTACCATGACCTTCCTCCATGATGATCTGCCTCACCTCATGCTCAGAGCAATAAATGGAAAAAAGTTGCAAACCAGGATCTATAATAAACCTTTACTTCTTTAAGATTTTAACGTCTGGTATTTTGGTCATAGCAATGAAAAACTGGCTAACAGTGCTGGATTGATACAGTATGGGGAAGGACAAAATTGAGGGAGACTAATTAGAACATTATAATGGTAAGAAAATTGTATTTGGAGAATGAAATTTTTGCATGTCATGGCCTTACTATTGAACTAGCAGCAGCGCAGATGTACAAACAAGGAGAAAAGAGATTGCTGTCATCTTCCTCTTCTTTCTTAATGAGTTTCCTCCTCCTTTTGACCTCTTGGTAGCAAGTTGGTGACATTTTTAGGGTTATGAAATTTTGATCAGCATATTTAATTTAACATGTGCTTTTATCAAATACATGATAAAAGGAAAACAATTTCTGTTCTCTGAGTGGGAAAAAGGTGGCTCATGACTGGAATTGTACCTAGGAAGTTGTTGAATGGGCCACTGTTAGAGGAATGCTGGAGTACTGAGTGTATTGCTGTAACACCTGTGGGTTGAAAAGTCCTTGGAGTGGCACCTGCCAGCCTCACTTACTCCAAATTTCACGTCCTATCATATTTCAACCACCTATCTCTGTATTTCTCAAGACTTCCGAGATGATCATGACCAGTGTGTAGTCCAAGTTGTAATTTTCATGGGGTGGGGTGGAAGGCAATCCTTGGTCAGGGACCCAAAAGCCCCACAAGGTTGAATATGAAGGTGATGGACAAAGATAACCATTACTTGAGTTCAGAGTCAGAATGAAATAAACGGACCTGTTTTTCCCATTAAGAGTCAAATATGTGCCTCTCTAAGCCTTGTTTTTTTTTTCCATCTGGAAGAATAAACATCAGAGATTGTCCATCAAAAGGTGGTCCCTTGATGCAAGTCACTGAGGAGTCCTGCTCATAGTGCAGATTCCTGAGTTGTAAACTAGTCTGCTGAATCAGGCCTTCAAGGACTAGGGTTAGGAATCTACATTTAGGAGAAACTCTCTAAGTTTTAAATACAATATAGAGTTTGAGAATCACTGGCATTAACAGCTGTTTTCCAATGTTTATTTTTCCATATACTTGTTTCAAAATGAAGATTGTCTAATTCTAATGAAATTGTGGACAAGCGATAATAAATGAATGCAGACAGAAAACAGTGTATAAAATCCCTCATATATATATATATTTGTCTAGATTACTAGTGCTTCCTTGATTGATATGAAGATTAAATGCCCAATTGCCAGAGACTGAAATAACTCTGTGGATACTGGTTGTTAAAGGGTGGTTCTGAAAACATGTATTTATTTTTGTTTTCAGGAAGAAAGACTTAAACATTTTCTAAAAAATGTCAACAGTTTTTATGATTGTGCATTTCCAGTAAAACGTCTAAATCTGCCTTCAATGTTGTATAAAATGAAGCCCTTAAGAAAAATAAATGCTTGGTCAGAGATGCTAGCATGTTCCAGGTTTCCTTATATATACAGTTTAACAAAATATTTCATACTGTCCTGGAGGATAAGAAATTTAAAAAATTGCCATATAAAGATGTGGTGTACCTTATTAGTTTGTATGTTCCCTTTTAACTTACATTTTGACTCAACTTTGTAGCTTTAAAATTTTTGATTTCATAATGTGACTGAGTTCTATTTATGAAGAAGGGGTTTATAATTGCAGAGGTGAAGTTTAAATTCTACTTGCATGAGAGGTTACCTGTTGACTGTGTGATCAATGTAAAATGTAAACTAGGAAAATAAACCATCCATGTTATTTTAAGACTAAATAAAAAGATCTAAAGAGAATATCTGGTATAAGCCCCTGGAAAATACTCAAGAAAAGCAAAACTAAAATTAAAAATTAAACAGAATAAAACCAATTAAAATGGTACTCAAGAATAATTTTCCATGGTCATTTATGATAACTTCAGATAATAGTTCAACAATTGTATCACATATTTTCAATAAAAATAAAGGTTACAGCTAATACTTATTAATTGTATTTAATTTAGGTGATGATAAAGAGTTGGGGCTAATAGTGGTTTTTTGCATCTTATTTTTGTTAGGTACTAGGAATTGAGCCTAGGGGTACTTTCCCCCTGAGCTACATCTCCAGCCTTTTTAAAATTTTTTGATTTTGAGATAAGGTCGGGCTAAGTTGCTGAGATGATTTGAACTTGGTATCCTCCTGTGTCAATCTCCCAAGTTGTTGGGATTATAGACTGGGGCAACTAGTTTTGAAATGTCTTTATAGTTATAGAATCTGAAAGGTGAATTGGTAGAATCAGAAATATGGATGATGTTGATGCTTATGCTAGAATTGAGTTTTTGAGGGCTCATTTGTTTGATTTCTTTTTAATGTTTTTTTTTTTTAACAAAACACATGTTATGCTGAATATTTTGAAAATAAGGTGCACAAAGGCCACCTTCCTACCACATGTAGGTAACTGCTGTTTTCATTTTGGTATATATGCTACCTATTTTTTTCAGTATGAATAGACACATTATACATGTCTGTAGATACACATATATATTAGGTGTGCTACTTAATACATGGGTTTCACCAGAAAATATTTTAAGAATATCTGTCCTATATACACATTTGCATATGTGTTTACATGTAGTTTTCTTCACATTTCATTTTTTTAATGGTGCTGGGATTGAATCCAAGGACTTCTGCATGCAAGGCAAGCACCCTACCAACTGAGCTACATCCTCAGCCCCTTCACATTCCATTTATGGTTGTACTTTTGTCATAACTACCAAACTATCATTTGTATATACTGTATTGTATTTAATGATTCCCTTATTGATAGACCTTTCAATAGTTTCCAGTATTTCTCTTTTTCTAATCAATGTTCTGACCCCTCAACGCATACCCTGCTTTTGTTTTTTGGTAGTAGGAATTGAACTCAAGGGCACTCAACCACTGAACCACATCCCCAGCCCTATTTTGTATTTTATTTAGACACAGGGTCTCACTAAGTTGCATAGCTCCTTAGCATTGCTGAAGCTGGCTTTGAACTGGTGATCCTCCTGTCTCAGCATCATGAACTCCTGGATTGTAGGTGAGCGCCACCATGCCAGGCTCTGAAACCCATTGTCTGAATATTTTTAGGATAAATTTATAGAAGTAGGATTTCTAGATTTAAAAAAATGCCCTTTTAAATTTTTGAGAAAGGTATGGGGATGTGCCTCATTAGTAAAGTGCTTGCTCAGCATGCACAAAGCCCTGGGTTCAATGCCTACATCCTAAAAAGAAAGAAAAAGAAAAAGAAAACCTTTTAAGATATATTCAAATTGTCCTTAGAAATATGTAGCAATGATAATTTTGGAACATTATGAACAATTGTTGGCTGTGTTAATCTCTTACGTCTTTGTAAGTTTTTATTAATCTCCTAAATCTTAGTAAATATAACCTACTAAAGATATGATTCTTGCCTTAGGTTTTTGTTTGTTTGATGAGATAGCCTGAGGCTCTCCTATGCTTCTGTATCACCCTAGTAGTTGATGTCCTGTACAGTCCTGTCCTGTCCTGACTTGCAGGTGGTGGCAAACTTCTTAGACAAGGGAAGGAATGAATTTTTTTTGGTGGTGGTTCTGGGATTGGACCCAGGGACTCTTGCTTATGCTTTACCACTAAGCAACATTCCCAGGCTCTGGATGACCTTACCTGGTCACTATATAGTTAATAAATGATGTTTTGAGGGTATAAACCAGATTTGCTAAATGGAATGTCTCCTTTTCCTTGTCTTTTAAAACTTTGTTTTTAAAGCTCAATATCAATCAATCATTATGCTCTATTTAGGTATCAGTCAAAGCTTAATGGCCACTGAGAAGACTCTATCCCCTCCCTTCCACAATCTGGGGATGGAAGCCAGGCCCTTGAGCATGCTAGTCAAGCTGTCTACCTCTGAGATACATCCTGAGCTTGAGCCTGGATCTTTGAAATACTATTGTGCTCATCTATCAACCACAGGGAAATGAAGAGCTCTGACCTGAACCCAGAAATTTAAATTCTGGCTTCCTAAAAGTGTGTTGTATGGGGTGGAAGTGAGGAAAGAAAGTTCTTTCATTCCATTTAGAACCTGAAAATGGTTATTAGAAAGGATGTGTGTGTGTGTGTGTGTGTGTGTGTGTGTTTGTGTGTGTGTGTGTATGTATCTATTTCTGACTCTCTAAGTTCTAAGGGAGTCACCTCAGAATTCCTGGCTCTTTTTTTTTATCAGAAATACTATTTTTTATTAGATTTTGGTCTCTTTGTACTTTGCAATGCTTACACATTTAGGAAACACCTGGCCCTAAATATTTACTTCAGAACTTAGAAAGCCTGATGGATAAATTTAATTCATATAGATTTGATCATTTTTGGCTCTGTTCGACATCATAAAAGGAGTTTGATTCTCTGGTAAAGAGCAACGCACCAGGATTTGACATATGGTAACAAAACTGTTTTCGGCACCCGTCAAAGCTTAGTGGCCAACATTTTACTCAACTATTGGATTTTTGAGCTTTATTTTTTTGTAAAAAATGAATTGAATCTTGATCAACAGCCAGTCATTTTTATGAACCTTCTGTTCCCTTCATAACATCTTTTCTTGTTTCATGCAGGCATTCTTACATATAATGAGCCAGTGTGCTGCAGCAAAGGTGGACAAGAATGTAACAGAAGAAACTGTGAAGGTGAGGGGGTGCAGAGGGCATGAGTTCCCCATAGATAAGGTGGTCCCTGTGGGATGCTTCTTCAGGACCTTCAATGTGACTGTGGTTCTATTCTAAGTTCCTGTGACAGTCATTTGCATTGGTAATGGTATGAAAAGGTGTAATTAGGGTTTGGATAAAGGGAGGTCAAGAATAGGGCACATAGGGCATAGAGAATTTTTTTTTTTCAAATCAAGATCTTAGAGACATTTGCAAAGAGAAAGGAAAAAAAATTCTAAGAAATACGACTAAGAACTTCAAGTTCTAGGAGAGGGAGGAAGTCGAGGGAGGTGTCAAATGATTGCTAGATGTTGTTCAAGAAGGCAGGCATGGGCAAATGCGACTTCCTGTCTCTGTGATAGCTAAAGAATTCAAACCTGGATATTTTACTCTGGTTCATCAGAGAAAGTCCATATGATATCTTTAAGTCAGACATAAACATATAAATATTTTCTTTTAAAATGTAGGAAAAGGGTGCTGGGGATGGAGCTCAATGGTAGAGGCCCTGGGTTTCATTCCCAGCAAAACACACACACACACAAAACACCACACACACACAAACACACACACACACACACACACACACACACACACACACACACTAATGAAGAAAAAATTGTGAAGAAAAGAAAAAGGATAGCAAATGAAAACTAATTATACTATAGTGATTATTTAAATTGTATAAATTTCAGAGGATATTTTAGGTTCGTCTGACCCCATTTCCTCATAACTTAAACATCTTTCTTTTATTTTTTATTTATGCATTACAATTATACACAATGTTGCCATTGTTACATATTTATACATGCACATAACATTTAATTGGACCCATTAACTCTAGGTTTCATCTATCATATTGAACTCTGTTAACTCTGAGTGATTTGGGCTCTATTCTCAATATAAATTATGTCAAGAAAATATATTAATGAGAAGCACAGTTACATTGACTCTTTTCCTTTCTGTGGGGAAATGAACAATTTCTGTGCAATTTTATCATTCCATCAAGTGCACTTCCTCACAAGTGCAGGGCAGAGCCTGTACTTAGAATGTCTTATTACTGACATTATGGAAAAACTTTTCTCAGTGAATATGTATGTCTTTTTATGAAGAATAAATGCTAGTCTGTGACATTTATTCTATTATTTTTGCAATATCTAGGAAAGGAGTTTCCCAAAAATTTTTACTGACATAGCAGTTAGAGGGAGCTGAAAATTTTGAAGGTCCATGTTTTCCAGATGATATAAAAATATAACTTTACATGAATTTTAATTTAACTAATATGAAACTAGGGATAAAAATAGAAAGGAAATTGGCTGGTCAGGTAACAAACTTCATATTGAATGGTCTTCAGAATGTTCCTTTCACACTCTTGCCCATGGTTACCATATCACACTTTCTGGTAATTTAAAGAACCTATAAAATCAAATAATGCCTTATAAAACCAGATTCTTGTGTATACATTTAAGTGCCATTGAAAAGACATATGCCATTTTCTGGGTCTAGAGGCTTTTAGAGAATACCAGAATCAAAATATGTCTTGCAAAAGCTGATTTTTTCTTCTTCTAGGCATTCAGATGGATATAGTTGAAAGAAGATAAAAGGTCATGAGGCAAATAATGATCTATTGAAAGCAAAGTTGCGGATTATTGCTAGGATTTTATATGTTTGCTTAATTTAAGATGACAGAATTTTTGTGATGCTGTGAGTGAAAATACTAGGCAATTTTGAATCAAATACAAAAAATGTTTCCACCATTTACATGTTTGTCACTTTCACATATTTTTAAAAACTTCAAGACAATCTTGGCACCTAATTGGATATACACAGTATTCAATATGAAAGAACAAATGTAGGTGCAGCTATTCATTTTGGATATTTTGGAAGGAAAATATGTGTATCCATTTGATGGTGGATTTTTCTGGGAGGTGATGTGCTTTGGTTCTAAAGCAGTGAAAACTTTGAGGTACCTTGTCAAGGACAATGTTACTGGCCATATTGATTTTCTGATCATAGTACAATCTTTTTTTTTTTAAGAGAGAGTGAGAGAGAGGGGGAGAGAGAGAGAATTTTAATTTTTTTTATTTTTTTATTTTTTTTAGTATTTGGCGGACACAACATCTTTGTTGATATGTGGTGCTGAGGATCGAACCCGGGCCTCACGCATGCCAGATGAGCGCGCTACCGCTAGAGCCACATCCCCAGCCATAGTAAAATCTTTTTAGTCTCTGGCAGATAATTTGCTGCTGTACTGCTGTTCACTGCAGCTTGAGGAAGGGAGAAATAGTTCAGTTTGAAAGGATTAAGAGAAAGGATAAAAATTATAGGCTGCCTGTTAAAATACCCTGATAGTGTGTAAGTGTTTTTCAAAAGTAGAGTAGAGTGAGTCACGTTTTACCAGAAAAGCACAGTCGTGTTTCAGTATGATTAGAAAAAGGTAAAGATTTTTTTCCTTAGTGTCATTCAGCTAGTGTAATGAGCATTATTGATTAAAATGTTAGGATCAATAAAGATTTAAAGTTACAGTAGAGGAGACCTTACAGAGGAGAAAAAGGTTATGGTCTGTTGAGTAGGGAGGCAATTGAATGCTTTGTAGAAAATTGATTTCTTAAACTTGAACTGTCAGTTACTCTGCTTGGCCTTCATCAGCATGGATTCTTCTGCAGAATTTGCACAGAAAACAATATGCATTCCTATAAGACTCATACACTAAATATTCGTGAACATCATGTACAACGAAAAGTTCATTATTTAAGGTTTTTCAAAGAATTCTATATATATATATATATATATATATATATATATATATATATATATAATTTATGTTTTACATATATATAAATATATATAAAAATATATACATATTCATATTTTGTCAGATTCTATTATTTAACAGTAATGTTTTAAATCTCTTTTTTTCTCAACTCATCAGTATCAAAATCTACCAAACGTATTGGACTTTTGTGCTACAGCCTCATAACCAAGGATCAGGAGTTAGATATTCCTTACACAGAAGCAATTCAACTGTTATTTGTTTGTTGCTTATTACTGTTCTTTATAGAAGAAAATACTGGACTGATCTGGAAAAAAATACATGAGTAGGATACCAAATCATACAGGGGTCAGTGCCAGAGTGGAGAAAAGACTGTAATCAAACTATCAACAAGTCAAGAAAGGAAGTAAAATCCACTAATCCACTAATACAAATTTTAGGGAAAACATCTCAACATAATGAGCATTTGTTTTTGAAAGTGTGTACAAAAATAACCCTAAACAATCCAGAGGCCAGTACCTGAAAATAGTAACAAATAAACATGGGCTTTAATGGGTGCTGTGGAGAAAAGGTGGAAAGGTATAAAAAAAGGCTTAAGTGGAAGGAAAACAACAAAGGCTGACAAGTTCCCTCACTTCTGGTTAGGACACATTTCTCAGGGCTATTCTTGCATTATATTTCCATATAACTAATTTAAATTTCTTTTAAAATATTTACAAATAGTGTTTTAGATTGGGTCCAAAAAATAATTTTTTAAAATCAAACTTGAACTTAGTGAAACAGTGAATTTCACTGCTTATTTTTCTAAGATATTTGTGCATGCATTTAAATGCAATAACTATCAATATGTAGAAATGAATGATAAACATTACAAATTCATTTCTTCTAAGTTGCATAAAATATCAATAAAAATAATAGTTAATTATAAAAGTTATTTAAATGCCTTTGGAGGAGCTCTTTTGCAAACAACTCATTATAGGTTTGTTTCAATTTTGAATTCTTAGTTTTGACTCTATAACCTGTTTTCAGGTATTCTGGATAGAGAAATCAGTAGTTCATGGTCTAGCCCTTTGATTCTGGAGAGAGAAATCAGTGGTTCATTGTCTAGCCCTTTAATTTGGTGGATTTCTGATCTTGTAATCAATAGTTCACACTGTCTGGAAGAGTGTTTTAGATACCAGTGTGTTCTCACTTCCTCTTTCCTCGGCACACAGGTGCACCCTGAGTGTAACACTGGAGCAAGCCATCATTCTAGCCAGGAGCCATGGGCTGCCACCTCGCTACATTATGCAGGCTACAGATGTGATGCAGAAGCAGATGAGTCTAATGCTTGTTTAGGGGAATTTTAGAACTCCCTGTGTTTGAAGGTTCCTTTGTTCATTCATCAGGTCAGGTGTCTGACTGGTGCCTTGATGTTTAGGGCACTTTTCCAGACACATGACTTGGTAAGGTAAGTCGTGGGTGAGAAGCAATCCCGTGGGATGAGAACTTGGTACAGACTCTTAGGTAAGGGTTCTCCAAGAATTTTGGGCAACCATGGAAAAAGGAGGTCTATGCAATAATCTCAAGGAGAAAAGGGAATCGGCTATGAAAATAGACAGGGATGGACTAGGGGCTTGTGTAAGGGACAAGATAAAGGACATTTGGAATTTTCTGGAAGTTGTAGGTGATTTAGTAAACCTTGAAGAATGGATTGAGAGAGGGACAGGCAAAAAGAGATGGAAAAAATTTAGCAATATGTTTACTTATTACATACTTCTGGTGATCTCTCAGACTTCCATGCTATGCTAAGAAGTATATGTTTTATTTCAAGGATAAAGTGCTGACTTCAAATTTTGCTTTAGAGAATGAATAACCAGCCTTTGGGCTGTGTTTAGGTCACTGGAATACTCATAGTTGAGAATGTACTCTCTGAATTAATAGAATGAACTTTGTATGCCATCACCCAGTAGCTTTTTTAAAGAGTAATAGCTTAGTTTTTATCTTAGTTTTTAACATTTAAAATTCTTAAAAAAAATAAAAAATTAACTAATTTCAGTTTTCTAATTAGGAAATGGGCTTAATCTAGATGAAAAGGCAACCTACAGAATGACAAAAAATCAAAAGATACTAGTTTTTTGTTAGTTAGTTTGTTTGTTTTTTATTTATTCTATCACTTTTAAGCTACCACAATAGCAAAACTCTTTATTTGCTGCTTTGGTTCAAGTTGTCCAGTGATAGTGAGTGATTAATTTTTAAGGTATGCATTTGCAATTATGACTGCTTGTATTTACCAAAGATTTAGTGTATAACTCCTAAGAGACACATATATCCCTCTGGGCTTGCTCCCAAGATTACAGTACAGAATGACAACCAAGCCAATGAAAAAAATCAACAAAAGATTACCACTGAGCTCGCCCCTGCGCTGTAGAGATCAGGAACAGTGAGGGCATATATATGACACTTCTGGGTAAGAACCCAAGAACCGAAGATTGACAACCAAGATCTTAGAAGGTCAAAGGATTTACTGAGTAAAGGTTAGTTCTAGCAGAAGTATGGGATAAACTGTTGTCCAGGTGCAAAGGACAAACACAGATTCAAATTGCCAGAGAGTTCAGGAAGAATTTTTGGAGAGTAAATATGCAAATTATCTTTTAAAAAGTAAATCAAAATAAACTTATGATTAGTCACATTAGAATTGTATTTGCATCATTAATTTTATTGTATTGTGTCTCTCTTAGAGTACCAGGTTCCAGGATTGGGTTCTGGAAAAGGAATACTAGTGGGGAAAATATAGAACTGGAATAAGATGTGCCATATAGTTAATTGTATTGTACCAATACAGTTCCTGGTTTTTATCATTGTACTGTGATTAAGTAAAGGGTAAACATTAGGAAAAAATGATGAAGCATGAAGAAAAATCTCTGTTCCATTTTTATAAATTTTCTCTAAATCTAAAATTACTTTAAAGTGGAAAGTTTTAGCTACTTAATTGGAATTCTTTAATCCGTCCTGTCTTTTGTCACAAGTACCACTACCATGAATGTTTCCCTATATGCCTTTGTATTAGATCCATCTTAAGAGATTGGGTTTCTTAGGTTTCTTTTTAAAATTTTCTCCCTTTTTCTCTTCCCTTGACTTAGTTCAGTATTTGGAAGCTGGAATATTTCAGTTTCTTTTTTTAATGTATATTTTTAGTTGTAGATAGACACAATACTTTTATTTATTTTTATGTGTTTTGAGGATCCAACCCAGTGCTTTACTTGGCTAGGCAAGCACTCTACCACTGAGCCACAACCCCAGCTCCAATTTCGCAGTTTCTTAAGCACCCTTCCTTTACCTATGCCCAGCCAAAAACTCTGCTGTATGGTTCTCTATAGTAACTGATTTCCATTAGGAACTGGACAGTAATTATAACTTTACTCATGAACTTGACCAGTTTTAGAAACTTTTTTATTCATGATGATCATTTTTGACTGGTGCTCTGGCACATGCCTATAATCCCAGCAATTCAGGAGGCTGAGGCAGGAGGATCTCACATTTAAAGCCTGCTTCAGCAACTTAACAAGGACCTAAGCAACTCAGTGAGACCTTGTCTCTAAATAAAATACACAAAAAGTATTGGAGATAGCTTAGTGGTTGAGTGCCTCTGGGTTCAATCTCTGGTCCCAAAACCAAAGAAAAGAAGAAGATCATATTTAAACTATGAACTTTGAGATAAAATTCTTAAACTTCAGAGATCCATATTGATGAGGCTTTTCCAGGAATTGCTTTAGAACTATTTCAGAAAGCCTTTTCTTGCTAAATATTATTAAGTTTAAAATAGTCAACTATTTAGCTAAGAAAAATAGGTGCCTGACTGTAACAGGACTGTGATTTCTGTTCCAAGAAGGTGGTGGAACAGCAGGTATTTATACTTAATTGTTTCCTATTTTCAGCATTTGAAGTTATTAATTATTGAGTCTAAAAATAAAGATATAGATGGGATGTTGAACAGGAAGCTGTTAAACTTATTTGAATGGTTCAGATGTCTTTAGAAATAATTATTAATCATTTTGAACAGCATAGCATATTTTTTTTATTTCCCCCCTTTGCCACTGGGAATTGAACCCAGGGGATCTACAACTGAGGCATACCCCCACTTCTTGTTATTTTTTACTTAGAAACAAGGTTTCCCTAATTTGTTTACATCTTTGGCAAATTTCTGAGTCTGACCTTGAACTTGGTATCCTCCTGGCTCAGCCTCCTGAATCACTGGGAATACATGTGTATACCACCATGAGCAGCCTTACAAAACCTTCATGCCATATTTTGATTCTTAAAAGCATTAATTTCAAAGATGTTCAGGTGCTGATTTCTCTTAGTCCTTAGCCAGTCTCTCTTGATGTCAAATATATTGTTGGAATAAGTATTCTACATTCAGATATTAATGATATTTAAATAAATAGTAATACAATTTAGAGCTAAAAGTGATTTTCCTGACTTCAGAGAGCAAGAGTTCAGAACACAGCAAAGAATTTGGAAGTGAGAGACTGGACCCCTCGATCAGCTCCAAGAAAAGTAAATCCCTGCCTTCTCTTTCCAGAGGGTTCAGCAGATTTTGTTCTGCATGACTAATATACCTACTTTAGGATATGCCCACTATCATTCTTATAGTATTCCTGGGAATTGACCTCATAAACACCCAGTCACTAAATGTGATTAGGGATAAATGATCATAATTAAATGGATACCCTCCTATTTTGCACATTCCATTATGAATTTTAAAAAAATCCACATGGATACAACTAACAATTTTAATCCAGCTGGGCCAATAACCAAGATGCCATTTTCATTTATTCTTCTATTATCATTCATATTTTTTCCTCTTTTGGGATTGTCTTTCCTATCTGTGTCTATATAGAAGACTCCTACTTAACCCACAAAATCTACTTTAGTTATCATCTCCTTCTAGTAGTCTTGTTTGTGTTCCTTTTCTCTTGTTGTCCTAGGTATCTTGTATATTGCTGTATGATAGCCCTTATGTTATTATATTATGCTGTGGTATTTTGTTAACATGTTTCTATGCCCAACCTGAGTAAGAGTTTTCAGGAGTCAGTATGGATTTTAAATTTTATTCCTTTGCTCACCATAGACATGCAATATCTAAACTGATTTCAAGAACACTTGAATGAGTAAGCATATTAACAGGGCTATTGTCTGAGATGCTAAATATTCACAGTTCATGCACCATCATAAGAAAGGACACCAGTCTACTTTTAAGACAAATGAACATAGTTACCATCCACAGAAAAAATGTTTTCCTCTCAGTTTCCCTGGCGATTAGGGTAGGCAGTCATCTATCTTGGAGTGGGACAAAGCTAACTAATTTCTTCTACATTCAATTGGTTTTATACATTTGCCTTTGGACTGGAAGTAGTCTCCTGCAAACACTGTCATAGACAAGACACTTTTTTATTTGTTTTTATTTGCAGCACCATTACCAGAGCAAGAATGAAGACCGTAGCATTTGTGAAGTTATATTTCATTCTGAAAAACTACATGGGAAGTGAAATTTCTTTAAAAAGAAAAAACATATCCCCCACCCGGAATTGGATGGAGCATTCATTTTATAGTTGCATTTCTTTTTAGTGCTAACTCCTAACTCTGTTTAATCCTTGTCTTGTTATCACTATCTTCCATATTTGAATAGATTACAATCTACCAGTTTCTATTGCAGAAGAATCACTTCTCATAAGCATTGTCTCCTCAATGCCTTGAGCAGACATGGTATATTATATAACAGACCCACTGAAGTGTTAAAATCTCAATAAAAAATGACACGATAATGACTCACAGGATGTTTTTAGCTAGATCTTATAAGAACTAATAAACAGTGGGTTTGGGATTAGACTTTAGCATCCTGATAAATAAGCCAATATGCAAGCCAAACACAAGAAAAGCAATGGATGAACTCACTTTCTTCTTTATTGGTTTATGTAATACTTGAAATGAAGCACAATAAAATTAGCCTGCTATAAAGTTAAAATAATAACCCTGAGAGAGAGAGTGATTAAGAGTAATTTTAAAAATGGATTTTATTTACTCTTTTATTCATTCTACAAGCATCTATTTAGGACCCAAGAAATTCAGCCCACTCTGTTATGCCTCATGAAAAATGTAAAATTGAAATAGAAGTAGCTCTGGCCCTCAAGGAGCTTTTAGTTAAGTAGGCTTAGTGAGTAAAACATCATTGTAAACAAAGGTGGAATGTGAGAAGCTGTCCTTGGAGGGTGCAAAGAGAATTCTGAGCACAGAGGGCTGGGATTCCTCCTCAGCTGGAACAGCACCCCATCCTCAAAGGCAGTGAGTTGAAAGACACATTTGCCTCTCAAGCTCAGACCACCCAAAGGCAAAGCTAGGGTAGTGTTTCTGGAAGGTACCTTCACAAAAGTCTAGTGTGCTCTCTCTGCCTGAGATGGTCTTTGGTTCAAATCCCCCACCCATCTACATCATAGTACACTACATGTGATAATAACTGTGACACAAACCAAGCATAAATTATCATGAGAAATGGAAGAATCCTGCCCAGCGAAAGGAGGGAGAAGGAAGGTCTAGACATGGGGGCCCAGAGAAAACATCACATTCTGCAAACCATACTTTAGTCTGTGTGACTGAGAGTTGAAAGTGATTTAAGAATAATGTAAAGCAAAGCTGGAGATGCAGGCACGGGCTAGACCAGAAAGAGACATACCAGAAATACTGAAGAGTTTTCATCTTAACTTGAAGACAATAGGGCAGCATCAACAATCTTCCTACTTGGAAGAAGATCTGACTTTTAGAATTCATCTCAGGTGATATTAGAAGGGTCTATTTCTAAGACTGAAGATAGAACTTTGAAAGGGACTATTGAGAACCCTGATGGAAGGGTGGATTAGAACAATGCTTAGAAGCCAGACTTATTAGTCTTTGGACACAAATTGAATGAAGATAAATAGGGGAATGGAGTATTCCAGAGTGACTATAAAACCTTTGACTTGGGTAATAAAGGGTTGGTGGTTATTGCCCCTGAGATAGTGGATCACAGGGACTTCCATATGGTTTTATTAGTGGGCAGTTCAACACATTGGTCCAAAGCCAAGGAGAGGCAAATAGGTGGAGCTGTGGTTCTATGAGTCATCAATATTTAGAAAGTAAGTGAGGATATAGAAGTAAATTTTATTGCCATGGTGAGTGGATAACAGATGAGAGAAGATCCAGAACCCACCAGAGAAATGCCAATAGTGAAGAGAAAGCAAAGGAACAGGAGTGACAGTCAAAGGAGAGCAATTGGAAACGTGGAAGTAAAATAGGAGCTGGTTGTTCTGGAATTCAAAAAAGGAGAAAGTGGCTGTGGTCACACCATAGAAAGAGTGAATGTAATAATTTTGGGAATCAGAATGCTAGAGAGGAGTGTTAGGGTTTAATAGTGCTGAGGTAGGTTGGTTCTGAGAAGTGACAACGGAAAGTCTACTCCTGGGAGCAGGTTTCCTGGAAATCTTGGCTTCATCACATTTTGCATACTCCCCCTCTAGGAATCATTGTCTGAAACGTGTCAGAAACTACTTTTGGTTTTAGGATATCAAGGTGGATGAGAAGCTTTCCATGTGCTCCAGGCACTTGCAGTCCAATAGAATGGAAAATAAAAATAGATTTGGGCGATTAATGAATGTGTTTTGATTGAATGGCGCTGAAGTAGGGGTTAAGGGCAGACTTCCTCTCTTTGGTTTCCTCATTTGCAAAGCAATTGTCAAATTTTCATCAACAACCAAATATGACACTCCAGATGTCAGATCACTAGTTGTGGCATATTTTCCTTGTTTTCTGTTACAGAAAATCCAGAAGTATTTTGCTGTAAAGACTTTATTTGTGTAATGGGAAGACCACATCATACTATAGTGGTTAAAAATGAAGAAAAGAAGAAAAGTGATTTTGAGGAATCCCAGATTCTGCTATATGATCTTAGTGAAGTCTTCATTTTTTGAGATTCTATTTTCCAATCTATAGGATAAAGACAATTGTCTTGAGATAGAGTACCATTGGTACAAGAACCTCAGATGAGGCATTTACGTTGTTGTCTCTATTAATACATGTTATTTTTTTCCCATATTGAAAGATAAAGAGTGTGGGCTGGGGTTGTGGCTCAGCGGTAGAGCACTCACCTAGCACGTGAAAGGCTCTGTGTTTTATTCTCAGCATCACATATAAATAAATAAATAAGATAAAGGTATTATGTCCAACTACAACTACAACTAAAAAATAAATATTAAAAAAAAAGAAAGATGAAAAGCCTGATCTATAGAATAAAGTTTGAAAATTCTTCTCTCTGCTAATTTGAATTTGGACTGAATCACCAGCTCCAAAAATGGCTCCCTGAGCCCAAACAGGAATAGAAGAAAGTGGAGCCAGGAACAGACCTCACTCCTGCAGGGCACTGGTAGGCATGAGTGTAATGAGCTAAAGGAAGAGCCCCAAATGTTGGGCAAAAAAAGGCCTCCCGGTGCCCAACAACTTAGCTGCCAAAATACAAATGCCTCAGAGCACAGTTGGAGTCAAACTCTTTACCTACTACATTTTACTTCCAAACTTTATCTGCCTGCTCTGAATTCCCAGAGCTCTACAATTTCCATTACAAATGTGTCTGAACTCAAATAACTGTGAGTTTCTTCCAAGAAGCCTCAGAAGCTGAATCTGTCCAGCTCCACAGAACCCAGAGCTATTATTTCATTAGGTGATCACAGAGAGTAGCCTTTTCTCCAATTTGCAAGGCAGACATTTCAGACTCATCTACCCAGTGGCATTAGTTACATTCTGTGCAAATATGCAGAGCAAGGTAACGGATGTGGTGGCACAGCGCAGATCTCATGGGGCAGGACATCCACCACGTATCCTCCTCTTTATTTTATACCTGAGTAAGGCCACTGTGCTTTCTTACTCCCTATGCATCACTTTCAGGGAAATAAGAGGACAGAAATTAAAGAGGAAAAAAAACTTCTGATCATCCAATTTTTTCAGCCCTGAGAAAGCAATTTGAAGTAACACCCAATCTTTCAGCTGCAAAAAAACATTTCAAGTACACCAGCTCAATTTAATGCATTCTCTTCTAGAGTAAAGATGAAATAATCTTTTATAATGTGACATGTCCTTAGTTCACTATTCATCTCTTCCATGTAGATAACATATAGAACATAAACCACCTTCCACACTTGAAGTACGTTCAAAGATAATACATTCTGCGTTTCCTAAGAAAATTCATATTTTTAACAAAATTTTCAACTCTAAATTAAAGCTTTCTCATTCTTCCCCATTGACTTAGAATTAGCATGGAATTAAATGTCAAAGGACTGGGAATTTATAATTTACTAAATAGGTTAACAATTCATTTAAGCTGTGTTCAACATAATGTTTAAATGGGAGTGAATCACTTCAGCTAGCCCTGAGTTTGGACTGCTTTTGAAAAAGGGAAAAGTTGGGGCTCAGAGTGTAGCTCAGAGGTAGAGTGTGTGCTTAGCATGCATGCAATCCTGGGTCCAATCCTTAGCACCAGAAATAGATAAACAGATGAAGGGGTAGTGTCAGATTCTGCATTTAAAGAAGTCATTAGCTTAAGCTCTGCCGTGGCACCAGTGTGGCACCTTGGTCACTATTAGGGGTAACAGGTGTAGTCCAATCTCCAACCACTCTAGTTCAGCCTCTCTTCTTTCAGGATACACTGAAAGTTATGCACATGGCCTTGAGGTCACTGGAGTTTGGGTTATCTGGCAGCTATCATGCTCACTTTTATTTTGGTTTTAGAATTAGGATTCAACTATTAAAAAGAAGGTGGAGACTGGAACTTGTGTAACCTTAGATAATTCCTTAGAATTTTTTTGTTAGTGCTCAAACAAGTAGACCTGGGCTGCAAAGGGGAGCGTCTCCAGGCATCTCCACAGTTAATGTTGATTTTTTGACCCACTTTAGAATCCACTGACCAGGTAAGCGATAGATGGCAGAACCAGGTGCCCAGTCCTTAGGAAACCCCAGCTAGTGTGCCTTTGAGATTCAAGCCTCAGGAATCTGCCATATCAGGCCATTCACGTCCACACTACAGGCATAGTCCAAAATGCAGTTAACTTCAAAACTGGTCAAAAAACCAGCAGAACCCTGTGACATAAGAGCTGACTTCCTGTAAACAAGATATTCATAATGATAGAGGTGATGGCAATTATAATAATATTACCTCCTGGAACTCAGAGCATAGATTTTTTTACTACCAGCAAGCTAAGCAGGCTTGGATTGGCAGCACTGGAGCAGAACAGCAGGTTTTTAAAATGCAATGTTGCATAATCAGTAGCCATTGAGAGATGCAAAGAAACCTGGTTTTCTAAATCACAGAACCAAAATTTTAGAGTTTGCTTATTCATATGCTATGTTTAGTGAAGTAAACAATGCATCCTTTACTCGCAGAACCAAAAATAATTACTTTCAATGTATTTGTTATACCAATAAAATTTTATCAGGTAAGGTACAAAAAGTGGGCAGCTATCAAACTTACCTGTGCCTCTTCTAGGCTGTACAAGCTGTGTGAGCCCCCTCCCTTGGCTAGAGAAGAATGAAGAGAATCCTAAGGAACCAAGCAGGTAGAAGCTTCTGAACACTGGCCTTAACCAATACACTCTGGTTCAGCATTCTCCACTGAAAATAAAAGAACTGCATTTTTTCTTTCCTCTATATGTTTTCCCATGGTGTTTTATAAATAATGCTCAGTTTATACTTGGATATTTATGCTGGAAATGGGTAGGAGTTCATTCAGACTTCAGCCTCACAAAGTGATCTCTGAAGATATGTCTTCATTTTTGGACAAAAATTCATCTCCAGAATTTATAGAAAAAAAATGTCCAAGATAAAAATATTAACTATTGGTCTCCTCTTGGATTCATTCATTTGATTGTATCTCTTTTCAGTTTCCCCAAATGGACACATGTAATAATGGATAGTTTTTCTTGAAGAAGTCTGTCACTGAAAAACACATGGTCACACTTGGCACATCCTCATTTGAAAGTTAAGAGTGGTATAGACTGAGAGGCATAGGTTTTTCCATCCCCCATTCATGTCAGAGGAGGGTATATGTGTGGAATCTGGAAACAGATGCTTCTCTGTTTGTCGTAAGGGCTGCTCAGTAGAGGAGAAGAGAGTTTTCAGGCCTCCAGCAAAACTTTCTTCCATTACTTCCAAGTGTACTTTATGCTCATGAATAAGTCCAGTGAGCTGGTGCTGTCCTTGGTCTCTGCTCTGGGCCTGGCTTCCCAAGGATACCTGTCTTGCATGCTGTACCATCAGTGGCCCTGGGTAGAGCATGGTGTGGGGATCAGGAAGGTGAGGGGAAGGGAAATGGGTCAAGAAGAAAAAAATAAACCTATGCAAAAACTCACATGTCTACCTTAGAAAGAAACCTAAAACTCAATTTTTTGAAGCCTTTCCACAAGATGTCAGACTCAAAAGAATTCACCATCAGGAGTGCTTTTTTTATCCAAGTATTGTACAAGATGTGAAAAATAAAGCTTTACTTGTTATACTTTAAAAGGACCACTGGAAACCTTGATTGTGGACACAAAGTATATTCCATGTTCATCTTAAAGTATGTGTAATTTTTGTCATTTCTGCATTGATATAATAGTGTGGTTTTATCATTGTGAATAATTAATATTTTACTTTAAATCATGATTCTCAAAATAATGGAAAGATTCTTCTTGTGTTTATAATAATTAGAGCCACACTTTTCTTCACAACAGGAGGAAGCTCTGAGAAAAGTGTCACTAGGCAATTTCATCATCATGCAGATATCATGTGCTTACACAAGCTGAGATGGCTATGACATCATTAGATAGTGTAATTTCTGGGACCCCTGTCATATATACTGTCCTTCATTAACCAGAATGTCATTATGCAGCACATGACTGCATGTGTATTTAGACTAAATATGTGAAATAACTATGACTTAGGCAAATCATTATGAAATTTTAATTTGCAAAATCTAATAATGGCTTTCATACTATCATTAAAAATCTTCATCACTAGCAGTTGTGTTTTGAATAACAAAAATAATGTGTTCTATATTATGTCTGTAAACTTACTGGTCAAGGTAATAGTTGTCATTTGGCATGGAAGCACTTGAGACTCTTCTGTTGAGCCCATAGGTACAGCGATAAACAAGGGAACTAAGATCAAAGTTTCCAGAGAAAAAGTTGGACATTTTGAGTTTAATTAAGATAATGACCTTCACATAAGTCTCTATGTTAAATAACTCTTGACTCTCAGAGGTCTCACATTCTTGACATTTTCAGCAAGTGATCCTGAAGGCTCACCTACTTTGTAATTTTTTTTTCCTATTCTAAAAATTCAATAACTTTCAACACAGGGCTAATGAGTGAACACAACTGGATAATTAGCTGGTACTTATCATGTTGTCATTACTGTCTTCTAGTCACCATCCTGGCAGTGATCCTCATCAGAGGCCTGTCACCTAAACATTTTACTTTGCCACATCTTCTGGGCCCCACTATCTGCTCTTTAGGTATTTACAAATTAACATATTTTAAAGGGTCTAATCTCTATAATAGAATATGCTCAATAATATTTCAGGGTTAAATGTAAGTGTACAATCTATCAGTGTATATGCCACTTACTAAATTCATGAAAGCCTGAATGGTTTACATTAACATGAGTCACTGTTTTTTTTTTACTATAATAATATCTGTAACTAATACTTACTAAATGATCACTGTGTGCTAAGTGGCACCTCTTATTGCTTTTCCCACATTTTATTACTAATTCACAAAATCCTCATAACATTGATATTAGTTGGTATTCTTTTTATCATTTCCATTTTATTTACATTTGAAGAACTGAAGCAAAGAATGTTCCAGTGACTTGTACAAGTTCGTATGACTCGCAAGTGATAGAAGCAAAATTTGAACCCAGGAAATCCTTTTTTTCTGAATATGTTATGCTGCTTTTCCATGTTGATATAACAACTATTGTAATATTACCAATTACTTGCTAGTAAAGTTGGAGTTATATGGCATGTGTTGCCATGAAAAGATACATATTGAGCTGAAAAAAATAGTGAATGGGGACTGGGGTTGTGGCTCAGTGGCAAAGCACTTGCCTCACATGTATAGATCACTGGGTTTGATCCTCAGCACCACATTAAAAAAATAAATAAAAAATAAAGATATGTGTCCATCTGTAATTAAAAAAAGTGAATGGAACTATGTGAAATGCCTTTAACACATGAAAATCACAGGATTTCCTGGACATTTTACCATTTGGATACACATTTTGAGGAAACCCAGGGCTGTTGCAAACTGAACAAAATATTTTATATCATTGCCTTATAATCTAAGATGGCAGTTTTAGATATACATTGTATCTCTGGAGTGTAATGATATAAAATTTGACTGTTAATTCCAAAACAGTGGTAATAGTGGAAAAACAAAACAAAAAATTATCTAATGGATCAATTTTTTCAATACCATAATATAAATATGTCTCCTTAAGATACTGGACATTTAATTTTTTTGAATTTTAGAACCATCTTCCTCTGTAACCATGGTTCCTTCAAATATTGCTAAAACCTGCTAATTGTTCATCCAAACTCTGGATTTGGACATCTGCCTCTTCCTACCTAAAAGGGAAGGAGGGTCATGCTTTGAAATTTGGGATCTCTGCATAGGACCTGACTTAAAAATAATTAATTAGTGGGGCTTTGTTTGTGGCTTAGTGATAGAGCACTTGCCTGGCACATGTGAGACACTGGGTTTGATCCTCAGCACTATTTAAAAATAAATAAATAAAATAAAGGTATTGTGTCCATCTCCAACTAAAAAGTATTTTTAAAATAATGATTAGTAATTCAAAATCAATTCATCATAAATATTATCATAACTGATACATGTTTTTTAATATTATAAAATTTAGTGTGCTGTTAAAGAGTTTGAGGAGTTTGAAAACATCTATTTCCATTAAAATTTAATGATGGGGAAGAATTTCTGTACTAGTTTTACTTTTGTTAGCTATGTGATGTTGAATTTAGTTTGTAAGCTTTATTTTAAAAACCATTATCCCAACCTGAAGTCCCACACTCTCTGTACCATGTACATTTTCTTAGTTTTGAAACTGTTTGTAGAGTAACATGCAAAATACAAATGTTAAGTGCTTGAAAATTTATGTGATATCAAATTTTAGGACATAGGACTATTGTAAGATGCAATAGAGACATGTGGTATTTCAAATATCTTTTTGAATTTATGATATGTTATAGAATGAGTATGCTAAAACTTATGTGTTTTCAAGGGTTTGTATCCTGATGTATATCAGGATATAACTGGCTAAAATTTTATTTATCATGCATGGGAAGCACTCTGTAAACCTTATGAGGTAATGCACAAGTGAAAGGTAAAATTATTACCTAATATTAATATAAAAATGATTATTTCTCAATAAAATTGGTTGATATAAAGGGAAACATTTTTTAGTTGTACTAGTAGATATTAGCAAATCTGGTGATTCATGTTTCAGCCAAGAAAATATCTAGCATTGTTAATATATTATTGATTAATAGTTAATTACTCAGTTGTTTAATTGTATATATGTGGATTTCTTATTTAACTGTTTTAGGTATATGAAAATATTATACGTGGCATCTATAATTTTTAAAATAGAATAAGTGTTCTCTGTAAGATTGTTTTAAATACCGTCTATAGATCCATATTACTAAAGTAGATTAATATAATATTAATGCTACCTATCAGGTAATAAAATAGCCAAACTTGTAGAATTTTAATACTCAACAGTTTTAAACACCTTGGAAATTGATTCTGTAATTATGAGACATTGAATAATATATCTGCCAAATAATCTCAAAACATGTAGTTCTCAACCACAAAACAAAACATTCTTAAGTATTTATGTTGGCAATTAATGGCCACAATGAGTAAAATATTTTATTAAGAATTTTTCTTAAAAATTATTAAAATCTAGACAGCCATAGTGGTGCATGCCCATAATCCCAGTGATTCAGTAGGCTGAGGTAGGACAATCACAAGTGCAAAGACATCCTCAGCAACTTAGAAAGACCCTAAACAACTTAGTGAGACCTTATCTCAAAATATTAAAAAAAAAAAATTGAAAGGGCTGGGGATGTGGCTCAGTGGTTAAGTGCCTCTGGATTCAATGCCTGGCACCAAATTTTTTTAAAAAGATGTATTGAAATCAGTTTTTTTTAAATATGGTGACAAGGAGTCATAATAGAAAAAACATAATTTATAAAAATTATATTTATTCCATTCTTTTCAAAGAAAATTTTTAGGGGCTTCGTTAGATTAAAACATTTTTCAGTTTGTAAATTTGAGCCAATTTTTATTACATTGCACGAATTTATCATCTTATTCTAGTTGAAACTCAAATAGCTATTATGTGTTTGAATTTTTCCATGTGATTTATTCTGATTTTTATGCATTTTTTAAATCCTCAGAATTATATTTGACAGATATAACTAGCATTCTACAGATTTTAGTATGAAATATTACTTGTAAAAATTTTTAGGCTTTCTTAGAATTGATGTTGAGGCATATATCTAAAAGTCACATTCCAAAGATGCTTAAAAATAAAAACATTTGTCATGCTTTATGTTTTCCATCCTTAACTCATAATTATATAAAACTAAAATTATATTTTCAACCCAAATAAAGTTATTACAAACAGATATCACTTGTTTTAAAATGAGTAATCATGAACAGTTTATAATTATACTAATTATTTTGTTGAATGCAGTCATTGAATTTCTGTAACCTCAATATCATGCCAAATTTTGTAAAATAAAAACTTAAGTTGTTAGAGGGACTCATTACCTTAAGGCATTCTTTTGGAAAGTTGTTTTACATCCTGATAAACCTTTTAGAAAAAGAATATTCACTGTTGTTTTTTTTAAATCAAAGACCCCTTAAAACAAAAATCTCCCCATCTTTGCAAATTAATAACTCACATTTCACTTAGTGAAAAATGAATGTATTTTCTCAATGATTTCATAATAAAAAAGGGAGGGGACCCTAAATGTTTTCTTAAAAATTATATATATATATATATATCTGTCTGTCTATAATTTAAGGTATATAGAACAGCCTGAAATACAGAGTACCATACAAATGCACTTTTGTCAATTTTTTTTCTTTTGAGTATTGATAAATAGAACTATCAGGATGACAAAAAGAGTTGTCACTTTAAAATGAGGATTAAAAGATTCTTGACAAAAGTCTGAAGATTTTGAAAAATTAAATCTGTGTTTCCTTCAATATTGTCCATAAGACTGCTGAAAATCTGTATTGGGGGTAAAAATGGGAGTTCATAATTCACTTGAATCTAATATATGTAATATGAGATGTCAAGAGCTTTATAACATTTTGAACAATCAATAAAAAAAGACTGCTGAAAATACTATATGTAAAGTTATTCAATACAATACAAAAATGATTTCATATAGAATTAGTACATACTGGAGAATAACATACCCCAACATGTGTTGTTTTAAGATATAACAAATTTTTGAGAACCACTGAAGTTAGTGCTCTAAATCTCGGATACTGATAAAATAACTTCCAAATTACCTCAATCTGAGTAGGTCTCACCTTGAAATATATGATATTCTAAAAAAATTCCAGTAATTATTGTGACTGTTGATGACCACATTTAACCAGATTATTGAAAATCTACACATGTACTTTTTTTTTTACTTTTCACTAAATCAATCTGCATTTTTGAAAAAAATAGGACTTCATAAATAGGTCTGAAAAAATCTTTCACATGCTAAATAGTGTTTTCTCCTGGTAAGTCTGTGTTTTACAGTAACAGTCCTATGAATTGTTCCTCACTACAGAGTTTTCACTTATGTTTCTGAATCCTAATTTCAGCTGTTTTGGTGCCATCTCTGCCTGCACAAATGCCAAGTGAGTGCAGGTTGAAGTGTGGCCTTTGAGGAGCTGAACATGGCCCTGTGCTTGCCTTGCCATAATCCAATGATGACATTTGAGAAAATCCATTCAAACACATTCATTCAGCAAGTATCATGCACCTGCTCGGTAAATTGCACTAGTTCATACTAACATAAAATACTAGTAATACTGCATCTTACATTTTCTAATAACCATGACCTCTTTGGGGTTTGAGAAGAAGGTGAAGAGTGGGAATGTTTTTTCCATTGAGACCCAAATAAGTTGTAGCTTTCTGACAGCTCTCAATTGTTCTATTCATTCACTCACTCACTCATTCATCCATTCACAGACTTATTAATTTCTTAAATGTGTAACTCTCACCTCCAGAGTAACTATCATTATGTTTATGGGAGTTCAAATTTGAACAAACATGGAAGTTCTGACTCCAGGAAGGTGATTTTTAAGATTTGGTTTCCTTACAAATCATCTGGGGAGCTCATTTAAGTACATTGTCCAGTGCTCCCTGCCCCCATTTTTTTTGGTTCATTACATTTGGATACAGCCCATCAATCTACATTATTTGTACAGGAATGTCCACTCCCTTTCTGTAGATTCCATTGCAGGGGATCTGTAGAGCATTCAGGAACCCTAACCTAGTATTTATATCCAGTGAAAATTTTTGTTAGATATAATGTACTGGAAGTAAGGAGGATATTAGAAAGTCTATTTTTTTAAACAAAAGATCATAAAATAGAGGTTTCTGAGATAACCAAGCTCTTTCAAAGCTGTCCTTGAAACAATGAAGTCTTGCTAACAAACTTTCACTAATGCAGTTTATATCACCTTTTTATCCCTCTTGCTGATATATTTTTACAAGATCATTTGCTTGTAGTAGAGGACTTATGAAAGTTATAAATGATTCTAGAATAAACCTGAGAATTTTTTTTCTTTCTGATTCTATTTTATCATCAGATCATATTAAAATCTTACCACATTTACTGTGCTTTTCTTACATGTGACTCAGCTGTCCTCCTCATAGCCTTGTAGGTGGATTTCTGCTTGGCAATGTTTTCATGTTCCATCCTATTCATTGTTTAATTCTGTTTCTTGTCAACAGAGAATCAGAACATTTGCAAATATAACTAATGTTTGGAGGTAGAGATTGCCCTTTAAATAAATATAATAGCTCATCGTATTACACGATTTACTTTTATGGAGTTTAATAAGAAATGTTGTGCTTTTTTTTCCCTGTAAGTTTGTTTTCCAATGGTAAAAGTAGATTAATATTCAGAATTAAATCAATAATTTACAAATAAAACCTAAATCCATAAACAAACTCTTGCCAATGTCGCTTCATCTCAACTGTATACCAGGTGAAAATTTCTTTATTTGTGAGATAGCTGTTTGTCATATATTTGTAGTTAGTAGAGTTGCTTATTTTAATATATGCTTATAAATTTGAATAAGTTACATATTGATTCATAGCAATGATAGTGTGCTTTATCATGTTTATGCTGCTACTTTTCATTGAGTATTTGGGCAAAGCTGTTGGGCCACCATGTGATGTGGTCTTTGTGGCCTGTAGTCAAAGAACTGGGCTAAAATCCTAAGACCCAAGTCCAGCCTTATTCCTTTCTCTGCTAGTTTTAACATCTGAGCTACAAGTAATTACTTTTAATACACTAGTAACAACTTATGACTCTCATACTCCAAAAGAAAAATGTTATACTGATAACATTCCCTGAAATGTTATATTAATTTTGGAAGTTGAATATTCCCTGAAAGTGCTATTATTTTTTTTGTTTTTGTCATGGCTAACAAGAATATTGAAAAAAAATGATGCTAGATTTTATGCAAAAATGCTTTCTTTCAAATAAATTGATATTTCCTAACCTACCTACATTTCAGGTAGATACAAGCAGAAGAACAAAAGAGTTCCTTTAACTTTGTGCAATTGCCTACTGACAGTAAAAATTTATGTTTCTTAGGATATAGTTAAAGAGTTGGAGAGAAAGCATGTGAAGCTATAAATGTATTTGCCTGCCAAAATATTTAATAAGTAAGTACAAAGTACTCCATCTCATTTTTTAACATGGATATTTAAACAAAGGTAGACATTTATGTGATTTGGTTTTGGTGTAGAGCAAATTACTCTACTGTCTTTAATTTTCTTGCTTATAAATGTATAATTTCTAGGAGAAAAGAAAAATGTTTTGTGCCTATCCATGTGTCGATATGAAAAAAGTAGAAGTTGGGGAAGTAATAAGAGGAGGAGATACAAAAGCAAAAAACTAGAAATTTGTACTCTATGTTTGTATGCTTCTGTGTAAATAAAGTCATAAATATGTTGAAAATATTTAAGCTTTAAAATTATATTGGTATTATATATATTGATATATGCTTTCCAATTATATTGATAAATTATATTGATATTATAATATATATTTATTTTCACTTTCCAATTATATTGATACATATGCACATATTTGAAGTAGCACAATTATGATGGTTCTACATTAATACACTGTATAAGCAAATATCAACCAAATTCAAAAGCAGTGTTAAATATTGTTAGGGTTTTGTTTCTTTTGAAATAAACTTACCCTTTTTACATATTTAGTAAAATGGTGATGTTGTATTTCAAGATGATTTGTTTAGCTACGTTAATGATTTTCATATAATTTAGACAAATCTGAATTTTAATGCAAGAGACATTTGAAATGGTGCAAAGTCCTAATTTTATTATATTTTTTCTTGGTTGAATATGTGCAAAGGAAGTGTAATTAGTTCAGTAATTATTTGCAAATTAACATCAAATTCAATTGTTATTAAAGATATTATATGTATCTTACTGAATTGTTTAAAGTGATTGTATAAATTATAGGCATTTGTTTAGATTTTTATATATGACAATATCGTTGACAACTTTCTCAACATCTCTGAATAGAAATGTTAAAATTTTTGAAGTTGAATACTTGAATATGCATTATATATGCAAGAGTGGCCACAAAACTTGCCAGTTATTTTCATCATCTGAGAAACAGTAGCTTTTGTCATAAAACTAATTCAAATCATTTAATATATATTTTATTAACACATTTAAAAAATTCCAAATGTCTAAACTGGTCCTATATGTGAATTTCTTTTGGAGTGAAAATATGAGTTTGTTTTCAAATGTCTTATTTTCTATTATTTCAAAGAGAAATATCCTTAGCAATAGTTAATGTAGATTTTTTTATCACTCTAAGTCTTTTAATAGCAGAATACTAAGGAGTACAAAAGGAAAGAGATGACAATGTTCTAGTGGAGATAAATTAATTCTCACAATTTTAATGTGTTTTTCAATTTTTTGGTTTCTTGGGACAAAAAGAGTATTTAACCCCTTGTGTTAAAATAGGCTGAGTTTGCTTGTATTATAATGAAAACTTATGGAAATATAACATAAAATTTCTTTAAAATTCATCTTTTCAACAATTTCTAGGAGTTTACTGGTTTAACAGTTTTTCTTTTCATAAGTTCTGTCATGTTTACATTTTAATTACTGACATTTAGAAAGAACTGTGTGTTTTAAAACTTTAATGTAGAGTAATATTAATACAGTAAAACAAAATTAATATTATCTTACAAAAATAATTTTGTAGAAACACTAAATAGCAGAGTGTTAAAATTAATAAGAGCATGAGCTTTATTTGTAGATACATAACCCTTGTTTCATATTTCATTAGTGCTTCTAATCTATGATTTGAGGATAGTAACTTTCTTCCTGCAGATATCAGACATCAGAAAAATGGGAGTAATAAAAATACTTAATGAGTTTTGTGAAGATTAGGTAAAATAAAACATAGATAGTTTCTCAGTTATTAGATAATGAATTAGAGTCAGAAAAAATATGTTACTAAAATTTATATAATTTTATTCTAATTTCTCCCTTTATCTGGCTAGTGCATGAAGAAGTATACTACTTGTAAAAAAAGTAATACCATAGGAATTCAGAGGTTTAAATATTTAGTCTTTTATCATATATATCTCACCTAGACATGCTCCTTGTATTTAGAACTTATTTCAACAAATGATTTTTCTTCTGAATATTTGTCTTCTAAGTTCTTCTTTTTTTAATTAATTTTTTATTTATATATGACAGTGGAATGCATTACAATTCTTATTACATATATAGAGCACAATTTTTTGTATCTCTGCTTGTATATAATGTATATTCACAACAATTTGTGTCTATATACATGTACTTTGGATAATGATGTCCATCGCATTTCACCTCATTGCTAATCCCCTTTCCCCTCCCTTCCACTCCCACCCCTCTGTCCTATCTAGAGCTTATCTATTTCTCCCATGCTCTCTCTCCCTACCCCACTAGGAATCAGCCTCTTTATATCAGAGAAAACATTTGGCATTTTTTTTGGGGGGGAAGGGGATTGGCTAACTTCACTTAGTATTATCTTCTCCATTTCCATCCATTTAGATAAAAATGCCATGATTTTATTTTCTTTTATTGCTGAGTAATATTCCTTGTGAATGTATGCCATATTTTTTTTATCCATTTATCTATTGAAAGGCATCTAGGTTGGTTCTATAGTTTAGTTACTGTGAATTGTGTGGCTATAAACATTGATGTGGCTGTGTCCCTGTAGTATGTTGTTTTTAAGTCCTTTGGGTATAGACCAAGGAGAGGGATAGCTGGGTCAAATGGTGGTTCCAATTCCAATTTTCCAAGAAATTTCCATACTGCTTTCCATATTGGCTTCACAAGCACTCTACCAACTGATCTATATTCCCAGCCCCCTTCTTCTTTTCTTTTAAGGATCACAGATAGTTTTCTTTAAAGGCCATATCATATGAGCCTACATTTTCCTCAAGTGTTAGAACAATTCCTGCCCTGTTCTCCTATTTAGAGACAGTACCTTATTATAAATGACCACTATCCTGTTCAAATTTTTCTAATAATTTAACCAAACAAATTATATTCAGCAATATGAAATATTCAAACTTTTAAAAAATTATTAAAAGCTAAAGCCGAGTGTGGTGGCACATGCTTGTAATCCCAGTGGCTCCGGAGGCTGGGGAAGGAGGATATTGAGTTCAAAGCCAGCCTCAGGAATAGCAAGGGAATAAGCAATTCAGTGAGACCCAGTCTCTAAATAAAATGCAAAATAGAATGGGGATGTGGTTCAGTGGTGGAGTGCCCCTGAGTTCAGTCACCAATAACCCACCCCCTACAACCCACCATAAAAATCTAAAAACATGTATCTGCTTTGCTTTTATATCATTCATTTTTGTTACCAGGTTACCGGCTTCTCTGATTAATAGTCATGGATACTCTGAGGTACTGTGTCATTGGGAAGATGGTCTCTGGTTTGTAGAATCATAGAGACTTTCTAGGCTCCATGAATCCCAAATTATAATGGGAATAAGAACTGCAGTATTGCAAGATTAGCTCAGAGAAGTAACATTTTCCAAAGCTGTACAGGCTATGTACTGTTTTTGATTTTATAAGGCATTCTTTCATCCTCTGACAATACAGAGAATCTGTACCCTCTAATGTAATCAAAAGTATCAAGAGATTAAAAAGGCAGAATGTTTCTTTTTTCAAGTTTCAATCTGATGTTCTTATCTTCTCTTTATGGACTTTTGACATTTATGATCTGAAACTTTCTTTAATAGCATTGTTAGTATTTTGGTGGCTGAGTTGAGGACATATTTTATAGAAATTAATTTAAGATAGGAAACATATCTCTTTTTGCCTAATACAAAAGGGCCAAATAAGCTCTAAGCATCTCAGTTTTGATAAGAATGTGGGAGGCGTTATTCTCCACATAAAATTTTTTAACTAAGAGAAAGAAAATCCTAAGAGCATACATTAAAAAAAGAGACAGTAAATAAAATAAAAATCCCCAAAGCAATTTCCTTTTCCAATGAAGTTTAGATTACTTGCTAATGGAACTATTCCTTTTTCAGTCAAGAATCAAATATGATTGTTTCTTTAGAAATGCTGTCTTTCTTAAAACACTCTTGCTTACCATAAAGAATAATGCCATTATAATGTATACATTTATGAATTTTTTATTGACTTCCTAACATACATTATTGCTTTCTCTAGTAACCAGGGATTGGTAATACCTCAGTATAAAAAATGAAGGAAACAAAACAAAGCAAGAAAAGTTATATGTTTATATGTGCCTATTATTAATCTTTTAATAGCATTAATATCTTAACATTCTTAGTACCCTTTGCATTCCAGTGTTCAGATGCTTATGCAATCAGGTTGGTTTCATTGTTTGGTTTCTCTCTCTCTCTTTATCTTGAAGCTGTATGTGTCTACATTGCCCAGGTTCATCTCAAATTTCTAGCCTCAAACAATCTTCTCACCTCAGCCACCTACAGGCAAACATCATGCTACTTGGCTGATTTTATTGTTTATTACCTTCTTGACAGCAAAAACTTTTAGAAATTTGAACAAATAACTTATGCTTTGTTGCCAAACTGTTGGCATAAGTAAGTTATTATAAACTAATTTGAAGGCCTTTTTAATATCAAAATTTCTGGGGCCAAATTTCCTTTAAAATACTGTTTAGTTTTGATTATTAAAAGACAGCTATTCATGTTAAAGAGCATGAAAATACAGATATAAAAAATGAACAAATAAATGTTACCATGTAATAATTATTCTTCATGTTTTAGTGATGTTTTTAGATTTTTAATATAGTATGAATATAAAATAACATTAATATTTCTAATACACTATTCACTATACTAGGTGCTTTCTGTACCCTATTTAGCAATCACAAAAATGCCATCAAGCAGGCAATCTTTTTATCTTTATGACACAGGCAAGGAAAAAGGTCCTTGATGAACAAAATTTACCCATGTTACATAGTTGTTATTAAAGAATCAGTTAGCTAAACCTAAATGATTAAATACTAACTATGCAACAGTGCACATTAAATACACATATATGATAAGCAAAGTTGTTATGATAAACAAACTCATGATAAACTTTTAGAAGTTAACATTTGCACCTAGTCAACAGAATGACTGACTTGTCCCTTTCCATTAAACAATTTTGAAATTAGACAAAGTATATGAAATCAACTTTTCAGGCACTTGATGAAAGACTCAGCAGAAGACTTCATCCTCCAGAAGAATGATATGAGTGATCTGAGTCCTTAATTTCACCCTCAGTTTTTTCATGATATCACATCCAGAACCAGCTTCTACGGAGGTGACAGTGCAGTGCTGGGGAAGAGTGGGGCTCTCACAGAGCTGAGGGCTTGGGCCTGCAGTCTGAGGCCTCTGAAGGGGCTGGAATTTGGGGAACAGTGCCAGGAGAAGAAGGCTGACAGAAGATGCTGTCATAAGAATGTTCCCCTTGGACCTTTGGCTGAAAACTGGTCTGCTTTTGTAGCAGTTTTATAAATTTTAAAAGAACTGAGGGAGGGCGTTATGTGTTTGGCAAGTGAATAGAGAAATTGAGACCAGATTAAGCTAGGACTCCTTTGAATTCCACATCTGAGAGAATGAATAAATCTCCAGGAATTCCTTGGGCATTCAGAGGAGACCTAGGAAAGTCAAATATTGAAGGCTATTCCTAAGAGTGAGGTAAAATTTAAATAGAGACAGTTAACTATTACAGAAATTATAACTACAAAGTTGAAGTAGATCTGCCATTAATTTAATTCCTGACAGAACAAAACTGAGCAACCCTTAGAGAAGACAAGCCTTCATACTAAAATGCAGCCACAATACTTACCATATAATACAGAATTACTAGTTAGGAAAAGAAGGATAGTGTGACCCAAAATCTACCAATAAAGACAGAATTTAATATAGAGAGATGTGAGCCCTGGGTTCGATCCCCAGCATCACTAAAAAAATCTATATCTATATCTATCTCTCTCCCTCTAGAGAGAGAGAGACAGAGAGAGGGGAGGTGAAATTTGGATAACAAAAGATTTTTTAAAGAAAATTTTATACATATTTTATGCATTTAGAGGAAAATATTATCCATATTTTGTGCATTCATAATGGTAAACAGATGGGAAATATTAGCAGAGAGAATAAAACTAGAAAAAGGACCAAAGGGATGTCTAGAACTGTATAGTACAATATTTGAGGGTTTAAATATCACTACTAACATATAATAATGTAACATATAATATAAAAGGAAGGATCAAGAAAATTGAAAATAAGTAAGCAATACAGCTAAATGGAAGAGCCCAAGATAAAAAGAAAAAGGAAAACAAAATGAGAAGAACTTCAATGGCCAGTGGAACAATATAAAATATTTTATCAGAATTTCAGAAAGAAGGGATAAACAATAAGAGAAAAACATATTTTAAGAAATATTATCCTCTTTTATTTCTAGTCTAAATTTGGTGAGCAACATAACCTGTAATATAGAAAGTTTAGAAAATGCCAGGCTTAGCAAACTACACCTAGGGCTGGGGAGGATATAGCTCAGTTGGTACAGTGCCTGCCTCACATGTACTCCAGAATCCCCCCTCCAAAAAAGAAAAAAACCTAGCCATATTACCATCCAATTGCTGAAAGCATATAATAAAATTTTAACAAGCACAAAAGCATTTGCAGAATGAAGGCAGTATTAATAGTGGAACAGCATATCAAAAATAATAAAGGTCAAAAGAAAAGGAATGACAGCTTTAGGGTGCTGAAAGAAAATAAATGTTTTCCAGATTTTATAACTAGTAAAAATGTGATAAAAATGTGCTTTAAGGCCTGGAGATATGGCCTGAGGCACTGCCACTGGTTTTGATTCCCAGCACCAAAAAATAAAAAAAAAAATGAAGAAGAAAAAATTCAGTAAACAAAAGCTGAAAGAATCAGTTATCAGTAGACTGTACTTGAAGAATTTCTTGGAGTCCCTCAGGATAAAGGGAAATGATCCTACATGGAAAATCAGAACTCTAGGAAAGAATCAAGACTATCATAACTGGTAAATAGATGAGTAAATATGTATTTATTGGGGGTCTGAATTTGGTGAACAACATTACCTGTAATATAGGAAGTTTAGAAAATGTCAGGCGTAGCAAACTACATTTAGGGTTGGTGATAATTTGTTAATTATTCAAAAGAATAATTGCTTTAAACACAATTACACGCAATGTAGTATAGGGTTTATATTATATAAGGAAGCAAAATAAATGATGAGTAGCTCAAAGGATGAAAATAAATGGAACTATATATAATATTATAATTTCTACATTTTATAAGAAGTGGTGCAATATTAATTATAAACAGACTATAATGTTGGGAATGCATTTCTTTAATCTCACAAGCAATCACTAAAATTAAAAATAAATCCAAAAAAGGGGCAGAGAGGGATAAGATTACATAAAGAACCAGAAACAATCAAATTTACATTAATAGATGAGTGAAAGGAAGCCTACTAGAGAAAGGAGAAGGGGAGGGAAAATGGAGGATCATGAACTGATCTCAATTTCCATGCATGCATGAGTTTGTCAGAATGAACCCAAATACTATGAATAACTATAAAGCTTTAAGAAAAGAAATTATGAAATATTATTCCTAATACTGTTACTTCATTTATCCTATTATGGAGAAAATTAGCCATTTTAGAAGAACACCATCCTTTGATGCTGTCATCCAAGATAGTGAAATGTTCTTGTAAAAAGTTACTATCAAAGACTAATAAAAATAAATGCAGATATTTTACATTAGATCTTGTAGAGCTAAATACATACACAGAGATGCCTAATATCCTAAAACCAGCAGTTTTGCTTCTGTTTCAGTCTCTTTCCATTATGTAATTGAATACTTTTTAAGGGATCTTTCTGCTTTGCATGGAAAAAGAAAAGATTAAGAGTATTTGTATTTCTTTGTCAAATGGACTAGCCTTGGAATGAGAGAGAAGATGTGTTGGGCATTATAAAATGTTTTTGCAATTTCAAGTTAGAGTTGATTGTGACATAATAGCTTCATACTGAATAAAAAAATTTTTTTAAGGAAAAAAAAAACATTAAATACAAAGAGATTCACCTAAAAAGCTAATAGAGGACATAAAATGATATACTACAATATATTTAACAAAGAATAGCAAAGGAATCCAAAGCTGTTGTGAAGTTAGAAAAGGGAAGGATGGTAAGCCTATATTCAAACATATTAATAATTATGCTCATTTTAAGTAGATTGCATATAAAAATTATCAGAGATTGTCTGTATGGATAAACAAGTAAGACTCCTATGAAAACAATAAGATTCACAGCTTAAAGACCAGATAGGTTGAAAGGTAAATATAGAAAAAGTTTTATGTGCAAAACCTAGGCACAAGAAAGTTAGTGTAGCAAAAGGATAAAAGAGTGTATTCAACAGAAAAGGATAGCAGTTCTAAATGGGTGTGCATTTAAAACAGGTTTTCAAAATGCATGAACTGACAGAACTAAATCAAAAATATAAGTGAGTAATTAGAGTTGGATATTTTAATTGCATTTTTCTGAATACTTGATGGGAAAAGTAGACAAAAATCAGTAGATTTGTAGGAAACTTGAACAACACTACCAGATCTTATTGTCAATTACAATTAATAGTACATTACATCCAGTAGCTGCCAAACACATGTACTTTTTAAGTACAGGTGATACATTCATCAAAATAGAACATGCTAGATTGACTTTTATATATTATTACCAAATTTTGAGAAAGACAAGAAATCAGTAACAACAGGACAAATTATTTAGAAATCAAACACTTCTTAATAACACATTAGATAAAGAAAAATCAAAAGGGAACTTAATAGTTCAAACTAAATAATAATTAAACTATAACACTGGAAATTGGGGAATGAGGTATTATAGCTAAATCAGTGCTTAAAGAAAAAATCCATTATAAAGAAGAAAATTTTAAAATCATTGATATTTGTCTATTTTTAAAAAAGGAATGTAAGTTAGATTAATACAAATAAGTAGAAATAAGGAAATAATATAACTATAGCTAAATCAATTAAATAGAAAAAAAATCATAGCAGACTATTAGTTATAACCAGACTGGATAATTCTGAGTAACATTGTTAAAGAAAAAGATAAAGAAACACATTTCCAATATCAGCAATGAAGGACAGAACCAGACTTTATCACAAATCATATAGACATGGAGGACAGCAAAAGATAATTACAATGTTATGCCAACACATTTGACAACTTACAAATACTGGAAAAAATTCTGTCAAAGCACACCATGTCAAATAGAAAACGGAAGAAATAGTTCATCTAAATATTCTTATGTATATTGGAGAAGTGGAAATTGCAAGCTAAATCTTTCCCAAAATGAAGGTTTTAAGCTCACATGATTTCATTGATGAAGTCTATAAATATTTAGGAAAAAAAATAATGTCAAAATGTAACAAACAGTCAGAAAATATAGAAGAGGGGACTATTTATTGTGAGATTGTGTGGAAACCAGCATAGCTGATAATAACTAGACAAGAAAATAAAATTGCAAAGTGATATCACATAAACAGAGATTATATATTCTTAATAAAATATTATTAAATTAAATTCCTATGATCCCATATAATCAAAAAATTCCCAGTGGACTTTAGAAAAAGAAAATGACTAAGTCCAAATTTTACATGAAAGTAATGACCTAAAAAGAAAAAATAAAGAAGAAGGAGAAGGAAGAAAGAGGCGGAGGAAGAGGAGGCAGTGGAAGAGGAGAGGAAAGGTATTGGTGGAATTACAGCATCTGAATACAATATTTACCTCCCCTAAGTAGTCATGACAACATAGAGTTGACATAAAACATACAGACAAACAGATCAGAGGAATGGATTAAAGTCCAAAAGGTTCACACATATGTGGTCACTTAGTTTTCAACAAAGGCACGCAGGCACACTTTTTCCTATAAAAAAAAATAGATAGGAAAAGGAAAATACTTTCACCTCTGGTGCTGGAACAAATGGGTAAAGGTAACAAAAAGTTTAAATCTGACCAACTGCTTTATGCTATTAACAAGAACTACTTTCAGATGACTTATAGGCCCAAACAAAAACAAAGATTATAACACATCTAGAAGAAAATTTCAAATTTATAATGTTTTAGCAAGCAAAGATTTCTAAAAATTATAAGATAAAGAAAATTTTGATAAATTGGAACCTACTGAAATTATGATTTTTGTAATTGAAATTTCCTCTTCAAAAAATAAAATTAAAAAATAAGAAAAAAAATGTAAAGGCATGATTGGAGAAAATATATGCAGTATATTTGACAAAACCTGGATCTAGGATGTATTCAGAATTTCTATAAATCAGTTTTTTTAAAGGACAAATAACTTGAAAACATAGGAACAAGACTTCAATAAACACTTAAGAATATAAGAAAATGGGCAAGAAGCACATGAAGTGTTTCCAGCATCATCAGCCATCAAGGACATGCAAATTAAAACAACACTGAGATACTACTCCATGTCAGCTAGAATGGCTAAAATTAAAGACTCAACACAAAATTTTCACATGGATATGCAATAATGGGAGCTTTCTGATGTTGCTAGTGAGAGTTTGGAGGAGTGTATGAAAGTTTCTTATAAAGTTTGATATGTACTCACCCTATGAGCTAATAATTCCTACATAATTTCCCAAGAGAAATAAAACATGTTTCCATAAAAATATTTGTATAAGAAAGCAGCTTAAAAATAATAACCTGAATAAGAAACAATCCAAATGTTCATCACCAGAAGAACCTAAAGAAATCATGGTATATTCATACTATAGAATACCAATCAACAGTAAAAAGTGAATTAAGTACTTAATGCAGGTAACAGAATGGAGGAATATCATTGCTATTAACTGAACTGTGTCTCCCAGGAGTCCATTTGTTGACACCATAACCCCAATGTGATTTTATTAGGGGAGAGGATTTTTAGGAAATAGTTAAATTTAAATGTATCCATAAGGGTAGTATCCTAATCAGATAAGATTTGTGTTCTCTCTAACAAAAAGAAGAAAAAAAAAATCTCTCTTTCCTCATGCACACATGGTGAAAAGGTGGCCAAAGGGGAGAATCCTTACCAGACACTGATTCTGCTGGTACCTTGATCTTGGACTTCCAGCCCCAAAAACTGTGAGAAAATAAATTTCTGTTAAGAAACTCTATGTTATTTTTAATGGGACACTGACCTAAGACATTTATAAGCATTATGTCGAATAAAAGAAAAACACAAATGATTACATACAATATTAATTTAATCACAAGAAATTTAAAAACAGGAAAAATAATCTATGGTGGTAGAAATCATAATAAGAGATAAGGGACTGACTTGATATAAGAAGATTTTCTGGGGTGATGGAAATATTTTCTATCTTGATGCATAAATTTATGCAAGCTCATAGAATTATATGCTTAATCCCTATGCATTTTACTGCACATTTTCTAGAAAACAAAATATTAATTTTTATGCATGATAAATCATGACTGTATAGTGTTATATCATGAGAATATATTAGGAGTCAGAATGATATGACAGTTGGTATTGTTTCTGAAATGTAATGGTGATGATCATATTAAAATTTTGAACTGTAATAGTGAATTTGTCTACTTCTTGAAGTTCTATAAGTTTTTACCTCCTATGTTTTGATCCTGTTTTATTAGTGACATAAACATTAAGAAATGTTATGAATTCTTGAAGAATCTATCCCTTTATCATTATAAAATGCCCTTCTTTTTTCTGATAACTTCTGTTTCTCTGAAGTTAATGTACTTACTGCCTCTCTCTTTGTTTGATGTTAATATGGTCTATCTTTCTCTATCCATTTTTTAAACCTAATGCATCTTTATATTTAAAGAAAAATTCTTATGGAAAATATATAGTTGACTCTTTGACTATTCTGGCAATCTCCATCTGATATTTATACCCCTGATATTTATAGTGCTTATTGAGGTATTTGAATTAATATCTACCATATTTATTTTTGTTTTCTGTTGTCTGTGTTCTTTGTTCCTCTTATTATTGTCTTTACCATTTTATCTGCCTCTTTATTTTTCCTTCGTTTTTCAATATGTGGTTGTTATTGTTGTTGTTGAACCATCCTTGCATGCCTGGAATAAAACCAACTTGATCATGGTGCATGATCTTTTCGATGTACTGTTGAATTTGCTTTGCAAGTATTTTATTGAGGATTTTTACCATGTGTTCATTAAGAATGTTGGACTATCATTTTCTTCTCTTTTCCATTTTTAATGTTTTTCTTAGTGCATTATTGTTACAATAGTGGGTTTATTTTGACATATTGATGAATACATATAAAATAGTCTCTACCACTTGGGTTTTTTTTTCTTTTTATATTAAAAAATTATGGGTTTTTCCTTTTCCTTTTCAAAATTTTATTCTATTTTGATATATGTGACAGCAGAATGCATTTTATGTTTTTCCATTTTTTTCCTCTCTTATCATATGAGTTATACTTCTGTTTATTCTGTTTAGTGGTTGCTGTTAGTTTGCAATGTACATTTATGGCTATTTAACTCACTTTCAAGTTATACCATACTACATCATGAGAAATGCCAGTGTCTTATAAAAATAATCTTAATTCCTCTGTCTTACCCCATGAATCATTACAGTCATCAGTTTAAATGTACATAAGCATATATACATATACACTTAACATAGATAAGCATACATAATTTCATTGATTGTTTCTGTATGCTGTTTCATTTTGAATGAACTTATCTGTTAGATCATTTAAGACTAAGAAAAATCAGAATTTTTATATTATGTTTACTTATTTACTTTCCACTGCTCTTCCTTTCTTTGTATTTCTGATCTACATCATTTTCTTTTTCTCTGAAAAAATTCTTTTAATGTGTTGAAAGATCGATCAAATTTCCTCAATTTTTTTTTTGTCTGAGAAAGTATTTTTCCTTCATTTTTAAAAGACAGTTTCATAGGTTACATGATTCTAAGCCAGTGGGATTTTTTCCTTTTTCAAAGCTTTAAATATTTTACTTCACTTTCTTCTTGTTACCAGATTTCTAAAAAGTTGTATAGAATTATTATTCTCCTCTTTCTATGGAACTTTTTGTTTTCCTGTTTTTTTTTTTTTTTGAGATTTCTTCTGTTTTTTGACTTTTTCCTATTTGATATAATATGCCTAGGTGTGGTTTATTGATATTTAGTCTGCCTGGTATTCCCTGAGTTTCCTGGGTTTTTGGCTTACTGTCTGACATTAACTTGGAGAATAATTTCAGTCATCATTGGTTCAAATATTACATCTGTTCTTCTCTCTCTGTTTTTCCCATGATGCATATGTTACGTTCCTTTTGGAGTTGTTTCACAGTTCTTGGATATTCTAGTCTGTTTTTTTTTCCTCCTTGCTTTTTTTCTGTTTTGTAAATTTTATTATATTTTTTTTATTTCTTTATTTTGTAAAATTTTATTATATTTTTCGAGCTTGGATATTCTTTCCTCAGTCATGCACCATCTACCAGTGAGCCCACAAAAGATATTTTTTATTTCTATGACAGTTTTTTTTGATATCTAGCATTTATTTTTGATTCGTAGAATGTCCACCTCCAGGAGTACATTGACCATCTGTTCTTGCCTGCTGTCTATGCTATACATAAAAGCCTTTATATATTTTTAAAATTCCCAGTCTGATAATAACAACATCCTTCCATATCAGAATCTGGTTCTGATTCTTGCTCACCAGAACCCCATTTCTCTCTTTCTCTCTCTTACTCTCCTTCTCTCTCTCTCTCTCTCTCTCTCTCTCTCTCTCTCTCTCTCTCTCTCCTGATTTCCTTGGGTTTTGGGTTTTGATGTTGCTTTTCCTTTTAACATATCTTGTAATTTTTTTCTCTGCCAGATATGATCTATTGGGTAAAAGCAAGAAACTTCTGTAAATATGTCTTTAGTAATATAGTAAGACATTGGAGACAGGGATGTGTTCTACAGTCCTGTGATTGGATTGCTATCTTAAGCCCATGTACCCTCAACTTCACAAATGGCTCCCCATCCACCCATCTGTCACATAGGACCACATGGCTAAACATAAATTCTTTTTTTTCCTTAGAGGTTTTATAGTTTCAATTAGTTCTATGATCATGTTGATTTCATCTTTGTGTATGGTGGAAAGAATATGTTTAATTTTATTGTTTTGTGAAAATCCAGTAGTACTAGCACCAATTTTCAAAAATACGAATTTTGTTTTCCATTGAATTTGCTTGGCACTCTTCTTCTCAACTGAGCATAAATGAAGGCTTTTATTTCTGGAAGCCCAATTTTATTCCTTGATCTGTATGTCTGTCTTTATGACAATGCTACACTATCTTGTTTACTCTAGCTTTGTGGTAATTTTCCACTGTTTTAGTTATACATGACAGTAGACTCTTGGTATATTAATACAAGCCTGGATTTTATCTTATTCTAATTAGGATTTCTGTCTTGTGGATGTTGAGATTCACTGTGGTGTATTCATATATTTACATAGGAAAGATATGTCAGATTCATTCCACTGTTTTTCCTATTCCTATTCTTCCTCCTTTCCTTCATTATCCTTTGTCTGATACATGGAACTTCTACTCTTAACCTCCCCCCTTATTGTGTGTTAGCATCCACATATCAGGAGAACATTTTATCTTGTTTTTCAGGGGAGTATTGACTTATTTCACTTAGCATAATAGTCTCCAGACCCATCAATTTACTGTCAAATGTCATAAAGTCATTCTTCTTTATGACTGAGTAATAATCCATTGTGTATATATGTCACAATTTCTTCATCCGTTCATCTATTGATGAGCATATAGATTGGTTCCATAGCTTAGCTATTGTGAATTGTGACACTATAAATACTGATGTGGTTGTGTCATTGTAGTATGCTGATTTTAACTCCTTCGGGTATATACTAAGGAGTAGGATCAAATGGTGGTTACATTACTAGTTTTTAGAGGATTCTCCATACTGCTTTAAAGAGTGGTTGCATTATTTTGTAGTCTTACCAACAATATATGAGTGTACTCTTTCTCCCAAATCCTCACCAACATTTAGTGTTACTTGTATTCTTAATAATGCCATAATTGCCATTCTAACTGGAGTGAGATGTAATCTCAGTGTAGTTATAACTTGCATTTCTCTAATTGCTAGAGATGTTGAACATTTTTTCATATATTTGTTGATTGATCATATTTTTCTGTGTAGTGTCTGTTTAGTTAATTTTCCCATTTATTGATTGAATTATTTATTTTCTTGTATTCCTAAGATAAATCCCTTTTGTAACCTATACAGCTTTTTCACAAGTTTCTGAATTTGGTTTGCTAGTGTTTTGTTTAGGATTTTTCTGTTCATAAGAGATACCTGTCATTTATTTCCTTTTTTTGGTCTTCATCTGGTTTTTGATTCATGCCACATTGTATGAGATATGAGGCATTTTTCTCAACTCATATTTTTTTGGTGGAGTCTGTGGAGCACTGGTATTAATTATATAAATGCTAGACAGTGTTCTCCAATAAAGCTCTCAGTACTTAAATTTAAAAAAAAAATATTTATTTTTTTAGTTTTAAGTGGACACAATGTCTTTATTTTACATTTATGTAGTCCTGAGGATCGAACCCAGTGCCTCCTGCATGCTAGGCAAGCACTCTTCCACTGAGTCCCAGCCCCAGCCCAGTACTTAGCTTTGTGGGAAGTTTATTTTTTATTTTTAAATTACCATCAGTCTCTACTTGTTTATAGGTCTGTTCAGTTTTTATGTTTCTTCTTGAGTTAGTTTTGGTAATTTGTTTGTTTCTAGGAATGTGTCCATTTACTCTAATTTATCTAACTTGTTGGTATTAGGTTGTTCAGAACATTTATTTTCAATTTTTTTTTTTATCTCTGTAGGGTTGAATTGATGATCCCTTTTTTATTCTTGATCTTATTTATTTAAGCCTTCACATTTTTCACCTAAATCAGATTAGCTAGAACTTTGTTAATTTTGATAATATTTTCACAAAACAAACTTTTGGTTTCATTTATTTTTGTGTAATCATATTCTTGATGATGCACCAATGATGCACCAATGATATATACCAATGGTATATATCAATACCAACACAAAACAAAAGTTCTATGGAATAAATGAGAAGTTTGAAGTTTCAGAAAATTCTTATGGGTTTAAATTTGAAAATAAGTTGAATAAAGGAAGAAGTTTAAATCAAAGACAAAGAGAGATTATATAATTAGTAATACATAATATTTTAAGAAACATTTAAATATTCTATTTCCTATTTATGCATCAAGACACATTTTTAAAAATGCAATAGAAATATCTACAGATAGAAATAGGAAATGCCTCATAACTCATACTGTAGAACCTATATGGCATGACTCCAAAACCAGATAAAGACAAAAAATTTGTAATATAAAATTTAATATATTCAAGCTTTTACAATTTTATGAATAAATTTTACATTAATATATCAAATTTTGAGATTTTTACATACCTAAATTTTTGCTTTTATTTTTTATTGAGTTCTACATTAAAATTGCCACCTATGTTGACAATTTATAGTAACAAAATACATTTATTAATTGGAGGCTATGTTACATTAGCAGATAGTTTTCTATGAAACTTTGAATTAAAGTTAAGGTACAACCCTCAACTTAGTTTATTTATGACAGTTTCCTTAATACATTTAAGTATTATATAATTAATATATGTATATATAAGTATAAACAGGAAATCGAATTTAATTAAATTTATGCAAAATAAGGAAGCTTGCTGAACTGGTAAAAATGACTTATTTTATATATTATAATTGACTAATTTTTTCCTATCTAAATTGTAATTTATAGTCTTAACATACTCATAGCGATGTTTATAAAAAATAAATTTACAATTTTAACTTTCTTGATAATATGTTCAGCATTGCTGCAGGTTAGCCAGCATATGAGGTTTCTGTATGAATGATCATATTTAATTTTCATAAAAACCCTATAGAGTAAGTCATATCAATGCATTTTATAGCCGAGGCAACTGAGGCTCAGAGAAATCTAATGATGTGGACAAAGTCAATCATATGGTCAGCAGAAGAAGTAGGATTTAAATGCTAGATAACAAAACACAGTATGTACACACACACTCACACACACACACACACACACAACTTTTTGTCATTTTATATTCAGTATTTCTGTGTCATAGAATTTTAGTTCTGTCTCTTGTATAATGTATATAGCTGTTGTATTTGGAAAACTCAGACTTAGACACTTATCCACTATTTGGTGTGTTTGCTGTTATATTTACTATGGATCTGAGAATATTTAGCTTTGTTTTGCTACCTTGTTTTATGTTTAAATTTCCTACACTTTTTACTTTCTTTTTTCCCTTAGTTTTTGTTTAATACTTAATTACCTCTGCCTTACTGATTTCTACTGGATTGCAAGTTTTATTAACTGTCCAAATTAGGTAGCCTATTACAAGAAAGAGAATGGTGTTTGGAGATAGAATGCCATGGTTTAAGACTTCCAGGTTCATTACATAGAAATGTACAACCTTTGATCCCATATTTCAGCTTCTCCTTTTTACCCTTTCCTCATCTGAAAAGTGGGACTACCATTCAGAGAGTTGTAAAAATTATAGTAACAGTATGTGGAATAGGGCTTGATGCATAGCAATAGGAAACATTCTGTGAATATTTGCTATTTTCCATCCCTTTGCTTTTCTCTTACTTTTTATTGAAATGGAATTCAAGGATTCTGTTTATAGTCTATACAATTTTTAACATGCATTTTGTCCAGCAAAGTCTAAGTTTAATCAGCAAATCTAGCTTTTTTTTTAAATTTTTATTTTATTTTATTTTATTTTATTTTTTTAGCAAGCCTGAGATTTTGGAAAACCTTTGTGCTATTAATCCTTTCACACTCCATTCCATTTTGATTATACTGTCTGTTTTTTCTGGGATATTAGTTCTACCTGGTATTTAAATCCTGAGTTTGGCTTTTAAAGTCAAGGGGGTTTTTAGATTTACCAATTTATTTTCCATTATATTTACTTATTTCACTTTTTATATTTCTATTCTTTCTTGTGGATTCAATCCCCTCCTTTTGAAACAATTCCTTGAATTTTTTTTTATTAGGATCCTCACTTATCCATGCTCATTCTTAAATGATGTTTCAGCAAGTTGTACATTTGTAGGATGATACGCATTTCTCATGAAGATTTGAAGACATTACTTTGAAGAAGTGCTTTGTGTTGTCTATTATTATTAAATCTTTTTATTTTTTATTTATTTTTTGTCCTTTTAGTGACTCTTGAGATTGTTCTCTTGGAGTGATCTTCTTGATTAAGATTCCATCTGTCTTAATCTCTGCCAAACATTTTTGAAAGAAAATGTAATCATGATATATTTCAAACATAAAGAATATTATAGAAAATAATCAAACCAATCTAACATATTCACTCTTACTTGCAGATGTCACAATTTTGCCATATTTGTGCTTTTAAAAAAAAATATTGAATGGGGTTAGGTTCCCTGTTCTTATTTTTCCAGTTCCTTTTCTGGAGGCCATTACTATGCTAAAGTTGGTTATATTTTTTCATTCCACAGTTTTCAGAGTCAAGGATAGACCTATAATAATGCACATGTTTGTTTGTTTGTTTGTTTGTTTAAATGGACACCTATGGTATCATACTGTACATACAATTAGGAAAGTTTCTTTTTCATTTATTTTATTCTTCACAAATGTAGCCATATAAATGAACGTACATCTACTCCAGTCAACTTAGCTGCTACTTATACTTAGTGTTGTTGTAAGAACAATGCTAATAAGGTAAGCTGGAGGTAGGAGGGCCTAGGCCATCTAAATTACAGCTATTCACAGCAGGGTGGTGGAGCCGAGTTTAGGGGCATGTCACTGGTTGGTCAGGCTGATGTGAGCTGATTGGGCTATTGCTTCAGCCGGCAGATCTCATGGTGGTTGGGATCCATTGCTAAGTCAGCTTCTGATTGGCCATTTATGGTCTCCTCAGCCAGGTGGAAAGTCCCCAGCCACAGCTGCCATGAAAGGGGAGGGAGAAGGGAAGCATGCTGACCCTATACGTGTAACTTTGTGGACATTGTTAAATTTCTCCAGTTTGCTTCTTTGTATACATGTATAAATTTCTCAAGAATCTGCATAATGTTTCTAAATTAGGGGATGCACTATCCAAATATATGAAAGCATTTTTTTTCACTTGGCATGAGATCTAGAGGTGGCACTGATACCTTCTGCACAGGAGCCAGGAATTTTAAATACCCTGTATTGTGCATGATTGTTTTCGTTACTGAATAACTTTTCTATACAAAGGCCGTTGAAGCCCTTGTTAACACACATTTCTAAAAGGAGTATAACTAGAAGTAAAATTCTGACCCAAGTGGAATAAAAAGTCTTCAATTTTGGCTCAAATCATTCTCTTGAGATCTAAAGATATCACATCAATCTATGCTCATACCAGTATTGGATAAGTGTTTCTGTTTTTCTATGAATTAACTGTCCATGATAATATCAGATTTTTAAAAAACATCTTTCAATTTTGTTATACAACAACTCATTATATTAAAATGTTTTATTTCTCAAAGGTTTATCATATTTTCCATTTCCACATTTATTTCTGTGGTGTTATGGATAAATTGTTTAAATATTTATTTCTGTTTTCTGATTCTTCCTATAAGTATTTGATTTGTAATTATCTTGACCATTGATATTTTTACTTTGAATTATTATACTTTTCTTATTTAGTAATTTCCTCAATTTTTAAATTTAAATTTATTTGTTGTTGTTTCCTCCCATATTTATCATTCTTCCTATGCAATTTATGAATGTTCTTTTTATCTCTTTAAATATCTTAAATTAACTTACATTTAGTCTTTGAAGTGATTCAGTTCTAGTTCTTAGGTATTAATTCTCCTTTTTTTATTTGTTTATACTCCCTGATGGTAGTTGTGTGTGTGTGTGTGTGTGTGTGTGTGTGTGTGTGTGTGTTATAATTTTCAACTTTGATGTAATTTGGTGGAGAGTGAATCCCATTTACGCTGGGCTGAACATGTATTCAAAGTGCACTTAAGTTTTCCTCTTTTAGGACTCCAGAGGCCCTGATTGTTCTTTCATGTTAATTTCCCAGTCAGGATTTTCTCCCTATTTGAGCAATGAAAATCCAGACTTTACACCTGCTTATGGCGAGAGTCTATGTCCCACCTCTAATGATTCTTTTCTGGGGAGGGTCTCCAGCAGAGGACAAGTTTCTTTGCCAATTTCTGGTGCAATAGGGAGAACTTTTCTGGCCTCGGTTTCTAGTCACTATTTTACATTATTTCAACTCTTTAGCATTTCCAAGTTTATTCAGCAGACTATTATCCAAATTTATTATCTATCCACATTGGGGAAGAGAAATAAAATGAGAAGCAACATTCCCTTTTTTACTTTTCAATATGATGATGATGATGATGATGATGATGATGATACCAGAAATTGAACCACTGAGTCACTACCAAGCCCTTCTTTATATTTAATTAAGAGATAGGGTCTTGCTGAGTTGCTTAGGGTCTCACTAAGATGCTGAGGCTGGGTTTGAAATTGCAATCCTCTTGGCTCAGCTTCCAGAGCTGCTGGGGTTATTTGAGTTTATATACCAGACATTTTAAACAAGATACTAAAATTACTAATAACTTTAAAACAAAAGGTTCTGGAATATCCTTGGTTAGTTTCTTGATAGTTCTAATACTGTAAACTCTGTGAACCTGAACAGCAGGCGATGCACTGCTTGTGTAGTCTGCAAAGTAGCACATGGCTCTGGAGGCCTAGAGCCACCTGAACCAGGATCCAGGCTCTGGAGCAGATGGCGGAGAGAGAAGAGTGAACAGCATCTCCAAGGCATGCTGCAGGGGAGGACCTCGCCAAGCTGAACTTTACTGCACCATTTCACGGGGGATGTCAGTGTTCAGCTCTTGTCCTCCATGTTGTGTCAACCTTATGGCATTTTAAGGTTGTCGTCAAGAACCATGAAGTTCTGTGACATTTAAAACATTTATAGTAACTTCAGTTGTAGGTATGATAGATCCCATCCACAAAGGACACAAAAGGTACCTTGAAATTCCCTTACACTGCTAACACCAACCTCATTCTGGTATCCACAAGTTCCTTTATTAAGCTTCATTTTCTTATTAGGCTTTTACAATCCAGTTTTGATTCCACATAAAATAAGAATGCTTACAATAAGTTTTCTTAAACCTAAGTTTTTTAAAAATTACTTTGTACTCTACTTAGAGATTCTTTCTGCATATGTGAAACATATTCATATTAATAATATATTTTGTTAATTTACTGAATTTCAATGTATTAAAAGATCCATGGGGAAAAAATTTGTGCTTTCCACATACTGATTAAATATTACTTCAAAGTATATTATTTCCCTGCAGGGTAAAAAAAGTTTGTTAGTTTCTGTGTTTTGTATTTAACTTGTTATCCATTTATATCTGGCATTTTAGTCAGGACTTAGTTCTAGGCAAATAATTTTACACTGAAAAATCCATTAACCTTCTCTGTGGGGGAATCATTTTCTTGTATATCAAATTGCCTAATTAACTGATCCTTTGAAAACTGATTCTGAGCTTGATTCCCAAAATCTTAACCAAAATGTTTCTGTCTTTAAAATAAAGTACTTTCAGATTGCTTCATAAAGAACCAGATTCAAATTACTATTTTTTAGACCAATAATGAGACTGACTTCTCAGGAGGTAATCGACTCATCAAAACAAATTGTTATAACATTGTATTGGTATTTACTTGCTGCGTGCTCACCCAGATCCCATAGGTAAGTAGAAAACAAACAAACAAACAAACAAACATTGCACAGCAGGCAGTCAGAATAGTCACTGCTAATGAGAAAGCAGTCAGCCATTAAGTGGCTTCAGATTTTCTAGCACACTGGTTCTATATCACAGAGGACAATGATTAATCTTCTGCTGGGAGCCATCAGACAAGTAGGTATGACAAATTCCTTGCCAGCTTACTCCCATGCTGTCTAGTGGAAGGACTTCTGAAAGGTGACCTTGCTCAAGGACCAGGGCAGGATCCGTGTTTAGGGTGTTCCCCCTTTAGAATAGGGCGGTTTAACATAATAGGAGATTAGGGTGTTCCCCCTTTAGAATAGGGCAGTTTAGCATAATAGGATAGGGCATATCTTGCTGCTGAGTTCCTCTTGAGTGCTTAGGGTCAGACAGTATATTTTGGGAGACAGAAGCCCATGTGGAGTGGATTTGGGCAGAGAGTGGATTTGGGAGAGAGTGGATTTGGGCAGAGTAGTGGATTTGGGAGAAGTGGATTTGGGCAGAGAACGTGGATTCCCCCAGAGCGTGTTTGTAGATGGCCGGTATGAGTTCGGGAATAAAGAATTGCTGTTTGAATCTACAAGCTGTGTGGAGACTCGTGATTTGTGCCCAGCCAGAGACTGCGGCATTTGGCGGTCCGTAAGGGGAACATCTGAAGAAAAGGTAAGTGAAATTGTTCGTCCCTGAAGAAGAGCGAAAGAATGGGTGAGCATTTCAAAAAGCAATGTGTTTTTGTTTTGATTTATTTTGTTTTTATTTCAAGTTGCCTGTTCCTAGAACTTTCTCAGTCAAACTGGGGAAAATGGTTGGCTCAAAGTTTGAAGTTGTTCACCTCCGAGGGAGGGAGAGAAATTGTTAGAGAAAGGAGGCACCCCAGTAAGACCAAGAACAGCTAGGGCATATGTTGATATAATACAAAAATGTAGCCCATGGCTTTTTAAAGACAAGTTATTAAGTATATCAATGGGACCATCATGGTATCCTGTAGAAGGATTTTTCTTCAACAAAAAAGAGATGGCTAATTCTGTTTACTACACTTGTCTAAAATCTTGGTTTTTACAGACATCTGATTAATTTACAAAGCTAAAGTGTTAAAATATCAACTACTAAATATAAAATCAAGTACTCTTTATGTGTGTTTTCATAAATTGGTGAATGGAAAAAAGTTTAATATTGCTTTGGTCTGTGTCTTTGCTAAAACAAGGTTACTAAGTGTTAAGATTCTATCAGGTGTAATTTATATACAAAGAGTATAAGAAGTTTCAGTTGGGTTTCAATTACAGTATTATAGTATCATAAAAAACATGAAAGTATTTCATCTTCTTAAAGTGGAGTAATTTGTCTAAATCAGAAATTTTATAAGGGTTATTTCAGAATGTGAATTTATAAAAAGGGTTAACTGTTAAAAAAGAGATATAAAAAGATTCAAGATGTGAAAATATATTTTAATATAAAGGTTAAAAAAATAGAAATGTTTCCAGATGAGATAATCTCTGTGTGGTAAAGTAAAAAGTTGTAAAATGCCATTTTAAAAGATTTTGAGGAAACCAAACTTACTTTAAAAGCTTGAGTAAGGGAAAAAAAGTATTTGTACATGGCAGATTTGAGACAAAGCTTCTTAATGGAGTAAAAAAGGCCTTTGGTTTAAGGGCAGCCATGTAAACTAACATTAAGCAATTTAAACAGAATCTAAGCCTTGTTTAAAAGAGTGAAGCTATAGGTGGTGAAAAAGTACATATAAAAGTACAGTATAGATGATAATTAAAAGGCTTTAAAAGGTTAATTTGAAGGTGCTGAAGATGCCTTTATGACGGAGGAAAGATTGCGTCATTCGAAGCCTAGTTAATCTTATAAATTGGAAAGGGGTCTATATCCCCCAAAGATAAACTTAAAATAACCCTTTTTACTCTAAACTTTTTAAATTTGGATTCATCAGGACTTAGTGCTACAGAAAGACATATGTATCCAAAAAATGTACATAAGACTAAAGTACTTTGGAAAGATATTCTAACAGGACAATGGAAAGATCCTAACCCAGTGATTTTCTGGAGTCGGGGTTCTGTTTTTGTTTTACCACAGGAGAACAGCAACCGATTTGGATTCCAGAAAGACTAACTAAAACAATTTCTACAGATCAAAAAGAAGATGATTTGACTCAAATCCATAGCATCTGATATCCAGAACTCTAGCTTGGCCATTCTTACATCTGCGACTGTGATTAACCAGGATGCTTTTTTCAATATCTATTTTATTATTGCATTTTTCCACATCATAAGGTTCTATTTTTATTTTTTGAGCTCATACAAACCTAGGTTAATGTTTTTTTTGATCAGTTTTATTTTTTGACTATAGAGTTTTTAAACATTGCAATGGAGATTTCACCTAGGTAAAGCTACAAGGCCTTTATTCTTATCTTATGTGTTGTACATTTGTTTGCACATTTGTGTTTTGTGTTGTATGTCTGTGTGTGCGTATTTCATATATGAGGAGCGCTCATGAGAAAATGGATCCGAATTTTTTTTTTTTATTCACGTGATTTAAATGGCTTAATTTAAATTAGGTAAACAGCTGTTAAGGATTGTTTTTAAAGGTGGTTAACAGATCTGCTTGTTTACTAATTTAAATCAGGTAAACAGCTGTTAAGGATTGTTTTTTAAGGAGGTTAACAGATCTGTTTGTTTACTTTCACCTTTCCTTTTCATTATATTTAATAATTCTTTTCAGGTTAATGTCTTTTTAGCATCATTGCCAGAATTCCTGTCTTCATCCCAATGAGTATAACTCAACAAGTATGCTCAATCAAGGAGTCAACTTACTTTGGTAGGAAACGGACTTTGGGAAGAGACGGACAGATTGATAGATTCCTCCCCTTTGAACTGCTTACAGAACTTGCCTGGACTATGTAACTACGTTTAGTGCAGCAAATTGTGGTAATGCTGGCATATCTTTGCTGATGGTGTCACCAGTGATCTTTGCTGATGGTGTCACCAATGATGCAATTTTTCCAAAGGAACTGTCAATTGGCGTGGTGTCGTGGCATTTCTGTATCCTCCTCCCTTATGCTAGTGATGGCCTAAAATTTGGGGGCCAATGGCTATATGCTGGACCAGTAGTCAGTGACGGGTATGATCCAATTGCAGTGGTATCAACCTAAGACACGAGGCTGACGCCTAAAGGTCAGTTGCCTAAAGGTCAGTTTTCCGATGACGGGTAAGAACCATATGTTGAATTGGACAACCTACCAGGCACGGTCCTTAAGCCACATTAACCTCACTCCCCCACTGGCACCAAGGCCAAATTTGGGGGCCAACAGAGGTGAGGCAAAGAACCTCACCCCGCCACTGGTGCATAGACCTATCCACAAGTATGGCTGTATGCTGGACCGGTAGTCAGTGACGGGTATGATCCAGTTGCAGAGGTATCAACCTAAGACAGGAGGCTGACGCCTAAAGGTCAGTTTTCCAATGACGGGTAAGAGCCATATGTTGAACTGGACAACCTACCAGGCACGGTCCTTAAGCCACATTACTTGATGTTTAATTAATCAGAAGGGGGGAGATGCTGGGAGCCATCAGCCAAGTAGGTATGACAAATTCCTTGCCAGCTTACTCCCATGCTGTCTAGTGGAAGGACTTCTGAAAGGTGACCTTGCTCAAGGACCAGGGCAGGATCCATGTTTAGGGTGTTCCCCCTTTAGAATAGGGCAGTTTAGCATAATAGGAGATTAGGGTGTTCCCCCTTTAGAATAGGGCATTTTAGCATAATAGGATAGGGCATATCCTGCTGCTGAGTTCCTCTTGAGTGCTTATGGTCAGACAGTATATTTTGGGAGACAGAAGCCCATGTGGAGTGGATTTGGGCAGAGAGTGGATTTGGGAGAGAGTGGATTTGGGCAGAGTAGTGGATTTGGGAGAAGTGGATTTGGGCAGAGAACGTGGATTCCCCCAGAGCGTGTTTGTAGACGGCCGGTGTGAGTTCGGGAATAAAGAATTGCTGTTTGAATCTACAAGCTGTGTGGAGACTCGTGATTTGTGCCCAGCCAGAGACTGCGGCAATCTTTCTTTTCTAAAATGGTGCCCTGAAAGAAACTTTGTTTCTTACAAGTAAAAGAAATGAACAACTGGCTACTTAAAGTTTTTGAGTTTCTATTTTAATTCCTCTAATAGGGCCTACTTGGCACATATAAAAAGCTAAGTAAACATTTGTTGAAAGTATGAATAATACACTGATAACAGTGTTATCAATCATACACCTTGTTGATTTGAATTAAGTCTTTCAAGTAAAATATCAGTGTGTTTTGAGAATTAAAAACAATTTTATTTTTAAATAACTTTTAAAACATTGAAAGTAGAGGCCTTTTTCAAAATTTGTATTAATGTGTAAAAAATTAATTTGGAAAATAAATTAGCATAACAACACAAATATTAAGTGTACTCAATGAGATAAACCATTTGTTTTAAAAGGATTTCACAATTTACAGTCATATTAGAAGAAAGCAATCTTACTAATGTATACATAAATTCTTTTTGTCTTATTTTTTGATAAAACACAGTGAAAATGACTTAGAGAAAATAGCAGCCCAAGATACAACTAAAATGAAGCTGGAGGCAGCAGAGGACCACACACCATGAAATGTAAACAGAAAGCTAGATGCCAGACACGAAGAGAAGAACCAGGAGAGCAGTCTTTACAAATACAGGTAAATGTAACTAAGGCTTAATTAAAAAATCTGATAGTTTTTAAGGAAAAAAAAGGAGGGATCGATTATTCTTTAACTTGTGCAAGAATGCTGAAGAATAGGTAAATTAATTTTTCAGGGTTCATCTCTGAGTCATTTTCTACCTTATGGAATCTTGCTTTCAATAATTAATGATTTATGTTATGGCAAGCCACTTACTCCAAAAGATTTTTTTCCTCAAAAATAATTTGATTAGGTGTACTACAACTAAAACAGTGAGTATATATCATATATAACTCAGCAGTATCTTACATTCTTAGAAAAACAACAATTATGTTTGATTCACATGGTAAAATTAGCTAGCTAAGAACTAATTGGAAGAAAGACTTTGAAAAGAGATGTTAGAATATGTATATGCATTTTTTTTCTTTTTACCTGTCCATTCTTTCTCTGAACTCATTCCTTGTGCTTTTCTTCAGCAATTACCTTTCTTTTTTCACATTCTTCCATTTTTTTTTCTTTTTTCTAGGTATTGATTTAATTCCTGTGGATTTCATTTAAACAAAAGGCAATGTTTTATTGTTGTTGTTATTATTATTATTATTATTATTATTATTACTTTTTAATTTATGGTGCTAATTGAACCCATGGCCTTAAGCATGTTAGGCAATGTTTAATGGAAGTACCCAAATCACGTATTTTAAAAAAGACTAAGCTTAACCAAATTAAACAAGAATATAGTTTCCATTATAGAATATATACCACTACTGATAATAAACTACTTAAGTAATTATTCTACAATGAAAGAAAGCATTGGTTAAAAGTATAAGTCATTTTATAGAAATGCAAATAATTGCTTGGCAGCAAAACACTAGTTTCTTAGCTAAACTTCAGCTAAATTTCCCTCATTGAAATCAACTTTCCCACTCCTAAATTTTGGCACCACTGTAAGCTATTGGCAATAGCTCAAGAGAATTGCAACTTTTTTTACAGTTATAAAAAGCTTCAAGATTCTTGCTGAAGATAAACAATAAAAATTAAGTAATCCCTAAATGAAAATTTTAATTCAGAGTTACACCAAAGAAGAAATATAAAGAAGGTATTCAGTTTTCCATAGAGAAAAAAAGAATCAGAGTTTTCTTCACAGATTTTATAGCTGCTGGGATATAAAATAAAACCAAATTCATACCCCAGATTATTTAACTGCCTTGCTGTCACCAGAATCTACATGTCTGGGCATTTCCTCAGGAGAAAGAATGTGGAAGGTATGACCAAATAAAACTACAAGTTGAATGCCACCACTCTGTCACTCATCAGCTAAATTATGGAATTAGTTGAGAAAGCTGTTCAAACTAGACTTCTCTAGGACTCTACAATCATAATTACTGGTTAGTTTTCTTCCTTCCTTAGATACTAATAATCAGATACATTTATGAATCTTCCATTGGTCCCCCTTTCTCTTTCCCAGATTTTCTTTCTTCCCAAATACTTACCTCCATGAGAAATTTTCCAACTCTCAGGTTAATTCCAGGATCTTAAATGAAGATAAAACTTTACACCATGAACATATTTTTTTGCACTTTAGAATAACTAATCAAAAGTTACTTGTTTACCATGACTTCTGATCTTAAAATTCCACTGCAAAAAAAATAGTTGCCCTATCTTGCTTAGAAAATCTTCAAACTTTGAAATACCATATCCCACAAAACAATTATCCACCTTGATAGGATTCTACACTACCTTCTAGCTGTTATTCCTTCATTACTCACTCAATACACTTTAATTGAGTGCCTGCTATTGATCTAACAAGAACTGAGTGTGTACACACACACACACACACACACACACACACACACACACAGAGAGAGAGAGAGAGAGAGAGAGAGAGAGAGAGAGAAAGATGAAATCCTAGAAGTCTCTCATCTAATCTTTTCTCTATATACCAAAGAATAAAGAGCTACACTGTGAGTTACTGGGTATAAAAACAGGAGTTTGGAGAAAAGAACGAAAAGGGAAGACAAAGAGAAATGGTTTGAACCAGGATAGTCAGAAGTGAGCAGTTTCTTAAAATAGTGAGAGAAGATGACTTTAAAAGAAGTGAAAGATGCAGGTGGGGATGATGATTAATTTAAAGTGTGATACTAATTTCCTTTTTAGATAGAAAGAGGTTTTTTGAAGACAGTAAATTGAACACTATGATGAAGAATACAAGTCAAAAGGGATGATTTAGAGCTCTTATTAAGACTGAAGGCTGAGTTTGAAATGATCAGTACAATTCTGAGGGAGATTGATTAGAAGGTTATGACAATATACCTTATAAGGGGAAGACAGTCTGGACTTGTGCCAGAAAACAAGTAAAAGAAGAAACACACAGAGTGTGTGTGGGTGTGCAGATATGCATGTGTGTATGTATGTGTATATTCATGTGTATAAATATACATATAGTAAAAGGCTAGATATAAATCTGTCAATTATACATTCAAGATTTTCCAAACCAGTTCTAAATTTTCTTTTAAAGGAAAGTATAAATGTATGATTAAGCATAATTGATTACATTTATATACTTTTTAATAGTCTTCAGGTAACTCAAAAGGGGGTAAATTAAGATGTTGTATTACTATTTTATGAATGCCAAATTTTAGTTAATGTTGATATAGGGGATAATAAAGAAAAGATCCAAAAGTACCTAGAAAATGCTACCACTGACCTGAATAGTACTGTATTCTTATAATGTCTATCTAAGTATTTGCCTACCCAGAATATACATCACATTTCAGGCACTACCCTCTCTTCCAAGGCTAGCTCCGCTTAGAATTTCCCATGCTGAATGGCTCCATCTGTTCACCACCGAGGCAGGCCTCCTCCAAGATACGGCAGGAGTCTTCTTTCCAAAAGCCCCTGCGTGGTCTTCTGGTACACCACTGAATTTCAACAGAATTATAGCTATTTTCCCATAGAGTAAACATTTGGTTATGGAAAACCAAACTCCAAAGAGGGTCCTAAACATGTATCATTATTTCAATACATTTTGCCTATTTTCAAATATTTTTTTACTATTGAAGGTAACAAAAACAAAAACAAAAAACAAACTGACAATTTTGAGTTTCACCAACTCTATATCCTACCCTATTCCTTCCTTAAGGGCTGATAAATTAAATAGCTGAAGATTAAATGGTGAGGTTAAAAAAAAAAAAAACAGGAAAAAAAGTACCTGGACTAGTCACAAAATAAATAATTTTTATAATTTTGAACAGATTACATTAAAATGTTAAGTCAAATGTTAAAAATTAGAATTAGCCAAAGACCACAGAGAACTTAGAAGATTTAAAGAATTATTTTAAATAATAAAAAGGTAAATATATTTAATAACCTACAAAACCAATGTGCTAGCTTGCATAATGTTAATGTTAATTTTCAGTGTTTACCATGTTTATCATTTCAACAATATTACAAATGTATAACATTTTTTAATAGGGTAACTATAAAGGGTTAAAACAATTTTTAACTCAATCTCACAGAGATGTCTAAAACAAATCTAAATGTCTGTTACTGAAATCAAATTTATGAATAAAATGAGCTTTTTAATGATTCAACTATACTTTAAGTTTTCCTTTCAGTGGGGCATGGTGGCACTCGCCAGTAATCCCAGCAGCTCGAGAGGCTGAGGCAGGAGGATTACTAGTTCAAAGCAATAGCAACTTAGTGAGGCCCCCAGTAATTTAATGAGACCCTGTTTCTAAATAAACAACAAAAAAGGACTGGAGATGTGACTCAGTGGTTAAGTGCCTCTGCATGATACTGAAAAAAATTCCTTTAAATGTTAAAGGAAGAAAATAAAAAAACAAGAATGAGTTCAAAAGCAAATACTAAGTCTGATCTAGTTATTTCTAAAATACTTCTTGATACTATGGAAAAAGAACATAAATTGGAAATCTAAAGAACTTAATACCAGTTCCAGCTCTGCCACTAACTGAAACCTTGTCAAAGTTACTTCTCTGGCCTTCATGCTTCTTAGCTTTTATAAGGATCTGAAATAAACCATTCCTTATGGTCAAAAATCTGTGCTCTTAATGACATGGTTTGTAAGCAAATTAGGGAATAGAGTAAATAAGGACAGAAAAATAAGGGAAACCCTGACTTAGGAAATAAAGAGAAAGCCATGAAAAACCAAATAGATTGAATTGCCCATAATTATTCCTTTTATTTTTTGCAGATAAAGAATATTTTCTACCACATAGTTTAGCAGCTTTTTCCCTTGGACTCTGCTAAACGCAGAATTAGAGGTCTAAGCTCTGGCCTCCAATCTTTGGTTTATACCAAAAATCATGCTGGCATAGGTCAAAAGGTAAAATGAGAAGTAAACTACATGAAGCCCAAAATTAAAAAAATTCGTAAGATTAATTAATAGTTTTTTAAAACTTCAAAACCCTAGGTTTAATTTAAAAGTCTTGCTCTGTGATTACTTTTAAAAATGGCTTGTTAAGCTGGATTTGTGGCTGAGTGGTACAGTGCTTACCTAGCATATGTGAGGCACTGGGTTCAATCCTCAGCACCACATAAAAATAAATAAATTAAATAAAGGTATTGTGTCCACCTACAACTAGAAAAATATTAAAAATGGCTTAAGTGAAACACTAAGTATTCTTTATGCATTAAGACATAACTGATAACAAAAAGATAATTTTCTTGGATCATGAAAAATAATTTAGAAACAAATTCCTAAGAAATTATCTTTAGAATAGATACGTCTTGTTAAAATGGATGCTGTTCAATATTATTTGAATAGTGTCCATGGAAGCAGAGTGAAGAAAGGGAATAGAAAATTCAGGAAGGGTCAACTGGAGAATCAGAAAAGTTTAAGATGTATAACTCAGTGGAAGCTGAGGGATCATCTGGCCCAGGCCCCTTCTTCTCTACTCAAGGCTAGCTGGAAATGGAACATACTGACTTGAGCTCAAATTACATGATAGCTGTTAGTTTATCTCATTTGCCATTTAAAACCTTATTAATTTCTTAGGTAACTTGTTTAAAGTCACAGACTGGCAAATGGTAGAGCTGGAATTCCTACTTTAAACCTTCTGACTTCAAATGCTGTCTTTGAGCCTAGCTTCACTCACCTTCTTTATTCGAGATGAGGATAATAATGGTGCCTTCCTCATAGGTTTGATACAAGAATTAACACATTAATATATGTGAAGTTAGCACCTATATATGTTAGCATAGCACCTGCCACATAATAGGTACTTAATAAATATTAACTGCTATGATTAATGGTATTAATATTAACCTCTATATTACACAACAGTGAGAAAGAATATTTAAAAGTGAACCCAACATTTAAGTTGATCTATTCCCCCCACCCCATATAAAACTCCAGGTTCAGTCTTAAGAAGTTACAACTGAACTCCTTCAGGAGGGCTGATTACAGCCATCAGCAAGTGGCAATGACTCTAGTCCTGCTCCCTGTCACATTTTTTTTCTCTTAGATGCTTCATTTTCATGGAGAAATATATAAGCAGGCCTATGTGATCATACTTGCAGTATGGCAATGTACTGGGGCAAGACATTTGAGGCAAATGTGGCAGTAACTGTGGTGGACACAACCCTTGTAGAATGGGGGTAGATGCAAAGGAACAGAATAAAAGTAATACTGCCTACTTTCTCCATTCAAATTACTTCATTTAATCCCCCCATGGACCCTATGGTGCAGAAAGTTTTCTATGTTGTACATAAGAAAACAAAAGTACAGGGGAAACAAGTGACTTGCTTGACTACACAAATGGATGAAACAGGCCTTTGCCACACCCCTCCCCCTCCCCCTCCCCACACTCTACCTCCATCTCCCATTACATTCCACATCAACCCACATACAGCTCTGCTGGACTCCTGTACCCAAGGGTAGAAAAACTGGATAACTGAAGATTCTCCATTTGAAAAAAAAAAAAAAAAAAAAAAAAAAAAAAAAAAAAAGTTCAGGCAACTATTTGTCTTGATCTGGGTGTAAAAGACTATGATTTCTAATTAGATTTCATAGTTTGTAATAACGTTCCAATCATGATTTTTTTTTTTAATCTCAACAATTTTTGTTTGTTCTGCCTCTGAGGAATCTGCAGGCCTCTGGGAATGTAACTGAACTTCTTTGCCTCATTGTCCCACAGGTTGGGGAGCAGCACCTTCAAAAACATGCAGCGCAGGCACACGACCTTGAGGGAGAAGGGCCCCCGGTAGGCTATTCGGGGTCCCGCCTACATGTTCAATTAGAAGGGCACGTGCCTGACGCCTGAGGAAGAGCGCTTCCTAGACTCAGGCGAGTATGGCAACATTACAGTGGTCAGGAAACTGCTGGAGAGGTCCAAGACCCTCAATTTCAACTGCATGGACTACATGGGACAGAATGCGCTGTAGCTGGCCGTGGGCAACGAGCACCTGGAGATCACGGAGTTGCTGCTCATGAAAGAGAACTTGGCGCGGGTGCGGGCTGCGTTGCTGCTGGCCATCAGCAAGAACTACGTGCACATTGTGGAGGCCATTCTCAACCACCCGGCCTTCGCACAGTGCCAGCGCCTGACACTTAGCCCACTGGAGCAGGAGCTGCAGGACGACGACTTCTACGCCTATGATGAGGATGGCACACGCTTTTCTCACGACATCACGCCCATCATCCTGGCGGCCCACTGCCAGGAGTAGGAAATCCTGCACATCCTGCTGTTCAAGGGCACCCGCATCAAGCGGCCCCACGACTACTTCTGCAAGTGCATCTAGTGCACCAAGAAGCAGCGGAAAGATTCCTTCAGTCACTCGCGCTCCTGCATGAATGCCTACAAAGGACGGGCAAGCGCTGCCTATTTGTCACTGCCTAGCGAAGACCCCATCCTCACCGCACTGGAGCTAAGCAACGAATTAGCCAGACTAGCCAACAATGAGACTGAATTCAAGGTAACTCTCCCACTCTTGAGGGCAGATGACCCAGTGGGCTCTTCTACATGTGCCCAGTATCAAAATGGGTTGTCTTCTGGTCTGAGAAAGGGTGAAAGCCTCAGGCTTTTGTCATTCAGGCTCACAGAGGGAAAGGGTTACACATCTCACCTGGATCAGATGTAGAACTGAGGGAAAAGCAGCCCACTAGGTGAAATATTAAAAAACAAACAAACACATAAATGTAAATAAAAGGTGACTTTGCACAAATCAATATGGTAAAAAACAAGGAATTTGTGGTGCTGGGGAAGACACCTCAGCCCTATCCATGGTCACTTAGGAATGTCTAGGATACCAAGGTTATTTCCTGGTCTGGTCTTAGACTTCATGATTGTTTCATCTGCATGGTTTTGATTTGTCTCATTCACATCTCTATCCCATGCTGAACTGTGCTAATCTTAGGTTCAGTCTCAGCCCAATGTTAAAAGACACAGGATCGCCTTTCTTAAACCTCACCAGCTATTGCTATTTTCTTGTCAATGGGCTGAGATGGCATCACATGAAAAAGCAAATAAAATTGTACAGTTGCTTGTCATTCCAGTAAATGGTCTAGGGCAAAGCCCTACAATTTAGCCACCCTGAGAGCACCTTACCTATCTGGCCAAAGGATGGATACTCATTTCCAAAGTCCATTATTTAAGAGTGGTCCTGTGCTTTTACTGTCAACTGACACTCCCCTGAAAGAGAAGACTAGGACATAATGTAAGAAACTCTTTTGACATGATGTTTAATAAAAGTAACAACACTTAGTGGGCATTTACTATATGCCATGCACTAACTGCCTTACTTTTTTTTCTTGGTTAACAATAACCAGTATGCTGTGGGTACTACTACTATCCCCATTTTGTATGAGAGCACAGAAGTAGACAGAAAGCACACAGTAAATAAGTAATGAAACCATTGTTCTAGTCTAGGCATCCAGAGCTGATTCAGTCACTCCAGCAAACCTGTGCCAGAGGTCTTGTTCATACATTGAGCTTCTCAAAATTTTATTGGCCTTTACCTGAATGATGAAGGGATTCCTCACTCCAGGTGTGGCTGGAAGAGTAGTAACTACAATTGGGCTCATTATTTCCCCTTTTGGCTATGGAACACACAAAAAGGCATCACATGGGGGCTGGCCATCAAACTTAGAAAAGATGTCATTTGCAAGTAAAAATTTCATTATCCAAAAGTGATGCAATGCAAGAGCTATACCTTCATAGAATACAATTAGGTGACCAAGGATGTGTACCATTTCATAGCAAGGAAGGCTCTCCTGGGACATGTTGTTCATGGAGATCTCAAAGGATGGAATGAGATCAGGTCTTACTGAGCAGTAGGAGGTGGACCCAGGGGGAAAGAAGTATCTGGTGGCATTTGGATGAACAAATGAAGATGGAGGCCCAACAAAGCCCAGAGCAGGGAGGAGATAGATGAGGAACTCCATGTGACCAAAATACCGACTTCTTGCTGGGGCACCCAAGAGGAATGCTGAAGAGATGAAGTGGGGGGTAGATCTCAGAGGGCTCTTCATGTAAGGCTGAGCACTCTGAATGTTATTCTGTAGGAGGAAATGGAAAGCCACTAAAAGTTGATGATTCAGGTACTAAGTAGTGAAAACCAGAGTTTTGGAAATTTATTAACCTAAGATGAAATGGAGGATTTGGACTGGGACTGGGTGGGGCACTAAGACTAAAGAGAGGAGAAATTCAGGAATGCATACATAAAGCCAGAAAGAAAAGGCTTGTCCCACCAGCTAGGGATAGATAAACTAGGCCAAGAGAAGGTAGCATGGCACCACAGATTGTGAATAGATAAAACACCCTATAATTAAGCTCATTTTATTTTATCTAATTCCTTAACATTATTCATGGCCTCATCTAGAAAACATGGTGGCTATTGATGCCGAGATTACCCAAAGAAACTCCAAAGAAATATAGCTATTGTCTCTTCTTTTCTCACACCAAGGGCAATGATTTCCCAAGCAAGGCTACTGGAACTTTTCTTATTCCCCAGCCTTCAGACCAATCCTAAACAGGCTCTATAAAAGAAACAGCTAAGCCAATTACTTCAGATATTTCTGGCCAAGAAGGAAAAAAAAACAAGCAAAAAATGTGCTTTGGATTAGATTATCTGGATAATTGCACAATTCTCTACTTATCTCACATCTGGGATCATGCCACCCTAAATAAAACAATGCTATGCTAACATTTGTAAACACATCTGAGCCATTTGTTTCATTTACTAAAACCCAAAGTCTGACATATTTTAGTGTACATAATATCTAAAACTGGAAGTTTGTTGAAATAATTTTCTATGATTTCAAAAGTAAATTATGGAAATTGTGAACAATTAAGAACACTACTAACATAATGGCAAATCCTTTCTATAATGCAGTCATTTACTCAGAATAAGAGCTAGCATAAATACATTTGCTGGCTGTTAACATCCACCTAGTAACGTTTGTTTGAAATAATGTTTTTCAGATTGTTGACAAATGGTGCATTATAAATTAACATAACAGTTCTTTTAGAATTTTATTACTTATTCAACTATCCTTGTTTGTTCATTCCTGACATTATAAATCTTCTTAGAGAGCAGTTTAGCAGGAAAAAAGTCAAACTGTCATGAAAGAATAAAGAACCAGTGAATGTGTTATAATTGCACTCTTGATGAGTCTGTTCTGCTTTCTAGGGACTACATGTGGCTGCTTGTTGTCACATGTTATGGAGATGATCTAGTGTCATCAATTATGTAAAATACTATCAGTGTTTCATTGGAAATATGTTACACGTCATCCTCCATATCTTCTAAAATGCTCACTCTGGAGTGACATGTCCTGACTAGTACATATCATCCAGGATAAGCTTGAATTTGGGGAGTCATTTTAATTTACTACCAGAATAGAGGCTAGTCATTCACAACAAGTGCAGCCAATGTCAAGGTTTCCAGTAAATTGTGTCTGGAATCAGATGCCTACTAGAAAGCCATATTTTTTGGTGGGGAAATTGTGTAGTTGTTCAAGGATTGCATATGTCTCTCTTATATTCTTGGGTCTAGAAAGATATTAAAATTCAACCGGTCAGTGGAGTATCCCAGTGCCTTAAATATACCCAGTAAATTAGTAAGCATTCCAGAAATACGTGATGAAAGGAATGAAATAAATCCTAAAAGAATAATCATTCCAGCTGCTGAAGCAAATTATTACTTTTATCTATGGCTCAAACTTAATACATTTATGGATTTCATAGTAGTATTTGATGAACATGGTGAAATGGGAAAGTTCTAAAGAAGACTACAGCTGGTAGCCAGGGATAAAACCTTCACATTCAATGACTGAAGACTAATCATATGTTGTGTGTCTTCTTTGTCTTACCTAAAATAGGGTTTGAGAGCACTGCCCAAAACTGACATTTTGATTGATTGGTTTATCTATGCACTAGGAGCCAGAGAAAGGGAAGATTGGTGTGATCTGGACTATTCAGGGTGCTTTACCCTGGTGGAATGGGCTCTCTCTGTGTAGAAGCATCTGAGTTAGCAAGAAAAAATAAAGAATATGTCTATCTCGGTTGGGTTGTAACTCCTGCCACCAAGAATATAGAGGCCTCTGTATCTTTCCTGAATTAGTCTGCTTTTTTTTCTTTGCTGATCATTCTCTTATAAAATTGCTCAAGGTACCCCTTTATTTTGTTGATATCTTCCTAAATGCATTCCTAGGCGATTTGTCTATATGTGTTGCTCATCTGTGGAAATGATGTTTCAAAATGATTAGAAGTCAGTATTTCTTCCATTTTAGAGTAGGTGACAGCAGTGCCCTAGGGGCAGGGTAGGGGATGAGGAAGAAAAGGATGACAAGGGAATACTGCAGGGCTTAGGAAAGAAAGGAGGATGGGATGGAGGGATCCCTCTTGCTCCCTTAAATTTTGCTTCAATTTGAAAGCATCTACTGTCACCAAGTCAGAGAACTGTGGAAGCCCAACAAACAGTGCAGCTCAGTTATTTAACGTTTGCCCATTCTGAAGGCTAGAAAAGCTGCTGCTGAGAAAGATCTTCCTGTTGACACAAGAGCAGCATGGAGACTTGTGCTTCAGTCACAGCAATTTATTCTGACAGACCTCAGAGAGGAATCAAGAAAGCTAATGTTATGACTGATTCTCCTTAAGTGTTAATGACCTTTGTGTTTTTCAATGGATAGTTAACCACGGATATTATGAAAAATAGATAATAAATTATATATTGATGTTGTGCTGTCATTTTAAGACCCATAAAAACCCTCCAGGCCTGAAATACCACAAATTAAAAATGCAAATAATGATAAATCAGGCCAATTTGCCACCTGCTATGATTTTAGTGAGATCCCATTGTGGAAGGTGAAGATGTTGAGATGGCAGTTTGTAATCTGCTTGCAAACTTATCAAGACAGAAAAGGGAAGAGCTGGAGAGAAAGAGGATTTACTTTGAATTTTGGTGCTGAGTGCTCAGAGTACACTTGAACTCTGGCCATCTGGGGCTAGGAAGACAAAAAGCTGAGTGAAGGCCCAGCCTAGGCTGGAAGCAGTCCCCAAAATTGAGTAAGTCTTATGCCCCACCTTCCAGTGTTTGTACTAGTTTCTCATATGGTTCGAATACATTCAGGATTTTTAAATATTATAGACTAACACCCTAGGAAAATATATTTCCTTGAAGTTTGAAAGTTTGGCTGGTAGTATAAAAAATGCCTGCTTAGCATGCAGGAAATGATTTGAAAATCATTTCTTTTTCCACTGGGGAAATATTTTTCAAGCTGTGAAGGTGCAAGTGTGTGGTGTATGTGTGTATAAGAGAATCTGGCAGAAAAGCCCTCAAAGCACTCACTTATGTATCATCCCTGATACACTAAGGAATCTGACTAGGCCACTCTAGGCCTGTGCTTGAACATCTAATGATGCACAATGAGCAGAGGAGAGAATGACCACAGAAGGCAGGTGATGAGTGGAAGGGCCTGGCCCTCACTAAGCACATGCAATGAGGTATGCTCTATTGTTGGTCTACCTGGGGCTATGGTCACAGGCCCCTGTACTTGAGAAGACTGGCTTATTTCATGAAAAGGGATAAAGGTGACTCTGCCCAAGGTAGCTTTGTCTTTCTATTTCATTGCCTAAGTATCTGGAGGAGCACTTTTGATAGAGCATTCATTAAAGAGTCATAACAGGAAAATTAGCTAATTAATGTATCCTTTAGTGACAGTTTTTTGAGATCACAAATAATGCCTAAAATTAGAATGCTCTTCTAGCTTTCTGCCAAGAGTATCAGCCTCTGAAATACAGGGAGACAGTGAAAATTGTGTTAGAGTTATTCAGGTGAGATGAAGGAAGCTATTAAACTAAAAAATAGGTAGAGTCAGGCTCCAGTGATCACACAGTGTAGTCATGCTTCATTTCCTGGACACAGAAGAGTGGAGAGCAAAAAGCTTGGCCCTGGAGCCAGTCAGACCTGGGTTTCATCTCCTACAAGTCATGTAATTTTGGACAACTACTTGAAGCTAATTGTCGTATTTCAAAAATGAAGGATGGGAGGGAAGGACTATATACTTCAATCATAACTTCTTCAAAATGGATTGCTTCTTCCCCCACCCAAACATTTTCTCTTACCCTAATCTGCTAATCCCAGGGACGCCATGATTTACTAAAACTTTGTGTACTTTATCCCATTTAACTTCAAGAAAGTGCTGGCACAAATGTGGTGCTCAGTAAATAAATAAGTTGGTAAATTTATGAATAATAGCCTCTGTGTGTTGGTAAGGATTAAATGAGATCAAGAATATATCTGTGAAGAGAACTAGACACATAATAAGCATTATTAATTTTTCACTAGAGAGCTCAGTGGCAATTCCTTTCCCAAAGCCCACTGAATTGTAAGCACTGCAACTTTTTTTTCTTTTTTACCATTAATACAGCTTACATTTCAGCACCTCCTCTATTCATAGGGTCTTTTTGATTTTGGCTAAGCTTCCTATCCCCTCAGCAGAGCTTTTCAGAAAAAGAAAAGACCTAGGTTGTACGTGTGAGCTCTGTGGTTAAAAATAGGCCAAGGGAGATGTTCTCCAATTGGAAAAATGCAGACCACTAAAACCAAATAAACTAAGAATGCTGCTCAAATATTACTGTGAAAAGAAGTGATGTGGGCTAGAAAGATAGAAAAGCAAAAGAGAGTGGGAGGAAATGGGCAGGCAGAGCTCCTGACAAATGCAAACAGAGATTTTAAAAAATATCTGTGGAAAAGATTCATCACCACACACTAAAAAAAGGGGAAAATCATTTCCTACACAAGTGAAACTATCTGTATGAATTATCAGAGATACAGAGAAAAATGGAGATGGTTCTTCAAGAAAATTAGCCAATAAATAGTAGCACAAATTAAATTTAAAAAACCACAAGGATTATTTCTCTGAAAGAGAAAAGTCACAATGCTATATAAATTAATCATAATGGGGGTAGCATTAATCAAGTATGCTGCACTTATCATTGGCATGGAGGCATGCATTTTAATTAGCAATAAATTCACACTCAGATTAAATGGGGAGATACATGTCAGGATGTTGGGAGAGGGGAAGAGTCTATAGACTCACAGAGTATCAGAACCAGATGAACCCTATTTATAGAGCTGTCTGAAACCCAAGCGCTCATGCCATAAATTCTTTTTTTTTTTTTGGTACCCAGTATTGAACCCAGGGTGCTTAACCATCAAACAATTTATTTTTTATTTAAAGACAGGGTCTCATTAAGTTTATTAAGACCTTGCTAAGTTGCAGAGGCTGGTTTTGAATTTACAATCTTCCTGCCTCAGCCTCCCCAGCCACTGGGATTACAGGCAAGAGCTATCGTGCCCAGCCATGACAGATTCATTTTAAGTCTCTAGCCTAAGCAAGCCTCTGGGTTAGGTGCTCAAATAAATAATGAAGGTAAAGTTCCCACCATCAAGGAGCTCATTATCTAATGGAAGAAACAGACATTCTTCATACAACCACAAAAATAAACACAGCATTACGAATTATACACTATAAACCATAAAACTATAAACTCTATAGTTTTCAGAGAGTTGAGTCAGTGATGCAGATGTGTGTGTGTGTGTGTGTGTGTGTGTGTGTGTATGTGTGCATGTGCATGCACGTGTGTGTGTGTGTGTGTGTTTATGCACATATTTGAAGATTTTCAAAGAAGGCAATGTTTTACTGAAACCCAAGGGCATAAAAGAATAAAACAGACATCAAGGAATGGAAAAGAGGGTTCTGGGCATAGAAAAGTTACATGAAATAACACACTGCTGAGAGTAAAAAGGAGGCTCATTCAGAAAATTGCAGGTTACATGGTATGGATTCATTGCAGGGAATAAAAGGAAAAATAAGCAGGTGATAGGGATGCTGACCAGGACCTCAGACAGGGCTTTACCTTTAGTGACCATGTAAAAAGCTGGACTTCATTGTAAGGTGAATCTGGAGAGTCATTGGAAGCTTTCAGCAGGTGAAAAAGTGACTCACATCTACAGTTTGAAAGATCCGATCTGCCTACTGTAGAAAATGGATTAGAGAGGAAAAGAAAGGAAGAAGTTAAAGATTGCTGAGGAAGATGAGATCACCCCTGAACGATGGTGAATGGCATGAGTTTCCAGAAGGACTAGCACATCTCAATCAGTAAGTGAATCATCACAGATGGACCCACAGCACAGTTAGAGGATGTGATTGCCTCCTAGACATCTTTGTTGTTATGAGCTTCCCAAGGCCCTGCTTCTCTCATATCTGGTATCTATTGGGGCTACACAGGGGTGCACCAGGCAGTGGAGAAACACAGGAAAAGGAAACAGAATATACCAGGGCTTTAACTTCTCCTCTAATTCAGAATCCCAATGGAATAGGAAGAGGGCAAGAGAGTAAGGTAGATCCCAATCTGCCACCCTGACCTTTGAAGGAAAAAGATGTTGACTTCCAGACTTGGCCAAATTATTCTCTGCAAAGCATTGGCAGCACAGAGATATTGGAAGGTGGAATAAAAAGTGATAATCCCAGTATTGAAAGGATCCCACTGATTTTTAATCTTTGCACTGCATGTTTCAGACTCTGAATACATCTTTGTCCCATTTTAATTTTTCATTCAAGTGAGAGAAATTGTTGAGTCATATCTATAATTTGTGTTAAACTGGAGTTCATTTTAGAATAAATATAAGCATGGAGTAGAGCTTTTCTTCCTCCTCCTTTCCCCTTGAGGTTTTTGGTGTTGTGACAGACTAAAAGGGGACAGAATATGGGCAAGGCTTTCTGAGCAACCAAAATCCCAGTTTAGTCAGGGTGGGTGTATTGGTTTTCTAGTGCTACCATAACAAACTATTAAAAATTTGGTGATGTAACACAAGAGAACTTTATTGTATTACAGTATTTAAGGTGAGACATTAGCAGGGCCATGCTGTTGCCAAAGGTTCTCAGGGAGAAGCCTTCCTTTCCTCTTCCTAGTTTCTGGCAGTTGCCACTAATATTATCTCATCAACACATCCCTCCAGTCTGTGCCTCTGTCAGCATGTGGTGGTTTTCCTGGGTATTTCTATGTCTCTTCTCATAAGGGTGGCAGTCATTTTGGACTAAGGGGGCACCTACTCTAGTAGGAATCCATCATAACTAATTATACCTGTAACTACCCCATTATCAAATAAGATCACCTTCTGAATTTCTACTAAGGATAGGCCTTAGAGTATGGGACACTATTGAGCAATACACTGGGAGAAGTACCAGGTTCACATGAATTAGAGAAGGCTGAGACCAGGAAACAAGGCAAATCTTCAAAGGAAAGGAAGAGAAAAAGTCATAAATCAGTTATTCTGGATAACCAAAGTCAGTCCTACACTAGGAGGTCAGTCTGAAAGAAAAGGGTAAGGCTGCTGGTACCACTCATTGACAGAGACACAAGCACAGCCAAGGATGCTATACTACAACTCCATACAAGTGAGTGGGGGTGGGAGTGCTGGGGGAAGGAGGCAGGGTGGATAAAAGGTGGGAAGGTAGGGACAAAAGCAATGGAGGGAAACTTGGTATTGAGGGCATTGGTCCTTTCAAGTATGAGGAAGGCATTTTCTTTTTTTCTAAATATTTTTTTAGTTGTTGATAGACCATTGTTATATTTATTTATATGTGGTGCTGAGAATTGAACCCAGTGCTTCACATGTTCTAGGCAAGCGCTCTACCACTGAGCTAGCCCCAGCCTGAGGAAGGCATTTTCAAGTGTTCGATTTTGGGGTAATAAAAATAAAATACTACTAATTCTAGAATTTTTAGAAAATATAAAATGTCAGAGGGGACAAAGAAGTGAGCACTAATTCCAGCACCTAAGAATATTACATGTTTCAGATTGTTCTGCCTAGAGTTTCTCCTATCCCAGGTGCAAAATTTGAATTATTACTGTGAATCAGATGATGGAATATTACCACAATATTTTTGTTACCCTTCATAATTTCTCTTCATTCTCATTCTCTCATACTAAAAGAGTCAAACATTGCAATGTATTTATATATTTAAGAATGTTGATATGTATCATTCATTCAAGGAACATATCTGATGCCTCTACAGTACTCTCAAATTCTAGATACTGTGAATACCTCAAGATCATTAAAAACCACATCATCTCTGCCCTCTTGAAGTTTATATTTTATTGCAGGTTACAGAAAAATAACTGTTGATTGGGTATGTATGTGTGTTTATAAATTACATACAAGGGTATTATGGCATAAAAAGTTGTTCTTTTTATTCTCTGTCACCCAGTGCCTTTTCCCCTGTTGTCTCTATGTTGCTGTGGGTAAAAATGGTTCATTTCTTCTGTCTACCATCTAGTCTTTCATCCTCTGTACAGTCTTAAACTTATTCCTTCCCACAGGGATAGCATATATTGCTTCTAACTTCTTCTTGTCCCTACATTGCTTCTAACTTCTTATTACCACAAATGACGCTGCAAAGCCATCACTGTACCCTCTTACAATCTCATTAAGGTACTCCAGATTCAGGAAGGAACATCCATGTTTAACTTCACCAAATACACTGCTGCCCAGAAGGCCTGCCCTGGTTACACTCTCTTGGGGCTGCAGTTTGCCACATGATGCCAGCACTGAGTATTATTCTGCTTTCCATTGTCTGCCAGTTTGAGCAATGTGAAGTCACTTGATTTACATTTCTCTAATCATTAATGAAGCTGAGTACTTCCCAGACTGTTTAGTCATGTGAATTTCTCCTTACCATGAATTGCCTCTTCCCATCTTTCCTTCACTCACTTTAAAAAAATTCTTTATTTGTTCTTTTTAGTTATACATGATTGTAGAATGTATTTTGACACATCATACATGCATGGAGTATAATTTTCTATTTTTGTGGTTGTACATGATGTGGAGTTACGTTGGTCATGTAATCGTATATGAACATATGAAAGATATGTTCTATTCATTTTGCCATCTTTCCCATTCCTACCCCCACTCTCCCTGTCTAATCTGGTGAACCTCCCCCCTCTCACCCCCTCACCCCCACCTATTGTGAGACAATATTAACATATGAGAGAAAACATATGGACTTTGGCTTTTTGGAATTGGCTTATTTCATTTAGCATGATAGTTTCCAGTTCCATCCATTTACTGGTAAAAATCATAATTTCATTCTTCTTTATAAGTGAGTAATATGTGTATATTTACTACATTTTCTTTAACCATTTATCTGTTGAAAAGCACCTAAGTTGGTTCCATAGCTTGCTTATTGTGAATTGAGCTGCTATAAACATTGGTATAGCTACATCATTATATTTTGCTGATTTTACGTTCTTCGATATAAACCTAAGAGTGGGTCATCCATCAACAAGTGAATTCACTTTCTTCTCAGCAGCACATGGATCCTTCTCTAAAATAGATCATATATTATGCCACAAAGCAACTCTTAGCAAATACAAAAAAAAGTAGAGATACTACCCTACATTCTATCATATCATAGTGAAATGAAATTAGAAATCAAAGATAAATAAAAAATAAAAGCTACCCCAACACCTGGAGACTAAATAATATGTTATTAAAAGAACAATGTGGTGCAGTGGACATTAAGGAGGATATTAAAAAAAATTTTTAGAGGTAAATCAGAACATTGATACAACATACCAAAATCTCTGGGACACTATGAAGGCAGTACTAAGAGGAAAGTTCATTGCATGGAGTTCATTTCTTAAGAGAAGAAAAAGAAAAAGTCAACAAGTAAATGATCTAACATTACATCTCAAAGTCCTAGAAAAATGGAACAAATCAAAACCAAAAGCAGTATAAGACAGGAAATAATTAAAATCAAAGCTGAAATCAATGAAATAGAAACAATTTAAAAAATTGACAAAACAAATTTTGGTTCTTTGAAAAAATAAATAAAATTGATAAATGCTTAGCCATGTTAATGAAGAGAAGAAGAGAGAAAACTCAGTTTACTGACATCCATGGTGAAAAAGGAAATATCATAACGGACACTACAAAAATACTGAAGGTAATTATAAATTATTTTGAAAATTTGCACTCCAATAAAATAGAAAATATCAAAGGCATCAACAAATTTCTAGAGTCATATTACTTGCCTGAACTAAATCAGGAGGATATATACAAGTTACAAAATTCAGGTTCAAGCATTGAAATACAAGATGCCATCAGAAGCCTATCAACCAAGAAAAGCCCAAGACCTGATGGATACACAGCTGAATTCTATAAGACTTTCAAATACTCCTCAAATTATTTCATAAAATAAAAAAGAGGGAACACTTTCAAACTCATTCTATGAGGCCAATATCATCCGGATTCCAAAGTCACACAAAGACACATCAAAGAAAGAAAACTTCAGAACAATATTTCTAATGAACATAGATGCAAATCTTCTCAATAAAATTCTGGCAAATAGAATACAAAAACATATCAAAGAGATCGTGCTCCACAATCAAGTAGGATTCATCCCAGGGATGCAAGGTTGGTTCTACATATGGAAATCAATAAATGTAATTCATCACATCAATAGACTTAAAGATAAGAATCATATGATCATCTCAATAGATGCAGAAAAAGCATTCAACAAAATACAGAACAGCTTTATGTTCAAAACCCTAGAAAAACTAGGGATAAGAGGAACATATCTCAACATTGTAAAGCCCCAGGCCAACATCATTCTAAATGGAAAAAAATTGAAGGCATTCCCTCTAAAAACTGGAACAAGACAGGGATGCCCACTTTCACCACATCTATTCAACATAGTTCTTGAAACTCTGGCTAGAGTAATTAGACAAAAGAAATTAAAGGGATATGTATAGCGAAAGAAGAATTTAAATTAGCACTATTTGCTGACCATACGATTCTATACCTAGATGACCCAAAAAGCTCCACCAGAAAACTTCTAGTACTAGTAAATGAATTCAGCAAAGTAGAAGGATATAAAATCAACACCCATAAATCAAAGACATTTCTGTAATCAGTGACAGATCCTCTAGAAGAGAACTAGAAAAACTACCCCATTTACAATAGCCTCAAAAAAATTAAATACTTGGGAATCAATGAAGGAGGTGAAAAACTTCTACAATGAAAAATACAGAAAGCTAAAGAAAGAAATTAAAGACCTTAAAAGATGGAAAGGTCTACCTTATTCTTGGATAGGCAGAATAAATATTGTCAGAATTAATATTGTCAAAATGACCATACTACCAAAAGTACTATACAGATTTAATGCAATTCGAATCAAAATCTTAATGATATTCCTCATGGTAATAGAAAAAGCTGCTAGACCAATGGTACAGAGTAGAGGACACAGAGATGAACCCACATAAACACTGTTATCTCATATTAGACAAACATATATTGGAGAAAAGATAGCCTATTCAACAAATGGTGCTGGGAAAACTGGATATCCATATGTAGCAAAATGAAGTTAAACTCCTATCTCACCAACTCAACTCAAAGTGGATCAAGGACCTAGGAATTAGACCAGGGACCCTATGCCTAATAGAAGAAAAAAAAGGCCCAAATCTTTATCATGTCAAATTAGGCCCTGACTTTTTTAACAAGACTCCTATAGTGCAAGAAATAAAATCAAGAATCAATAAATGGGATAAATCCAAACTAAAAAGCTGCTTCTCAGCAAAAGAAACAATCAGTGAGTTTAATAGAGAGCCTACAGAATGGGAGCAAATTTTTTCCAACACACATCAGAAAGAACACTAATATCTAGGATATATATAAAGAACTCAAAAATCTTAACATCAAAAAAAACCCCAAATAATCCAATTAATAAATGGCCAATGAACTGAACAGACAATTCTCAGAAGATGATATATAATCAATTAACAAATATATGAAAAAATGTTCAACATCTCAAGTAGTTAGAGAAATGCAAATCAAAAATACTCTAAGATGTTAACTCCCTCCAGTCAGAATGACAGCTATTAAGAGTATAAACAACAATAAGTGTTGGCAAGGATGTGGGAAAAAAAGGCACACTCATATATTACTGGTAGGACTATAAATCGGTGCCATCAATATTGAAAGCAAAATGGATATTCCTTGGAAAACTGGAAATGGAACCACCATTTGACCCTGCTATCCCACTCCTCAGTTTATATCTAAAGGACATAAAAATAGCCTACTACAGAGACACAGCCACATCAATGTTTATTGCAGCACAATTTACAATAGATTAATTGTGGAACCAATCTAGATGCCCTTCAGTAGATGAATGGATAAAGAAAATATGGCATATATACACAATAAAATATTATTCAACATTAAAAGACAATAAAATCATGGCATTTGCAGGTTAATGGATGGAGTTGGAGAATATCATGCTAAGTGAAGTAAGCCAATCCCAAAGAAACTAAAGGCTGAATGTTTTCTCTGATTAGTGGATGCAGATTTATGATGGGGGTGGGGCATGAGAATAATGCAGGAACATTGGACTGAGCAAAGGGGAGGGTGAGAAGGGATTATGGAGGTAGGAAAATGATGGAGTGAGATGGACATCATTACCCTAGGTACACATATGATTGCACGAATTGTGTGTCCCTACATCATGTACAGAATTGAAATGTTGTGCTCCATTTGTGTACAATGAATTGAAATGCATTCTGCTGTCATGATCAACTAAGTATAACAAATGAAAAAAATATTAAACAAATAAATAACATTTAAAATAAATAAATAAATAAACAAACCTAGGTGTGGGATAACTGAATCAAATGGTGTTTCCAAGTTTTCTGAGGAATCTCTATACTGCTTTCCAGAGTGGTTGCACCAATTTGCAGTCCCACCAGCAATATACGAGTGTAGTTTTTTTTCCTCATATTCTCACCAACATTTATTATTACTTAAATTCGTGATAATTTCCATTCTGACAGAAATGAGATGAAACTTCAGTGTAATTTTAATTTGCATTTCTAATTGACAATTAAATCTAATTGCTAGTGGTGTTGAACAGTTTTTCAAATATTTGTTAACCAATCATTTATCTTCTTCTAAGAAGTGTCTGTCCAGTTCCTTTGCCCATTTATTAATTGGGTTATTTGGGCTTTTTTGTTAAGTTTTTGAGTTTTTTATATATGCTGGAGATTAATGCTGTATCTGAGCTGCATGTGGCAAAGATTTTCTACCATTCTATAAGCTCTCTTTTCACATTCTTTATTGTTTCCTTTGCTATAAAGAAGATTTTTAGTTTGATACCATCCCATTTATTGATTCCTGATTTGACTTCTTATGACTTTTTATGCTTAGGTTCAATGGAGAATGGAAAGTATGACTGAACAAGAATATGATCTAATAGTAATAGTAAGGCCTGTCTAAATTCTTTGTGGCCTCTTCTGTGTACCATTCCTTCCCTTGAATATAAGGGATGACTCCTCTAGCATGAGGGTCTGTGATTTAATTTTAAGGGGTGGGTTAGAAGTCTTGTTAAAAAATTTGGTTCCTAAGCCAACATGATGGAGATTTGAGCCTACTGTTTCTTCTAGGAGGAGCAGGATCTCTGGTCTAATGCCGAGGTCCTTGATCCACTTTGAGTTTAGTTTTGTGCAGGGCCCTTTAACACTCTTCAACATTATTTCTGTCTTGCAGTGTTTTTTTTTCTTGGAAATATAGGGGATTGAACTGAGGGGTGCTCCACTGAGCTACCTCACCAGTTCTTTTTATTTTGACACAGGGTTTCACTAAGTGGCCTAGGCTGACCTTGAACTTGAGATCCTCCTACTCAGCCCATGGGGTAACTGGGATTACAGATATACACCATCACACCCAGCTTGTCTTGGGGTATTCAAATTTTTCTTGCAAGAGTTCCTTACATATTCTACATAATATTTCCTGGCCTATTTCAGACATTGCAAATATCTTCTTATAGTCTGTCACTTATCTATTTTGGAGGAAAAAGAGTGTCATGTCTTCTTAACCTATCACAAGGGTCACAGCTGACATTCCTGTAACATAAGACAGGAAAATAAAAGAAAAGCATGACAAATTTATTTAACAGAGTTTCACAAGTCATAGGATTCTTACTAAATGTAGACTCAAAGACCTGGGAGAACCATTCTACTTTTATGCTTAGGTTCATTGGAGAATGGAAAGTATGACTGAACAAGAATAATATCTAATAGTAATAGTAAGGTCTTTCTAGATTCTCTGTGACCTCTTTTGTGTACCATTCCTTCCCCTTAATATAAGGTAGGACCCCTCTGACATGAGGGTCTATGACATAATTTTAGGGGGTGGGTTAGGGCAGGAAATTACTTGATGGCAGCTCTTACACAGAGAGAGGGGAAGGTCTGATGTCATTCTTGCCTCTGAGGTCCTCCCAATGTCTTTTACTTCAAAGTCTTTTGGGATAGTGTCTTTTTAGCCCTAACTTCTGATAAACATCTTGCATCATTTCTTGAACAGAAACCCTTATCTTTTTGTAATGTTTGTTTTTTAAAAAAAAATAGTTTTAGTTGTATATGAACACAATGCCTTTATTTTATTTATTTATTTTTATGTGGTGCTGAGGATCAAACCCAGTGCCTCACAGGTGCTAGGCAAGCTCAGCTCCAGAAGCCCTTAGTTTTGAAATTTTTTATGTGTTTAGTTTTGCTGAAACATTCTTCCCCGCCCAAAGTCATAAAGACATATATTTTTTCCTTTCTTTTCTTTTCATAGATTTACCAGTCATTTAAGTCTTTAGTCAAATTGGAATTTCCTTTTGTTTACAGAGCAAGTTTTTACAAGGTTTTCTGTTCCACATAGTTTCCCAGCATCATCTATTAAATAATCCAAATTTTCTCCACTCATCTGCAAAGTCGCCTTCATTAAAGACCAATTCCCAAATGCACAAGTTTCTGTTTCTGGGATTTCTATTCCATTCCAGTATTCAGTATAAGTATTACTCCTACAGTTTCATTTCTAGATTCTTTTATAACCTTAACCAAGTAGGAAGAATCAGGGCTTTTTTTTTCCTTCTGTGAAAAGATTTGTTTGTCTTTTACAATTATGGCAAGACAATATAGACAATTTGGAATCCTACTTTTCTCACTGAATATTTTAACTTTGGCATTTCCCCTGTGTTATGTAAACACTTGATAAATACCAGTTCCTGTCAAATTTTTACATTGTAATCAATAAAACTTTGTGGTGACTTCCTACCCTAGGACATTTCTGTCTCAGGCTAGGGTGAGGGTGGGCCCCAGGTGCTAAAGCAGAGACAAATCTATTCGGTGAAGGATATTCTTTAAGAGGATCAGGGAAGGGAACTTAGTTAAGAAGAATGAAGGGGGATACCAATAAAAGGGACTACTAATTTGCCAATCAAAGCACAGATATCTTTAATTCACAAATAATTTTTAATATTTTTATTTGTGATTTATATTTATATGTAATAGTAGGTTTCATTGTGATATATTTGTTATGGTTTAGATATTATGTGTCCCCAAAAGCTCATGTGTGAGACAATGCAAAAAAGTTTAGAGGTGAAATGATTGGGTTATGAGAGCCTTAACCTAATCAGTTCACTAATCCCCTGATAGGGATTTACTTGGTGCTAACTTTTGGCAGGTAGGGTGTGGCTGCAAGAGGTGAGTCATTAGGGATATGCTTTTGTGGTATATATTTTGTCTCTGGTGAGCAAGAGCTGTTTCCTGATTTCCATGTCCTGAGCTGCTTTCCTCCACAATACTCTTCTTCTATGATGTTCTGCCTCACCTTGAGCCCCTAGAAGTGGAGCCAACTTTCTTTGGAATGAGACTTCTGAAATCATGAGCTCCAAAATAAACTGTTCCTCCTCTAAAGTTGTTCTTGTCAGGTCTTTTGATCACAGCAGTGACAAAGCTAAATAAAACAATATTCCTACCTGTACATGGCAAAATTTGGTCTATTTTATTTCCCAGTACCTCCCCTTCACTTTCACAACTCTCTTCCCCTAGTCCCCATGTTCTACTCTGTTGGTCTCCATTCTATTTTTATGCAATCATTTTTTCCCCTTTTCCCTCTAACTTTCATATATGGGAAAAAATATGACCCTTGACTTTCTGAGTCAGGCTTATTTCACTTATCACATTCTCAGTTCCATCCATTTTTCTGCAAATTATATGATTGTATTCTTCATAATTGAGCAAAACTCCATTGTGTATTTTTCTTTATCCATATTTTTTATCCACTTATTTCTTGATGGATACTGTTTTAGCTAGTTTCTTTGTGGCTGTGGTCAAAATACCTGACAAGAATAATTTTAATGTGGAAAAGTTTAGTTTGGAGCTCACAGTTTCAGAGATCTCAGTCCATAGACAGATGGTTCCATTTCTTTGGGCATGAGGTAAGACAGAACATCATGGCACAAGTGTGTGGCAAAGGAAAGCAATTGGAAATATGTCACCCAAGAAGGAGACAGAGAGAAAGGGAGAAAGATCATGTGAGCTCTGTTCAACAAGGACAACATATAACACCCAAAGGCATGCACCCAAGGAGCCACCTCCCCTAGTCACACCCTACCATTCTACAGTTACCAACAAGTGTCTCCCTATTAGGGGATTAATACACTGATGAAGTTAAACCTTTTGTAATCCAATCATTTCATCTCTAAACTTTCTTGTACTGTCTCATACACAAGCGTTTGGGGGACACCTAATATCTAAACCATCTTGATTTGTTCCATAAATTGGCTATTGTGAACTGTGCTGCTATAAACATGAATATGCATATATCACTATAGGATGTTGGCTTACTTCTTCTAGATAAATACTAAGGAGTGGTATAACTGGGATACGGAACCTCCATTCTAATGTCTATGGTGGTTGTACAATCTCAACAGTGTATAATAATTTCTTTTTTCCACTTCCTTGCCAGCATTTATTAATATTTGTATTCTTAATGATTACCATTCTAATTGGAGAGGATAAAATTTCAGTGCAGTTTTGATTTACGTTTCCTTGATTGCTAAAGATGTTGAACATGTTTTCATATATTTGTTGGCCATTTACATTTCCTCCTTCCAGAGATGTCTCTTTAGTTCATTTGCCCATTTATTGATAAGGTTGTCTTAATTTATTTTTTTGGTGGTAAGTTTTTCAAGCTCTTTATGTATTCAGGATATTAATCCTCTGTCAGAAGAGTAGCTGGCAAATATTTTCTCCCGTTCTGTAGGTTCTTCCTTCACCCTGTTTTCTTTGCTGTGGAGAAGCTTTTTAATTTGATGCCATTACATTTGTTAACTCTTCATTTTATTTCTTGAGTTGGAGGAGTCTTATTGAGAAATACAATGCCTAAAACTGTTGAAATGTTGACCTGATAATTTTCTTCTAATACACTCAGTGTTTCTGGTCTAATTCCGATGTCTTTGAGTTGATTTTTGTTATGTGTGAGATATGGGAATCTAGTTTCATTCTTCATATGGATGTCCAGTTTTTCCCAGCAAAACTTGTTAAAAAGAAAAAGCTGTCTTTTCTCCAGCATTTTTTTTTTGGCACAATGTCAAGAATCAGAAGACTTTATATATGTGGGTTCGTATACATCCTCTATCCTAATTAATCATGGTCTACATTTTGTTTTTATGCCAATATCACGTTGTTTTTCTCACTGTAGCTCTGTAGTATAATTACAAAATCACATATATGAGGTTATGAGGGGAAAGCAGGGGGGGGGAAGGAGAGAACTGAACAACAACAGATGAGGTAGAGAGGGAAGATGGGAGGGGAGGGGAGGGGGGATAGTAGGGGATAGGAAAGGCAGCAGAATACAACAGTCACTAATATGGCATTATGTAAACATTGTGAATGTGTAACTGATGTGATTCTGCAATTTGTATTTGTGGTAAAAATGGAAGTTCATAACTCACTTGAATCAAATATATGAAAAATGAAAAAAATAAAATAAAACAAAATAAAATAAAATAAAAAAGAAAATTCTGTATTGTGATGCCTCCAGCTATTTTTGCTCAGGATTGCTTTGACTATTTGATCATTTAATCTTCTATATAAATTTTAGGATTAGTTTATCCAATTCTGTGAATGTCACTGGTGCTTTGATAGGTATTAAGTTGAATCTGTTTATCAGCTTTGATAATATGGCCATTTTAATAATATTAATTCTGCCTATCTAAGAACATGGGAGGTCTTTCCATCTAATATTTTCTTCAATTTCTTTCTTTAGTGTTCTATAATTTTCATTGTTATTATTTTTAAATTTAAATTTTAAAAATATTTTTTAAAATTTTAAAAATATTTTTAGTTGTAGATGAACACAATACCTTTTTTATTTATTTTTATGTAGTGTTGAGGATTGAACCCAGCACCTAACACATGCTAGGTAATCATTCTAGCACTGAACTACAACCACAGCCCAATTATATAAAAAAAAATCAAAAAAAAATCTTTATTAGATTTATTTTCAGGTATTTTTTAGGGGGGGACTATTATGAATAAAATTGTTTTCATTATTTTTAGGAAATTTCTTTTCATCCACAAATATTAAACAGGAAGTCAAAAGCATTATTCAGTTCATTTTTAACATTTTTTTCAGGCTTTAGATTATTTTAGTGTTTGGTATTTGTGCAGTACCAGTAATAAGTCATAGTTCTTTTCTTTGCCCATCAGCCCATGAGTTATAAGAAGCTCTTGAATGCCACTGCAGCCTCTAGACCCACGGTATAGTACTATTTAATGCCAATCAAGAAAAGTGAGATAACTGCAAGTAACTGAAAAGTGAAAAAAATCTCCATCACTCAGATGTAACAAGCCAGAAATCTCTCCTGAGATTGATCAACTAAGTGTATCTCTCTTTACCACTTACAAACTATGTGATTGATATATACCATAGATGTCACAGATTAAAACACAGTGTAGCAATAAATAACTCTGAAATAAAGTCTTCTAATATCCTGGCACAGACTTTCTTTCAAAATATGCACTGCCTGAGCAACAGAAGGTCATACACTTTTCTATCAGCACCAAATAAAATGTATCAGGTCGTGTGGTACCATATACACTCTTTTCTTGACCCCTCAAGGCCAAGAATTGTAGATGAGTAGGGGTACATGCTCAGGTAACAGTTGAGGCCATGTTGTATAAGATATAGAAAATCAAGAAAATTTAGATTGTAAATATTACTAAAATTACTGGAATATAATAATTATTAAAGCTAAATTTTTCTAAGTACTATCAGTTCTCAAATAGAAATGGGCTACCCAAATTCTTGGTAGCATGATCATTTTTCATATTATTGTGATTTCTCCATCTCTCATACCTATATCATGGAATTAATAATAATAGCCTGCTTTTCTTGACTTCACATAAAGATTGCTAGTTATTGATTGACAAAAGCTTTAAAAATTCAGAAGGGACACATTGAAATGCTAAGCACTTCATCTCTTTTCTCTTCCCCCTGCCCCTCCTCATATATTCATATTCTCTCTCTCTCTCTCTCTCTCTCTCTCTCTCTCTCCCTCCTCCTTTTTCTCTCCCTCTCTATCTCCAGTATCATTACTCAGAATGCAATTGCTTGGAGGTCAGCGTTCATGTTTTAATTCTTAGGAGCAGTAGCCTGCAGCTGCCAACATTCTGCATGATGTGAATTAATGTTCTTTACTGTTGAGTTAACAGCTTCTCCTACACACACATTCTTTGAAAATAGTACTTTGAGCCCTTTTCCATCTCACTTAGGACTTCTGGACAAAAAGTCTTTCTGATGACAATTTCTCTTCTCTGGTAATTATTTTGTTTATACTCTAAAGAATCTACCCAGTATTTTCCCAAAGGACATCAGAAACTTCATATTTTATGCACTTAAAACTTCCTTTCTGTCCTTTGGGACAATACTAGGATATGTCCTTGAAGTTTCCAAAAGCAGAGAAATGGAATAAAAAGACCTTGAGTCAGGAGATCCAGGCTCTGCCATGAACTTCTGTGTGAGGTTTGCTGAATCATTTCACTGCTCTGCAGCACATCTTCCTCATTCATAAAGCCAAATGCATGGATTAAATAATCCCTTAACTCCTTACTTCTTCTGCCCTTTCTTCAACTCCAGCAGAACATTTCCATAACAACATCTAAATTGAAATTTAGAAACAGATTATCATTCCTGTTTTACAGATGAGGAAACAGAATAAGAATGGTTAGAATAGTATTAGCAAGGTAGTCTTACCTCTGCATGCCCAACCTTGTGCTAGGTCCTAGGAATACCAAGTACGAATGAACTCCAGGCCCCAACCCCAAAGAAAGGGAGAGACTGGACTGTAACAAGACCATCACTATAGGGTAACATGAGCAAACTGCTAGGAGAAAAGAAAAGAGTGCAACAAGCTACGTGGCAATATGAGAGAAGCCTTCTCAGAAGAGATAATAGTTTGAAGTGATTCTTGAAGGATGAAAAGTGGCATCCTTCTATTTGATGAATGAGAGAGAGAGAAAGAAAGGCATAAAGGTAGAAGAATGAGTATGTACAAAGGCATGAATAGGCTTAGTAATTATGGAGGATAGGTGCTGCTGAAGGGAAGTTGTGTTACAGGAAGGAGCTTGATGTTAATAATGTGTGATAATAAAAGGCCCAAATTTGCTCTTGTAGCTTTTGAATCAAGGGAGTGGTGTTTTAACATCTGGATAGCAAAAGGAACTCTTGTTAGTAAGTGGCCCAATTAGTAGGCTAGTACAAATGTCTGGACAATAAATGGTGAGAATTTGACATAATAGTGTGAGTATGATGTTTAGATGTCAAACAAAAAAAAAAGATAATTTGGATAAGAATACATACATCTTGGCAAGTAACTGTCAGAGATACCATAAACCCAGAATTTCTAGCTCCAGAGGCTGAGTATATAGGGACTCTTTCCTTAAACAGGAAACAGAAGATCTGGTTTTGGTATTAGATGGAATATCCATTTGCATGCAGGACTTACAAGTGTAGATGAGCATTTTCCAGTTGAATACACAAGTTTGATCTTTAAAATACAGTCTGGAGGGGATGGTTTTGTGGCTCAGTGGTAGAGTGCTCGCCTAGCACGCAGGAGGCACTGGCTTCAATCCTCAACATCACATAAATGTAAAATAAAGATATTTGTCCACTTAAAGCTTAAGAATAAATATTTTAAAAATAGTTTTAAAATATACAGTCTGGATTTGGAGGTAAAAGCCTAGGAATAAGCACATAAGTGACCACTAACACTGTGGAAATAAATTAAATCATGTCAAAGCCTCAGTCTCTGAGTTTACACAATAGTTATAAGAACTACTTCCAAGTGTTATCCAGTCTTTCATTAAATAAATCAGTTCAAAGCAAAAATATGAAATCTCATTTTCCTAATTAGATTAAAACTTATTTAAAAGCAATCCTTACTCATTTTTCACCTCTGCCTTCTCTAGGACTTTTAGAAAGTCACTGCAAACATCTAAGCATAACATAATGGCGGTTAGCAGCCAGCTTTGGTTTCAAGATCATAGTTTTGAGCCAAGTTATACTGCTTTATTGCACCCAGGTCAATTTTCTTCTAGCCACATACCAACATTTACTTGCTCCTCAGCTTGTGATATGCCCTCAGTTTGGCTATCTCCACCTCTCACACTGGGTAAGTGAATCTTTAGGATTCAGCAATGGCTTTATTTCTTCCAGGGCAACTTCCCGGACACAGACATGGCTGAGAACCTGTCTTTGATACTGACGTCTGAAAGAACGGAGCCAAGCTGTGTCCCTTTTATCAGTCAGTAATTGCCACACTAATACTATGTAACAGACGACCTCAAAACTCAGTTGTCTACGAAATTAACATTTATTTTTATAATTGAAATTCTAGGGTTAGTAAAGGAGGCAGTATTAAGTCTTATTGTGGAGCCCAGTAGATAGTGGATATCTACCTAGGACATATTCTCCTGGCAGCAGTCAGCTCTCAAGGGGACAACAGAAAATCCATGATGTTTCTTAGGCCAAGAACCCACACACCGTCATTTCCACCCACATTTCATTTGCCTAAGCAAGTCTTATGACCAAAGCCAACATCAATGTAGATCCTTCTCATGCAGACAGAGAGGAAGGAGGGAAAAATTTGCCAAACAATTATCTAACCTATACTACTGCTCATTTCAATGGTAACTCTATCTTACTAGTTGTTCAAGCACAAAACCTCTGATTCATCCTTGTTTCTTTCTTTCTTTTTTTTTTTTTATACTTCATATGTGGTCCATCAACAAATCCTCTTTACTCTTTAAAAGACATTTAGAATGGTACACTCCTCATCTCCTTGATTATTTACTTTTCACTTCTCAGATACAAGCCACCATCTTCTCTCCTCTGGATAATTGCAACAGCCCTAGAATTGGTCCTTCTGGTCTAGTCTTGCCTCTATAATTTACTCCATCCCAGCAGCGAGAGTGATCCTCTCTCAGAACATAAATCGGATCATGTAAGCTTCACTTCCTGAAACTTCTAATGACACTCCCATCTAACCAGAGGAAAAACTACAGTCCTGACAAGTACCTATTAGGGTGTGGGCCATCTCCTCCCTGCTGCTCTCCTGGCTTCATCTCTTCCTTTTCTCCTCTGGCCCTCTTTGCCCCAGTCACCAGCCCCCCAGCTATTTCTAACGAACTCCTAAAGCTCTCCCTCTTCTCCCTTTACACTCTTCTCCCTGTGTCACTGCCTAGAACATCTCATAAATCTGTTTTACTACCTTCCTTACCTCCTTCAACTCTTTATTCAAAATCCCCTTGAGGACCAGGTGCCAGTGGTGCAGGCCTGTAATTCCAGTGGTTCCAGAGGCTGAGGCAGGAGGATTGAGAGTTCAGAAATTTAATGAAGCCATAATGAACTCAGTAAGACCCTGGCTCTAAATAAAATATAAAATGGGCTAGGAATGTGGCTTAGTGGTTAATAATCTCTGGGTTCAATCCCTGGTACAAAAAAAGTCCCCCCACTGAGTTCTTGTTTCACCATCTATATAAAATAGTGATCCCCTCTCTACAATCCCTACTCCCCTATAAAATAAAAAGTACCAAAGAGTAGAGGCTATATGTTTTGCTTATCACTGTACCTCTAAAACGGAACAGCTCCTGGCACAAAATGGTTACTTAATGACCACATGCTGCCTGAATGACTAGCACTCACCACATGATATTAAAGAGATCCGCTTGTGCAATAACTTCATGGGCGAGCAGTAATGCCATCTTACTCCTCCTTTTGTTTCCAATGCAAGGCACAATTTCTGGCACACAGGAGACTCAGTAAGCCCATGTTGAATAGAGCAGAACGTCTCCATATGGGTGACTCCTAGAAGTCACTCAAACCGTTGAGCTAACAGACTCGTTCCTAGTTTCTGAAATTTAGCAATTGGGTTTATTTGGAAGGAAATGTCTTCCTAATAAATAAATGTGAGGCTGGATATAGAGGGACTCAGGTCTAAATTGTAAAGAGGAGAGCTCACCATGCCACTTCATAACTGGACTCTCATTGTCTACCTTGCCCTCAAGTCTGCCACATCCATGAGAGCAAAACTATGCCTGCCTCACTATCCATTGCACTGTCAGGACTCCAGCATAGTATTTATCCCATAAATGATTAAATGAATGAATTTATACATGAGGTCTACCATGAGCCAATCCATGCACTGATGTGGCTGAGCTGTGTGCTTTGTGGATGAAAAATTTGGAAGGATCCAGGATGAAGAAATCTTCTACTTTAGCACCACTATGAAACTAGATTGTATGCTTTAGCCCAGTAGAGCAAACTGACCCCCAAATGTGCCAGTTAGAAGCCAGTGCATCACGAACAACAGTCACCATGCTGCCCCCTGACGGACTGAAGTAACATAAGTAATGCTGTCTCATCCTACCATGCTGTTTCTCTGTGTGCCTGAGAATTGCGCTCCATGATTCCCCAAGTCACATCAGGAGGGACCTCAGCAATCCCTCTACTTACCCCCATCTATTTCCATAATTTTTCACCACCACTGATGGAACTGGAAGACTCATTGCAGAATAGAAGTAACTAACACTCTGATAAGAGTCATGAGACCAAAGAGGGTACAGGGGAGTGGACAGATGGACATTTTTCTCAGAGGCTTAGAGCCTTGGGAACAATAGGATGGGCCTATTTATTAGGGACAGCTTCTATCCCATGTCTTTCTGATCATAAACATACCTACTGGTAACCTAAGAGTATGAAGGTTAATCTTAGATCCCTGGATTCAGCTGGCCTCCCCTCGCTAACCATCTCTTAGGTATATCAAAAAAGGGATTGCCTTATTAAATTCAGTACTTTTGTCTCATAACAATAGTCCCTCATCTTTCTCTTTCTTTTCATCAGGAAGGACCTTTAACACCCCTATCACACCCTGGCCTGCAGAGTCATATTCAAGTCATGAGGTAGGGCAGTTGATATTTTTATCAAATAAGTACTTACCAATGTTAAAATCATGGGTTTGGAGTCAGTCATACCTGAGTTCAGATCTCAGCTGCTACTGAAGTCTCTGGGCTTTAGTTCCCCTGTCTACACAGAAGAAACATGATAAAAACTAGTTCCTAGGTTTCCCGTGAGAATTTAATGAGCTAAATATGTAAAACAATCAGCTCAAGGCTTTGTACATAGTAAACAATAAATAATAACTAATAGTAGCAACAATAGTACTATTCATATCATTTAATGTTGTCTCTTAGCCTGTTTTATGTTTCTATAATAGAATATCACAGATTGGATAACTTATAAAGAAATTAATTTCTCATGGTTCTCTTCAGAACCATGAAGATTGGGAAGTCCAGTGTCAAAGTGTCAGCATCTGGTGAGGGCCTTCTGATTGCATTATCCCATGGTGGTAGGTAGAAGGGCAAGAGAGTGCCAGAGAGTAAGAAAAGACTGAATTTGGTTTTATAACAAGCCCACCCATGCCATAACTAACCCACTCCCCCAATAATGACATTAATCCATTCATGAGTGCAGAGATCTCATAACCTCATCACCTCCTATTAGACCCCATCTCCCAACACTAGGGATTGGGGATTAAATGTCCAAGACATAAACTTTGGAGGAAACATTCAAACCATAGTTTCTCACTGTGAGAAGTGCAGAGACCAATCAATCATACTTAGGCCAACCCAGGTGGAGGCAGGCCTGAAAAAAGGTGGAGTTGCTTCTATTTAAGTGAACCACAGGACTGCTGGAGGTTCCTCTTTCAACTTACATGTCATGGCATATTTCCTAAGTCACAGTTTAGAGGAGTCACTCTGCCATTGATCACATACCTATGTTGGCTAGAGTGAGATATGTGTGGTAACAGCATGGGGCAAAGCTCCCATAGGTAGACCTTCTTCCCAGTTTGGGTTCACTGTGGTTCTAGCAGGAAGAGCAGAAAGCTTAGAGGTACTTCTGAAAGTTCCATAAGAGACACAAGCAGCATCTTTAATCCGGATAAGTATGTACAGAGTGTACACAAATTCCTCTCCAGATACATAGCATATTGATGTTCACTTAATTCTGAGAAATTATGTAAAATATTGAATACTGTGCATATGACCATGCTCTGGTTAAAGTCAGCTAAGCCATACATGTATGAATATTCTCTCTTCATGGAACCTTTGCACTGGGAGCTCCCTTTTTCTGGAATATCTATTCTCTGCTACCTCTTCTTTCACTTGCCTCAGCCCCACTAACATCTACTCATTTCAGGTGTCAGTTCACACTCTGCCTTCTCTTTGAAGCCCCTGATATCTGTACCTAAGCTAGTGTGTCCCCACCCTGTCTTTCTCCCCAAGGCACTTATATCAACCTGTGGCTCTCATCTGGTTGCTTCTATCCTCTTCAGGAAGACCCTGAGCTCATCAAGGGTGAGGACTGTCTTTTATCTAGATCTGTATCCCCAGAGCCCAGCACTGTGTGTGCTAAATCAGTAGACATTATACCTGAGTTGCTAATGAAATACCTGAGATGCTTCCTTAAAAGACAGCCTATGTTCTTAGGCAAGCTTCTGAATCCAACAGAAGGGACTTGTTAAAAAATCAACAAGGAGAACAATCCATTACTTCTGGGAATTCACAAATATCATTTTGAAGTGCTAAGAGCTGCTCACAATGTCAGTAGCTGCCAATTAAGTAAACCAAAAACCAGGTGGGAAACTGAAGTGTCTACAGAGGCACTGTCAACTCTGCTTGGCAGAAGAAGGTGGTACACAGTGCCCTGCATATTCAGTGCTCAGTATCTGGGTGCTGCTCCTGCATTGTGAGTTAGCAGAACTCTGCCCCAATCTCCATACTCTAATCTTCTGTCCAACTGTTTGTACCTTTTACCTAAGGACTCACACAGAGTAAACTTTGGGAGTGAATCCAATAAGAGGATTTGTCAGCTGTATTAGAAAAGGCACTCAAGTTGACAACTAGCCATATTGCTAACCTGAAAGTCCAGATAGCTGTAATATTGGCCAGTTGTCACTTATTGTGTTAAGAAATTTATTTAGATTATCTTTTTCAGTTTTCTCTTTGCAACGAATTACAAAGTAGACATTCTTATCATCCCTGTTATGTAGACTTAACTAGAAAATACTGAGGTGAAATTTTGTACTCAAAAATATACACGCCACATGCAGCATAGCTGAGATTAGAACCCGAACACTAACTATCCAGCTATCCTTCTCATGAAAAAAACTAATCAGTAAAAATTCCAAAATCACCAATCTCTCTCTCTCTCTCTCTCTCTCTCTCTCTCTCTCTCTCTCTCTCTCTCACACACACACACACACACACACACACACACAGACACACACACACACACACACACACACACACACACACACACTACTCTTTCCCAGATCTTGAAACCCTGATGCACAGAGATGCATTTGGAAAATGCAGGGACTACATTTAGGGTGAACAAAAGAAGACTTCCTGCAGAGAGCATATCAACTCAGGATGACAGTGAGTAAGCAATGGCAGAGCCTCTATGGGGGTCTTGGGCAAGGACCTAGGTCTACCTGACCCCACCCTCAGGGCAGAACCCTGGATGCTGAGAACCAAGGAGTTATCTAAATCTCCCTGAGAAAGCTGCGAGAAGTACTGGATTTGTGTATCATATACAAAATTTGAACCACATTCTTTAGATCTGTGCTCCTAAGTGGAGTTTAAATACTGAAGAGTATTTGCTTTGATGATCCTTTGGATTATGAGTTTTGTGATATGGTGAAGGTTAATGAAACAATTAATTGTATGCATGAAACATAAAACATGGATTGAAGCTTTTCAGTTTTCATCTGCAAAAATGAGCACCAGGCTCAGATTCTTACCCAGCATTTCACTTTCATTAATTATTTCAATGATTCCAGTTATAATTAATAAGAATTCAGTCATATTTGTTAAATATTAGCATTCAGAGTTTTCTCATCAACAAAACAAGTGAGGGGATGTGCAGAAGGGAGTGTGCTAGGGTAGGATGCAGCACTGAAGTCCTGTGAGCTAAAAGTTACTGTGTGTGACCTGTGTGTCCAGCACTGTGCTTCCTGCTTTATTTACCTCACTTCACAAATCCTTAAGACATCACATAACTAAGCTTCTCCATGTAATTGCCATAGGAAGCCACTGTGTCCCAGATCACTCTTGGAACCTGTATTGGATTCTCCAGAAGATTCCTCCTTTCCCATACTCCACCCTAATACCTGCCTTTTTCTTCATTCCCAGATACCCTCTCACCTCATCCACTAGAAGTCATAGTCCATCCTCAGCAAAGGACCCTTGTCATTGACTCCTTCCCTGAGAGATACTCCACCTTGTTACTCTTTCTAAAGATTGGCTACCCCTAATGACATAGTCTCCCCTGAAGTCCTCATAACTGGGGCTGGTTTTGTTCCCACAGTCTTCATAGCACTGGGCCTGGCAATGGGATGGGATTCCCCTTGTTATTCCTTGACTCTCCATACCTTTCTCCATCTTTCCTCCCTAAGAGCATCCATCTTTGAGCCATATTTCATTAGAGTACATCTGCCACTTCCCTTTTTGGTACAGTCTGCAATAATGGGTCACTCCCAATCATTCCCCATAATTTCAGTTCCATCTGTTTAAATTCTTGGCATTTTAACATACACATAGATTGTTCTTCCAACACCCTGACTCAGTTGGATTCATCTCTTCATATTCCACACTTCTGTTGGTCATCAGCAGCTTACTTGAGCCTTCACGTGTTCTGATCAATGAATGTAAATCCTCCATCATCTAAGCATCACCAATCACACTCTCAGAATAGCAGCTCCAATGTTTCCATCTTCCTTGACTACACCAGTTCTGTCAGTCTCTTATCTCCTCCAGTACCCCAAACTCACATAACCCTTCTTTCATTTTTTAACTTCCCCTCAAAGTTCTTCATGCCAGTTTCAGTTCCATGACTGTAGTCAAAAGCACTCCTTCATATACTGTTTAACTTCTCAGCCCCTCTCTTAATTTGTATACAAAAAACAACCCTGGTAAAATCTTTATCTATTCCATGCTGGCACCCAAGAAAATGAATGTGGTAGGAAAATAAATCACCACATTGACTGACTTTATTTAAATTGAGGACCATCATTCTCAAATGGGCTCTTATTTTTCTCCATATTCATATCCTAACTGACCAATCTTTGCATTTTTATGTTCTCCTAAACCTATATCAGACCTCCTCTCCTTGAACTTCTACTACAACCTTCTTTATTTCCAATCTCAACTAATCCTTCTTAGTCCTATTTCACTGAAAGAAATTAAGGCAATAGGAAGAAAGTATCTGTAATCTTCCTCATTCATGAATTAACCCTACTAGCTTCCTCACCTACAAATTGACTTTCCCTCCTGTTACTACAAATAAACCATATGTGATTCTATATAAATTTATTCTTCTACTTATACACTACATTCAATGCTCTAAATTGCTAAGCCTACTGGATTCATATAATGATCTACTAATATCATAGGCAATGATTAGCATAATTATCTACTGAAAAATTTCCATCAGCATGAAAAAATATTCTCTCATCAGGAGGAGGAAGGAAAAAAGGAAGGGGAAATGGAGGATGAAAGAAGAAGTGAGAAAAGAAAGGAAAGAAAAGCTTCTCTTGACCCTACTTCTCACATCAGCTACTAATTCATTTCTCTTTGCAATAAAATTTCTCACCAGGGCTGTATAAACTATTGGCTCTAATACTTCTTTAATCTACTGGTGATGCCCCTTATTCTCCCAGTAGTACTCCAGTCAAGGTAACCAGTGACCTCCAATTTTAGTCAATTCTCACTTTTCTCATTTAGGGTTAATGGCCTTATCTGCTATATAAGACACTTGTGACTGTTTAGTAACACACTAAAATGTTTAGAACATATTTATTATTAATTATTGTCATAACAACCATTTATTAAACTTAACCTTAATGTCAAAAGCAGAAACATCTCCAAGGTTTTACAGCATACACACATCTACTGACTTACCTCCTTTTATATTTCACTTGAAGCTTTCCATACACATTCCTTTCAAATAACTACATTCCTTAAGGGAGGGGTGGGGGAATGTATTTGAAGCCCACACTCTTTTAAAATCTAATTTCTAAGGTCTCCATTGAGAAATGAGTGTTAATTATTCTGTATTGTGTGGGTGTCTCTACAGCATCCTTCTGAGAAAATCATTTCACTTTTGACCCATCAGTGTAATGAGCTTCTCTCCCTCTTTTGTTTTAAGTTTGTCAATAGCTATTACAAAATTGTAGAGTTGGAATTTTTTAACCAAAATCAAGCAAACTAATCATTTCCTTAAATTGATGCTGTCAAAACCATAGCCTCAGCACCAAAAGTTCAAGATATCAATTTACCTTGTTGGATGGTTTCAGCTTGTCCTTTGTATTAGGACTAGAAATGCATCTCAGTAATAAATAAGCTTGTGAAATTTAAGAACACAAAGAAAGGAAAAGAAATTCTAGGCTACTAAGAACCAAAGAATTTCAGCTAATATCTGTTGAACAGAAAACCAGAAATAAAGGGTGAGTAGTTTTAAAACCGTTTAATGTGTTGACTACATAAAAAGTATGAAACTAATAAGTTTGAGTTGAAAGATAACAAAAAACACGGATGAGGGGTGGCTCAGTGGTAGAGCACTTGCCTAGCGTGTGCAAGGCCCTGGGTTCAATCCTCAGCACCACATATAAATAAATAAAATAAAAAGATCCATTGACAACTAAAAAATATTAAAAATTGAAAGATAACAAAAAACATTCTTTGACAACATTTTCTTCTTTAAAACAATACTTCATAAGTCAAAAAAATGTGAAATAATCATTCTGAGCATTTTATCAGTCATATTAATAAATGTGTCTAAACTATGTGTTCATAGAAGGTCAACAATCAATATTTTCAGAAAATATGTTTGTTCATATGGAAAAATCTCAAGAAACCAACAAAGCACCAATAAGTGAATTTAGCAAAGTCATAGGACATAAGGAAAACAAACAAAAGTTAATCATATTACTATTTAATGAACAATATAAAAGAAAAAAGTAAATTTTAGTAGTTGAAAAATTAAATACTCAAATACAAATCTTACAAACATATGTAAAACCCATATGTTTGAGACCACAAAACATCAGTGAAAGAAATCAAAGAACACCTAAGTAAATGGAGATAAATATCATGTTAATGGTTTGAAAGACTCAACAAAGAAGTCAATTTTCCCACAAATGATTTATATATTCAATAAAATTCCATTAAAAATCTCAGAGTGTGCTACGGATGTGGCGCAAGTGGTAGCACGCTCGCCTGGCATGTGTGTGGCCTGGGTTCGATTCTCAGCACCACATACAAACAAAGATGTTGTGTCCACCGAGAACTAAAAAATAAATATTAAAAAGATTCTCTCTCACTCTCACTCTCACTCTCTCTTTAAAAAGAAATCTATTTTAGATATGAATAATCTTATTTTAAAAAATTTATATAAAAATGGAAGGAATGAAAAAAAGTCAGAGCAATTTTAAAACATAGAGCATAGTTGGAGGACTAAAAGTATTTACTTTTGATAATTGACAGAAAGCAACAAAAATAAAGACACTGGGTATTAGTGAACGTAGGAAAAGATAGGGTATAGGAACAGAATCGAGAGACTGAAATAAACACATATTAATATAGTCAGTAATTTTGGACAATTGTGTCAAAGCAATTCAATGGAAAGAGGATTATTTTTCAACAAATGAGACTAGAACAAGTGAAAATCTATGTGCACATATTATATAAAAATTAACACAAATGGGTCATGGCTAAATATGTAAATAAACCTATGAAAGTTCTAGAGAAAATTTTCTTTGTTAAGGAAATATTTATTAGTTGTGACATCAAAAGCATGATCATAGAAAGAAAACATGATAAAATAGAGTTCACCAAAATTAAAAACATCTGCTTTTTGAAAGTTACTGTTAAGAGAATAAGTCACAGACAAAAAGAGTTGAAAACTTACATAATTCTTATATAAATATATAATTATATCCAAAATATAAAAAGAACTCTCAAAACTCAACAATAAGAAAATTAACAATTCAAGTTTTTTAAAAGGACAAAGAATTTGAACAGATCTTTCCTCAAAGAAGATACAGAGGTGGTAACGATGCACAGAAAAAGATGCCCAACATCACTACCCATTAGTGAATGCAAATTAAAACCACAATGAAATACCATGACACAGAAAATAATTTGGCAATAGCTAATGCTGGCAAGACTATGAAATAGGGCTGGGGATGTGGCTCAAGCAGTAGCACGCTCACCTTGCATATGTGTGGCCCAGGTTCCATCCTCAGCACCACATACAAAACAAAGATGTTGTGTCTGCCAATAACTAAAAAATAAATATTAAAAATTCTCTCTCTCTTTCTGCCCCTCACTCTCTCTTTAAAAAAAAAAAAAAAAAAAAAACTATGCAGTAGCGGGAGTTCTCATAATTTGATGGTGGTAATGTAAAATAGTATATCTATTCCAGAAACAAACTTGTAGTTTCTTACAAAGTTAAACATGCACTTACCATATACTCAACAATCCCACTCCTATATAGCTTTTCTAAAAATAAGAATTAATTTTCACACAAAAACTTATATGTGAATATTTATAGCAGCCTTCTTCTTAATTGCCAAGAACTGGAAACAACCAATCAATCAGTGAATGAATATATAAATTGTGATAGAAACATATAGTGGATGTTAAACAGAGAAAAAAAATAAGTTTTTTTCTTTATACATGTACTTTGGATATTAATGATCATCATATTTCACCATCATTAATAACCCCATGCCCACTCCCTTTCCCTCCAACCCCTCTGCCCTATCTAGAGTTTGCCTATTTCTCTCATGCTCCCTCTCCCTATCCCTCTATGAATCAGCCTCCTTATATCAAAGAAAACATTCAGCACTTGGTTTTGGGGGATTAGCCAACTTCACTTAGCATTATCTTCTCTAACTTCATCCATACCTTCAAAAGCCATGATTTTATTGTCTTTTATTGCTGAGTAATATCCATTGTGTATATATGCTACATTATTTTAATCCATTCATCTATTTAAGGGTATCTAGGTTGGATCCATAATCTAGCTATTGTGAATTGTGCCACTATAAACATTGATGTGGCTGTGTTCCTAGAGTATGCTGTTTTTAAGTCTTTTGGTTATAGACCGAGGAGAAGGATAACTGGGTCAAACGGTGGTTCCTTTCCCAATTTTCCAAAAAATCTCCATATTGGCTGCACTAATTTGCAGTCCCAGAAGCAATGTATGAGTGTGCCCTTTTCCCCACATCTTTGACAACACTCATTATCATTTGTATGCATAATAACTGCCATTCTGACTGGAGTGAAATGAAATCTTAGAGTGGTTTTGATTTGCATTTCTCTAGTTGCTAGTGATGATGAACATTTCTTTCATATATTTGTTGATTAATTGTACATCCTCTTCTGAGAAATGTCTGTTCATGTCCTTGGCCCATTTATTCATTGGGTTATTTGGGTGTTTTTTTTTGGGGGGGGGTGTTTAGCTTTTTGAGTTCTTTATGTACCCTAGAATTTAGTGCTTTATCTGATATATGAGGGGTAAAGATTTTATTAGAGACTTGGTCCCTAGGGTGGTAATAACTTTAAGAAGTGAGGCCTAGTAGAAGGTCCTGAGGTAATTTGGGGGCATACCCTTACTACCACCCTTGGAACTAAGTCTAACACATGATCCAAACCATAGCATTCCTCAACTCCCCATTATCTTTCCTTGATTTTGTTTTCTGGAAATTGGATCCAGGGATATGCTACCACTGAGCTATATCTCCACCCCTGTTTTATTTTTCATTTTTATACAAAGTTTCACTAAGTTTCCAGGTTATAAGAGAAAGATTGACATCAAGGCTAGATTTAAGAATTGTTTGTCTAGAATAACTGAAACTGTGGGGGAAAGAAAATAAGATAAAGACTCAATTCAAAATTTTTGTTAAATTTGAAATATGCCTATTAGACATTTGAGTGAAGATATAAAGTCAACAGTCAGATATATGAATCTTTAGTTCAGGGGAGAAGGTTGCATTAAAGATATAAATTTCAGATTTATCAGTATATGTACATTACTGAAAGCCATGACACTAGATAAGATCACTAAAGGATCTTATCAATAGATAAAAGGAGACTTTTGAGAACTGGACATATCTTTGGGGTATTCCCAAATTAAGACATAAGGAGAATGAGTATGAATCAACAAAGAGTGAAAATAAAAGTAGTAATTCAGGAAAAATAAACACAAAAATATATGTTATACTTGAAGCCAAGTAACTGTATATCAAGTAAGAGGAAGTGATCAGCTATATCAAAGCACTTGATATGTAAAATGAGGACTGAGAACCAACTGTTGAATTTAGGAACATGAAAATCCTTTATGACTTTACCGAGAAGAGTCAAAGTAAATTCTGTGGGTAGGAAAGCCTTATTAAATGGAACAATAAAGAGTACAAAAAGGGCAATTGAAGACAATAAATGTAGAAAACTCTATTGAAGAATTTTGGTGTAGAATGGAACAGAAAATTGGAGTAGCAATTGGAGGAGGAAGTGGGGTCAGGATAAATTTCTATTTAAGAAAAGAAAAATAACCACATGTTTGTGTGCTGAGCAAGTAGGGAGAGGAGAAGTTAACAGCACAGGAGAGAACAAGGAAGGTTGTAGGAGCATCGTCCTTGAGTAAGCATAAGAGGATGATTTCCAGAATGCAAGTGGAGGAGTTGATCTTAGAAAGGGGCAGAGGCAGTTCATCCAAAGTAAAAAGAGGGAAAACAGAATACATGGACACAGATGTGTGTGGGTACATATATGTGATGGTGTGAGCATGGGGAGCTTCCCTGCTGATAACTTCTATTTTCTTAATAAATAGAAAACAAGGTCCTCATCCACGAGTTAGGAAGAAGTAGAGATTTTTGAAGGTGTAGGGGGGAAAGGTATGAAATGCTTGTTTAAGAGTAAAAGAGTAAATTGCCAGGAGCACTAAGGACTACTTGAGGTTAGAGACAGTTAACAGGAAGATGCATCAGGGCAGTTGTCTCTTCTCAGACACATTTACTGTACAGAGGCAGGACCAGAGTGGTAGACAATTAGACTCAACTAAGACCAGGCTTTTATCCAGTGAAGGCTAAAATAAAGTGGAGCCCAGAAAAGTTGATGATGTGTACAGAGGTTATCATATAATTAACATTGAAATATAACCTTTTTAAGGAGGAGAACAGTAACCTAAAGAGGGGAGTATAAATCAGGGTAAAAGATAATGGTCAATTGCTTGTAGGTCTGGTGAAATTAAAAGATTACTAATTGGGGTCCCAGAAACAGTGAGCTGGATATATAGGGAGGCGGTGATTGGAAAGAAAGATATTTGTAGTTGCAGTCATGGATGATACACAACTACTGAAATAACTAACACACTGAGTGGCTGAGTTTGGATTAAGATGAGCTCACTGGAAAAGGATCTGTGATGAAAGTGAGAGGACAGGGTATTAGGAAAATCATCTTTCAATATACTGAAACTGCCAAGAATAACAAAGGCAGTAATGAAGGGACAGTGGGAGTGAGATAGGAGTTCAAATCACCAAAGGTGAGAGAGTGACCCGATCAGTAACTAATACAAGAAAGAGAAGTGTATTCAGCCTGTTTATCTCTCTGTCTTAGTTTCCTCATCTTTAAGTTGAAAATGGTGATAGTCTTTCCATCATGACTTTTTATAAGAATTGAGCTAGATGATACTCCTGTCACCCGTTGGGACTGGGGAACCCCAGAATATAGGAATATATTTTTTAAAAATTTAAAGAGCATGTCTGATGTCTTGAACATGTATCTCAGCTACCTCAACTACAGTGAGGGGTATGTCTTGTAAGGCTCAAGAGCTCAGGGTTGGCCCAATTAAGCATACTCATCATAATTCTTTAGAGGTTTCACCTATAACCCTTTGCCACCATACATGACCATAGATTCTCCTCTCTGGCAGGCCTGAGTTCTCTCTTTTTCCTCCAGCTACCTGCAGATACCAGCCTTATTGACATACAGCCTGTGTCTAAGAAGACAAAAATGTATTTATACACTTTGGCTGCTCTGGTTTCTCCTTTTTGATGGGCAGGCTAGGTAAAAGAGCCCAGGAATTTGACAGCTTCTAATGAAGGAGCACTTCCTGCTTCAAACTCTGCAGAAACCAAACATGTATAGTGCCATATAGCCTGACTTGTTCCCAGTGTGGGAGCTTAGACCAGGGCTAAGGCAAGCCTTTTCTACTTAATCTACCCATTCATGCATTCAGTTACAGGTAGGAGTTTCCACCAAGATTTGATGTATAGTCTATCCAACAGGTTCCATTTTACCAGGAAAACTAACATTCAAAGACAATTCTGGTTCTCATTGAAGAGGCAATAGGTTGATGCTTCAGGGCAAGGAGATTCAGGAAAAGTCAGTTGTAACAGAGGGACTGCCAGAGTTGAATGGGTCAGGGTCAATGTGGTGAGGTGAACCATTTTCTCCATTTTGCTGAGCCCAGTGTATTATACGTTGAGATTCCCAACTTTGGCTCATTGGCACTCTGCAAAATGTTTTAACCAGGACAAACTTTGTGCAAGTTTTACTTGGCATTACCCTTTATGGGACCCTAAGGATGGATCCCCAGCCTCCTTCAGCCCTCACTATTTAGAAATCACATTGACCTCATTCTCTGCTAACTTAGTGTCTGGTATACAGTAGCTCCTCAATGATGAATGAATGTGAATGGATGGAGAAGCACAGAATTACAGCTCTTCATGTCACCACCCAACCACCACCCAATAGATGGCCAAACCTAGGACACTCTAAGTATCTCACCTCAATTTTTCTCCATCACAATCTGCCTAAGCTGAGCAGTCCTTTTTCTACTCGTAATTTTCAAATTTCCTTCTCCTACCTAAATTATACATAAAAATGAAAGGTATCCATTCTCATCTGAAAATATTTTCATGATCATTTTCCCTTTCCCAGAAAGCAAGCATTTACTTACCTCTTTCTCTAATGTGAAGTGACATTTTAATGCAGCAGCCCTCGAAGGAGACAAAAAACATTAACTCAGAAAAATAGTTGAGCTCCTGCAGTTTGCCAGGCTCCCACCTATTTGCTGAAGAATCTGGGCTCCGAATAAGCAAAACTTCTCTTCTATTGCCAACTACTATTTATGAGTCTGAGGATTGTTGACATTGATTAACATTGAAAGTGACATCTGGTCCTTATGTAGTTTCTAAATAGACTGGTTTCAACCAAGAAAGCAATAAGGAAGCCTCAGGAGGATATATTTGGAGGAAAGTAGTGGTATGAGAGTGACATGAAACACTCTTTTTTCCAACATTTTGGATCATTATCTAGAAATTAAGCTGTGTGTTTGGGAGGGAGAGAAGTTGGTGTGTTGCTAAGAAAGGAAGGGAGGAAATTTCTCAAAGATAGTTGGAAAGATATACCTAGGGGAAGGAAAAGAGTATACCAGGGAAAACTCATTAAAAAAGTGAAACAACAAAAAGTTCAAGACGAAAAGTGTCTACTCATCAGTCAAGTAATTTAAGGAGCCATGATTTGCCATACAAATGGATTTGTAATAAAAAAGAATCCTGTAAAGTGTAAAATGCATTGGAGTTTTAAAGGTGTAAGTTACAAGCAATTTTCTAGCACATATAGAAATCATACCTGTGTATAAATTTCTTCCAACTTCAGTGTGTCAGCCTTATCTTTCTAGTAAATTCCTATGCAGAGCAGTCACTATTTTAGGTTGGTGCTAAATGAGTAAGGTATTATTTCTAGCATCTTAAAAGTTTATTTCTTTATTATTCCTCCCTTACAATTGGCTAGTAATTAGGCCCAAATATTTGCTGCTTTGAAAAAGCCTGGATGGGCTATGGTGGGTACTCAAATCATTTAAAGAGCAAACTTAAAAAAAAATACATTCCTGTGCCTCATTCCCATGGATTCTACAATTTTAGCATGATCTTAAGTAACTCTAATGCAAGTGATCTGTGGACTACACTCTGACAAGTGCTGACTTAGAGAAGATGTCCTCTAGGTTGTGTGTCAAGAGAAACATCCCTGTCTTCTGAATCCAGCAATTGCCCTTGGTTCCAATGTGTTCCATTAAGTTCACACTTGGTGGACAATTGCTGATTGACACTGCTGTGCTGGACAAGCTTATCTGTGGGGCTCAGTGTGACACACCCCTGATTTTTCTTTATTTTGTTAGAATGATTACAGGAAGTTATCTATGCAATGCAAGGATTTTGTGGTGGGTGTGCTGGACCTGTGCTGAGACACAGAAGAGGTAGAGGTGATTTTAAATGGTGATGTGAACCTCCAAGTCTGGTCCAACTACCACCATTCAAGTTTGAGCCGGATCAAACTTGCCATTAAATATGAAGTCAAGAAGGTAAGATTTCCCATCTTTCTTGGCCTTCCTGCCTCACTTCACAGGGCAGCTGGCCTAGCTTTGTGCTCATATTTTATTTTCCTGTAAAGTGACTGTGATTACACCCAAATTCTCTCCAGACAGGGATCTGACAGTCTCACAGGGCTGCTAACATCCCACCACCTTTTCCCACCTCAATTCCCAGCCTCCAAATAGAGAGAGACGAATCATGACTCAGCCCATGACTAGACCTTTAACCTGGAGAACAGAAGAGATTTTCAGACTCCAGACTACTGGCAGTAGTGTCACAGTGAGGAATCCCATTACTAGAAAGCCAGTTCCAAATCTTGAGAAACAAATAACTCAGGTCTTTCAATAGCATTTATTGTGTTGAAAATGGTTTAGAGTAAAGGATTTGTGGCATCCATGGTCCTCAAAGGATTAGAGAAATTTACTTCAAAGTCATATGAAATCCCTTAGTGGGAAGCTTAAGTAGTCTTTCCCAAAAGTAAGCTTGTTCCACCTACTCAATAGATATCAACATGTCTGTAATGATTCTTGTCACCCAATAACCCTTGCATCGTAGTGTCTGATCAGATTAGGTCCTAAGGAGCAAAAATCACTTGTATTTCCATTTTATATATATTTTAAGTCTGTAGAATCTGCTCTGTTGGCTGACATTATTCGTCCTGATGAAAACTGTCGCGACCCCTTGCCCGCAAGGAAGACGCAACTCAGGAATCTTCTTTCAGCAGTTTATTCAGGCCTTGATTTAAGTATCTTTTAGTGACTCCCTTTCTTTTTCTCTTCTTCCTCCTCAAGGGCCCAAGCACAGCCTAATAAAGCCTCCCACGTACCAATCTTAAACCGCCGCGTGGGTCTTTCTTATAGGGTGGCAAGAGATAGCGTGCCAACTCTCCACAAAGGAATTTGATTTATCACAGGCCACAGTGGAAGCCGGCGCCATCTTCTAATGGCGGCCACAATTTACAACAATGGCTTACTACAGAAAACTGGAAAGCTCCAAAAACTTGTATGATTAAATGTCAGTGGACTTTCTATATGAGCAAGGCAGAGTGGATCTGTCTTTGAGGATTTGTTTTTATTTGGGGGGGGGTGGCTATTTCACATGTAAAACATAAAAAGTATTTTTAATACCTCACAAATTGGCCACTTGAAGTGTCTCCTCTCCCCTGATTATCTTACTTTGTGTGAGGTCAACCAGTCTTCAAGAAATGACATGGATCTTTGGGATTCATCTAGAAAGAGCTTCCAAGTTTGATAAAATCTTTCTGCCATTTTATTTCAATAATAGTCACAAATCCGAAGAAAAAAATTGATTTTTTCCAAGACTCTGAGTCCCAAAGATCATATTGATAAACCATGGAAAAGGTAGCCTTGAGATTCATATTAGAAAGCAGAGAGTTTATTGCGGTGCTTGGAAAGGTCAGATTGTGGTTTCAAGTATAATAATATTTTCTTAGCTCAGGGAAATACATTTTTTTTAAACTAAGCTAAGAACTCCCTGATGTTTTTTACTGAAGCATGGCAATCACTTCCTGAAACTGCTGAGATATCCATGCCCTTGAGTTCACATAAACCTGCGGTAGAGGCTGCACAGCACTAGTAAAGGTGAGCTTGAATTTCCAAAACTGCAAATATTTTCTTCCCTCCCCAAGCCAGAGTGTCTTTTTGCCACTTAGCACATGGGAAAAGTGAAGATGTCTTTGAAAAGCCAGAGAACAGGAGATGATGCTTGATGTTTGAAAATTTACAGTCACAGTTTCAGCTATTCATGAACAATTTCAAGAGTCCATGGCATGCAGATATTAGCCATTTTTCTGAAACATAAAATAAGTCTAGCAAAACTGTCACCAATGGTAGAGTGCACAGCAAAGCCAGAAGTCTTGCCACTTCCTCACAGCTATATGTTCCCTCTCATTGTCAATTACCAAGTACAAATGGCCCTGATAATTAATGACAAGAAAAAGTGAAGCCCTCCATAAGCATGATGGTTTAGTTCAGAATAAAAATGTTTCATGAGGGAAATTATTTGCTCTAGGGGTATTTTCCAATTAGGAGAGTCAGAAAGGTCTCAGGAAATATCCATCATGAATGTCAAATGTCTGTTGTCATCCATAGGCAGAAAGATGATCAATGACCAGCATAAAATGCCAGCCTTGCTCATTTCCAGGGGATAAATTCTTTCAAACCATGTATACCATTATGCAATAGTAGGCAGACTCGAAGCTTTCCTTCACATTTATTCTATCATGAATTACTGGTGAAAATATATAATGCCAAAAGGCATACTAATATTATAATGCACTTCCATTTTTAATTTATTAACTTTACCATGCTTGCGTAGGCACAATCTAACCTGGATATTTGAGTTATAAATTAACTAGCACCAAGGCCTAATTACAAATATACTGCCTTTTATACCTGATAAAGCTAGAGTATTAAACCATAAAAAATTCCTATGGCTCTGTCTACATGATGTAAAAATCAACCCATTAATCCAGTATCAAAAAAAAAAAATAACCTAGTTTATCTTGGCAGTTCCTTGAGTTGCTAATAAGGTGGTACCTTAAAAAGAAAAAGATAGTGAAAGAAAATGTGTTGTGTTCAAATAGATTTGGAGACCTTAAATTAACATAGTCAAACAGATTTCTATGCTTAAAGACATTATTGAGTCCTTAATGTACATCACTACTCTAGACCTCCTCATCCAGGGCTATTTTGGATAACAGTATTCTCCATCTCTCTATCTTAGCCCCGGGAAATCATACCTAAATCTCCTTCTCAAAGGCCTTCTTCTCATAACATAAACTGACTCTAAATAAATGCATAGGGGATTTCTAGCCCCACCAATTATGAAGACCCAGTCTGGATCCCAATTTGGCTCATTCAGACCCAGGCTGTACCCCTAAAGTGAACCCAGTGTGTGTTGTGCTCAGTGACATGTCACAGACATCAAGACCCAGGTCTTGGTGTCCTGTTCAACTTGTTCAATGGACCAGTTGTCTATTGGACAACATGTCTCAGTCTTCTTTGTTGCTTCTCCATCTCTGGACTTACCATAATGATGTTTTCCCTTCCTTTCCCTATATCATCTCTTCTCATTCCTTCCTCCAGTCTGCCTTAATTAGGATCAGGTGAATATCCTAGTCACTACAAGAGAACTATGTGGTCATTAGTCCTGTAGGCTCAATTGTTCAAGGAGGATGGAGCAAAGAAACTCAGAATGTCCTGTTTGCATGACAGAAGGTATAACTTTATCTTAAAAGGAGATAGACATAATTAAGTAAAAGCCTGCTACTGAAAAAAATCACAAGAAGACATGAAAATATTTATGGTAAAATAGATTATTATCAGAACAGAAAGCATATCTGTTACCATGCAGCATTTCCAACAAGGGTAATTAGTTCCATCTAATCAATCATTTTAGCCACCACCCATAGGATCTACAGACACTGACCTCAGCCTCCTAGAGAACCCAAGGAGAATAAGACAGTGTGTAAGCTATCAGTATAGTGAGTTGGGACAAATATCCCATGACTTTAACAGCAGCAACCTGTGCACAGGAGGGAGTCCCTTAACTACTTAACTATCTGAGAAAAGTTAAATTCACTGTCTAATCTCTGTTTCAGACTTCCAGCTGGTTCCCAGTTCTATCATTGTGGGGTGCAGCTTGGCTTGGACTCTGATCATGGTATGAGCCATCTTTTCATTCAGCTGAGAGGCTCACACTCTCCTCAAGAAACAGTTTCACTGCTCCAAAGTCTTCAAGACCCAAGAACTTAGGGGTTATTCCTGATTTCAGAAGCTATTCTCACACAAAATAAGGGTCTGATACATGTCCATGGGGAGGAAGATAAGTGCACAGGGTCCTGGGAAGGCCCTACTGTCTCTACCTCAATAACACACTTCCCTTTTTCCTCATGCTACTGAATTAAGGAAATAGTATTTTCTATGATTTTCATTCACTTACATATTCCTCATTTAACAAACACTCAATGATGTCTACATATCACCAGTTCTGTGCTCATCACACTGGAAGACCAAGGCCCAGGCTTTGCTCTTGAGGGGCTCATGTAGTGATAGCAGAAATAGTGAACAAATGATACAATCCTGTCTGAGCAGGGCACAAAGGAATGGGAAAGGTGCAATATAGAGGCCAAAGGAAATACTGGCTATCACTGTTTGGGACCTTAGTAAAATTTTCCCAATGATATAGTTTCACAGAAATATCTGTGGCGGGGGGCAGTGGGAGAGGCTTCATGAATGGGAAGTGCTAAATAGGATGGCAATTTAGGCAGAGAGAGGTAAAAGTAAAAAGCCACAGATTCCTGAGAAAGAGAAGCATGTTCAGGTAATGTGTTTAGAGGAGTGATCCTTCCCTGTGGCTTTATCATTACAGGGAAAGAAATAGGCTGAAAGTTTGCCAAGAACCAGACACTTGAAGGCATTCATGCCAGGTACTGTCTCCTGAACTTGATAGTGCCAGGACTTTCTATGATGGTGGAAATGTTCTATTTTCTATTTTCCAATATGGGAGTTATAAGCCTCATGTGGCTAATTAGCATTGGAATTGAGGTTGGTGTGATTATGGAATAATTATTTATATCTTTATAAATTAATTAATTCAAAGTTCAACATGTGGCCTGTGGTTACCAAATTGTACAGCATGGCTGTGTATCCTCATTTGTACCTTCAACAGGCTTTTACTGAATGATTACAAAGTGTGATTTACCAAACACTGGGGACATAGTAATGAATGAAAGTAGCATGATCTTGGCCATCAAGAGGGAAGACAGACCTTAATCGAAGCATCACACAAATAACCTGTAATACTCCAATTGTAAGTATTATGAAGAACATGAAATTATGAGAGCTTCTAAAAGCAGATATGACATAAGTAGAAAAGTCAATTAAATTTCTCTAAGGAACTCATACTTCAAGAGCAAAAGAATATAAACAGTCAACCAGTGGTGGGGATGGCATTTCTGGCAGAAAGATCATATTTAAAGTATATCCAAAGGTCCTGAGGTGAAAAGAAAACAAGTAAGAGGAACCAAAAGAAAGAGAATGTGACCAAGTTAGAGGGCGTGGGAAGTGAGGTGTGGGATGAGGCTAAAGACAGGCCAGACAATGCAGCCTTCCAGACAATGCAAAGTTCTAAATAATTTGGTTTTTATTGTTGTTTTGGTTTTTGTTGTTGTTGGGTGTTTGCTTTTTGTTTTCTGGTTTATTTTATTTTATTTTATTTTTTGAGGGTTAATCAAGAGTGATTTTAAAGATTGGGATATCCAGGGAGACAGCTTATCCTCTGAGAAAGTCTTAAAACAAAAAAGGATGGATGTGGATACAGCATTTTGTTGGATGAAAGGGACAGGATATTAGTCAAGATAGGCTAACTTGTGCTGTGTTGACAAAGAAAACCAACATCGCAGTGACAAATTAATATTTATTCATTGTTTATCCTATTTCCATCTTAGAACAGGATCCACTCCAGGAATTTAAGCCGATAGAAGAGCCAACATGTCAAATGTTTCCACTATGCCAAGAGGTAGAAACCTAGAGCCTAGACCTAGAGACTCACCCCAACAATCACATGCTTTTACCTGGATGTGGCACTCTTTGTTCCTGTGCACTTTATGAAGAATTAGTCAGACCTCCTACACTACCTCCAGAAGGATCACGGAGTAGAATCATGCCATGATTTTAATGGAGAGAAAAACAGAGCAATTTGGGAAATAGCAGTAATGATCACCACAGGAGAAAAGCTGAGGGAATTCATACTGAGAGCTTCAACTTCTCTAAGTAAGAATCAGAATCACCACCTGAGGTAGAAGGCAGACTGAGAAAGTAAAAAGAAAATAATGTTCATGAAAAGTTCTGTGGGATACTGCAGAGAGAGCTGAATAAGACTGCAGACTGTAATCCTTTGTCAGTCACCTGCATTCTTAATAGAAATGGAAGGAATCCACAAAGGATGGTAACATGCCAAGCCAGTGTTCTCCATAAACTTCTATTTCCTGATGCCAACTTCAAGATTATTTTTATACATTTGGAGCCAGAAGAACAGAAAATGTGTCCCATGGAAGGTTTCCCTCAGCGAAGAATGTCAAGGAGGGAGGGCAGTGGTGGAAGGACCATTTCCATCTATATTGCCTGTCTAACATTGAGCCAAATGATCATCTTCTGCACACTTTACAGTCATGCCATAAATGGCCCCATTTTCTACTTGGGAAAACTCCTAGTAGAAAGCAAAATTTGTTGAGTAGAAGTATAGTGTTATGGCTGGAAGCCTGGCTGCTTGAGTTCCCACTTAGTAGATACGTGGCTTCAGACAAGGCATTTCATTTGCTAGCCTGAATGCCTCACAGACAGAGCGGACACTTCTGTAACCCTCAAGAGCCTCTCAGAGACAGAATGATGCCCAGGAGCAGATACACAACTGGCATACATCCTCTCCCTAGTGTGGTGACCATGGGTAGGACACTGGAGAGAGGGTAAATGACCTCTGCTGGGTCCTGTTTCATTTCCTCTGTCTGCACAAAGCACAAGGCAGAGCCAGTGAGCACAAGAGACCTGGGGACATCAGGCCTTTCTAGAGGAAATCTGAGGGACCAGTCAGACACTCACATGCTCTGAGCAGACATTCCCCACTGTGTTGTCCTGCTGAGGTATCATTCTAACAGATGCTCAGAGTTAAGGAGATCAGAGCTGTCACAGACAGTTTGGCTGGTCAGGCACTACCCCAACTGCGCTGCATGATGCCAGTAGCTGCCAAACACTGTTAGTGTCAAAAGCATCAATCATCATCCTCTTTGGGGATTCCTCTGAGCACTTTCATGGCTCTAGCCTGGTCATGTGGCATAAAAATGATCAGTTTATTAATCACCTGGCTCAGAAGGGCTATCTTTTACATGAGGAAATTTTGTTTTCATCCAACAAAAAATCTTGAAAAACAAAAGAAAAAATATATTATGTAATTGTGATACCCTTTTGCCTGGAAAAATTCCCCAAAGAAAAATAGAACCTATTGGGCAGTGCTAAACTGTTGTGGCCAGAGCCTGACTGCCCATGTTTGAGTTACAAGTCTTTTACTTACTAGCTATGTGCCTTTGAATAAATTATTTAATTTCTGCACCTCGATTTTCTCATCCATATAACAGGAACAAATTATAGTACCTAATAAACAATGGTCAATGTTTCTTACCACACATAATGTCCCTAAGACATGGTAAGTACATAATAAATTAGATAAAGGAAGCTGTTTGGCATCTTGGTTTTATAAGAGAACTACCTTTAAGACTAAATCAGCAATTCCCAACCTCAGCACTACTGATATTTAGGCCATATAATTTTTTGCCATGGGATTCTTCTGTGCATTACAAGAGTTTTAGATGAATCCCTGGCCTCTACCCAATAGCACCCTCCCCTCAATTTTGTCAACCAAAAAAGTATCCATCCAGACTATCTCTAATGTCTTTGGGGAAATTGGGAAGCCAGAATCATTCCCTGCTGAGAACCTCTGGGCTAGTTTTCAGGATCTAGGCCATGACCCCTTAACTTTAAGGCCCTGGGGGCAGGGATTGTAGTTATATGGAATATATTGTATCTCTCAAGACCAGTGGCTCTCAAATGATGGGCCCAAATTCCAAGTAAGAAAACTACTTGGGAGCTTTGTTAAAAATGCCACTGCCACAGACTGTCTAATCCAGTTTGTCTGGGTGGGCACACAGCAGCTGGTATTTTCTAAAGATGTGCTAATTATTTCAAATTTTATAAAGATGGAGCTCCTACAAGGTGGGGGCCTCTCTTCATTTATCTTGATCTCTGATAGCTGATAACAATACACATTCTATATATAATGTAAAGCCTCCAATTTGACTAAATAAATAGTTGGTTTATTCAGTGGGACATCAAAGGCTTTACTGCTTCTCCAATTGTAATTCCCACTTGTGATTAAAACCCATTAGAATCCAGGTGATGTTTGAGACTGGCCCCAGAGTTTGGGTCTGTCATATACAGTCCTTCCATTGCCAACTGCATGCAGATCACTGAGTGAGTGCTTCACTGAGTGCTATGCAGAGGATCTTGAGAATGCTCCCTCCTCTTATTAGCCTTCATTGCTGCCCCATTCCCACATCCCACCACACTTAGAGTGAAGAGGAAGGGAAGAAAGAGTCTGATGCTTTCTCTCTGCCCTTCTTCAGGCATGCTGCAAATCACCTGACAAGACTTTCTCTAATACACTGATAGCACTGTGAATTTGCAAAAGAGATTTCAGATCTCTAAAGTAAGGGTTGTCACAGCAGGGCAGAATATGATTACCTTTGGATATTTTGCTGCCTTTCATTCAGTTCTTGTCATACATAAATATTTGTATGAAAGGATAATTCTTCAAAGCATTGTTTTTCTCCTTGGTTATTAGGTTTCCTAAACCATGTGGACTTAGCTTGTTTAATCAAACTATGTTCATTGTGTGCTGTGTTTGTTAAGAAAGTCAGAGTCTGATTACTATTACCTCCTTATTTGTGGATTATCAGAAAGAGAAATTTTTATTTAGCATTCAAGACAGAAACATATACCCACTTACTGCCCTCCAGAAAAGATGCAGTCAGAAATATTTACTAGCCCAAAGTGGGAAAGATAACAAAAGCCATTTTCAAATTGTCACGTTTATCCCAGAATTAAACAGATCTTAGAAACTACAATCTCCCCCAAGGACCCGTGACTAACTCTAGTAATTAAGCTAAAGATCAACTGCACATTTCTATCACATTTTTTTGTACTAAATGCTCATAAATAGATTTAGACTTTTAATGAGCACTTTAACTTTCACATATTCATCTCATTATATGCCAAAGTGCATTATTCTTTTTAACATTCATCTGCCTAAAGTCACTTGCACATTTTCTTGATAGAAGGCAAGTTTTGTAAGTATAATTGTAGATGAAAATTTCTGTTTAATAAGGATACTTTATGTAATCTAAGCCATAGTTATATAATGCCTAGAAGATGACAATAGCGTATAATTAACAGGTCTGCCTTCCTCTTCTCTTTTCCCTACAAATAGACAGACAGACACATACCTACACAAACAAACACACACACACACACACACACACACACACACATACATACACACACACACACACCAAGAAAAAAATTAAATAATTGAATTATTTCATGTCCCAGCTTATATCTTTCATCTATAAGCCAGGTATAGTCTGATACTAATCACTACTGGAAGCAGAGCCTAAGATAAGGGCTCTTGAAAGTACTGTTTTACTAAATCATGATCACATGAGAAACCTACATTGATGGGGCAGAGTAGGATGGGGAAGGAGAAGAAGCTAAATTAAGAGGTGGTTTCAAAGAAGTCAACCCTCAGTTTGATCTGGAGAGGTGCCTCAGAGTGGAGTGTGTGGTAGGTCCACAAATTTGCACGTTATTAAGGCTAAGGGTTGGCCATTACCTATTTGTATACCTATATCAGTCAGTCACCAGTTGCAGGTCTCCCAGGGCGGGGGGTGGGGGGTTACATAAATATTTCTGGACAAAGTGGTTCCCATTGGCTGGAGGAAATTTCTGAAAAAGAGTGTATCTATGAGCCCTCAGCATCCAGCACCCCAGCATGTAGGGCTGGGTGCTCTTTACTAGTAAGAGGGATCTTGGCAAGAAACCAATATCCTCATGCTCTAAAGTACTCAGGTTTCAACCACTAACTATGGCCTATAAGCTGCTGCATGATTTGGCTCTTGCCTTCCTCTTTAACTCATGTTAGAATAAACTACTCATGTTCCTAAATTACACTAACAGAGGTATACTTTTGGTAAGAGGGCAGGGGGAATTAGAGGCCCCTTTGGAACTTGGAGGACTTTGTGGTAAAATGCACAGCACAGAGCTCTGAAGAACCCAAAGAAGGCCTAGGCCCATAGTGCATGGGAAAAATATTGGAGCAAAGAACAAAGACAGAGGAAATGGAACTTGGGAGGGTTGCTTACAAAGAAGGGAGGTTGAGTGGTTCTCTCTGATTAAGTGCCAGCAGGAGCTGTGTCTCTGCCCTTCTTGTACATGCTGCATCCTCACATCAGCCATTGTCATGCTTTCTCTGTTTTACTAGTGAAGCAACTGAGACCCAGAGAGGAGGAGCAAGTCACTTAAAGTCCAAGAAGCCAAGCAGAGACTCCAACTCATATCCAGCTCTTTCCAAAGCCTGTACTGAGTTTTGTTCTTAACCTGGTGGACCAGTCATGTAGGCTGCCAGAGGAATTCCCATGGTGGGGAGAGACATGTGAACCTGCAGAGCAGGACACTCTTTCTCCAGTCCACCGAGATCCTCAGAATATTACACTCACCAGATCCTCAACTATCCTTCCTTATCCAGATTCCCCCAGATACTTGAAATTAAATAAACATAGTACTTGCTTTTCTAATAAGGTCCTTCATTCCCTTGGTAAAAAGGAGATGTTAAAGTATTGGCTAATTTGGAAGATACTTCCAATGGCTATCAGGCTGAATTTAGTGAAATTAAAACCCATTAGGGAGGGTTTTCAAGAACAAATTTTCAACAAATTCATTAGCACCAGTTACAGATTCTTAGCTGATAATAAACCACTACCCAGACAAAACTGACCTTGTACTATGGGGAGGGAAAAGAATATATATATATATATATATATATATATATATATATATATATAATATTACATATAATATTATATTATATATAATATTCTATCATAATTTTATGGGTTTTTAAATTTACAAACAGTATACAAATATCCTGACATTTCTTTACATGGTAGTTAGAGATCCCTTCCTGAAATAACTGACTCCTTCCAAGACAAAGAATTCATGGTCTCCCTTAGCATAGCCATATTGAGCTTCCTCAAAGCATGGTGGTCTCAGGGGATTTGGACTTCTAAGAGGCTTTCCTAGGAATAATGGCAACTGCTGAAAGATCTCTAATGCTTTTACCTAGTGAGTTTTGCAGCATTACTTCCGCAGCATTCTATTGATCAAAATAGGTCACTGAATGTTAAGCCAACTCCAAGAGCATGAAGATAGAATTCCAGAGCAATTGGAATGGGAGATATTGCTGCCATGTTTAGAAATGCCATCCCTTCCCAGAGGAGAGAAAAGTTAGCATTCCTACTTGTGGGAATGCACTGTGGAATCAGTTACATTAGCCACAGGATTCATTCATGAATTTATTCTTTCAACAAATATTTGTTGAATTTGCTACCATGTACTGGACACTAGATAAAATACAGTAAGCAAAAAGAAAAAGGTCCTTGGTCTTCTATTTTAGTACATTTAATAATCACAGACTTTAAATGTATAATAAACTGTGGTAGTTGCTAAGTGATGAAAGATAAAGCCAGGTGAAAGAACAGAAAGAAAATTAATAAGAAAGGAGGAACTTATATTTTAGACAGGATGGTCAAGAAAGGCCTTGGTGTACTGGGTAAGGTGGAGCATGACTGTAATCCCAGTGGCTCAGGTGGCTGAGGCAGGAGGATCATGATCAAAGCCAGCCTCAGCAAAAGCAAAGTACTAAGAAACTCAGTGAGGCCCTGTCTCTACATAAAATACAGGGTAGGGCTGGGGATGTAGCTCAGTGATCAAGTGACCCTGAGTTCAATCCCTGGTAAGAAAGAAAGGAAGGAAGGAAGGAAGGAAGGAAAAAAGGAAGGAAGGAAGGAAGGAAGAAAGAAAGGGAGGGGGGAGAAAGGGCCTTGGTGCATTTTAGGAATAGTAAGGAGGCCAGTAGGGCTAGATCATAGAGAGCAAAAGGGAAAATGACTGGATGTAAAGAACCAAATTACCAAAGTCTTTATAGACATAGGAATAAATATGAACTTTTTTCCTAAGCATAGTAAATAGCCATTTTTCGGGCCTCTTGGACAGATGAATGAGACTCAGTTCTTAACAGAAACCCATCCTTACTAACCAAATAATGCTCCTTCCCTGCACTTGGAGAGGCAGGGCGAGGGGAAATTATAAAATCCACCACAATCCTTGTGTAAACTCATCCACAAGCCACCATGCTTCTTTCTGGATCTCAGAGACTGAGGGTAATGCCTATGCTATAGGCTTGATATCATAATGACTACAAGCCATACAAATTTGGTCTGGAAAAATGTAAAAAAGAATTTTGCATAGCTCCAAATGGCTTTGTAAATTAAATTAAACCCACAACTGGCCCAGGAACTTTCCCCATCATAATTACATTATTGGTCATTAACATTTAAAGAGTCTGCAAACAGAATACTGGATGCTGCAATAAATTATCATTGTCCACTGGGCAGGTTCCATGAAACAAGTGTCCCTGGAGCCTTTTAAGACTGTCTCATGCTATAATTTAAATGGAGGATGTTGTTCTGCTCTTTAGTACCTGAGGGTGCAGCAGGGGCAAGTGTGGGTGCACAAAACCCTACACTATGGCCATCTAACCCATATATCAAAACGTAAAAGTCTACTACAAGTTTTAACTCCCAGGCACCTGGCTTTTTCATGTCACATTCAGTTTTCGTCTCAGCATGACTCACAAGTCCTTTAGGGTTTCCCAACTTCTTTCATTCCTGCATGGACCCTGAGTTACCTATAACTTTTCTGACACTCTGTGCTCTAAGGCTTCAGTAGCAACAATGACAATTTATTAAGTGTTCAATCTACGTTCTTTACTATGCCTAGTGTTTCTCATTCAATGAGCCTGATAAAACAGATGCAGCTCAGAGGTAACATAACTTGTTAAATATCAGTCAGTCACAGTCAGAGGCAAGATTTAAACCAAAATCTGTCTCCCTTTAGAGCCCAAATGCTTTGCTGCTCCTTCTTTTCAGCATGCTCTTCCCAACTCTCTTGGTGGCTTGAGTATAGCATTCATTACTCAACACAAAAATTCCTCCCCTAGCAATCCTTTACTAACTGACCCTCTTCATCCCAGCTTGGGCTGGGTTCTTCTTCTCCGTGAATTCATGATATTCTGCCATGGCACTGAATGAACTACATTAAATTTGCCTGTTGGACTGTTTCCCTAACTATATTTAGAGGACCATGAGAGCCATGACATTATTATTGACCTTAGTGTTCCTAGTGCCTAGTTCAGTAGATATCTGCTGAGGAAATGAAACACAAATGATTAGATAAATCTGAGTGTAGGCAGATGTGACTTCAAGTATATTGCAACATTTTGTGAGACTCAATCTCAGTTTCCTATTAAGAAGAATATGAATATGATTATGAAGAGAGAAATTGTATTTATAATAGCTTAATAAAAAACATTAAAATATCAGCACAATTAATCCAACTCATAAATTTTATGTACTGTTTATATCATGGCACCGAACTGGCTCCTAGATGAAAAATGGAACTACTTAGTCTTCAACTAGCGATCCCAAGTGGCTAGGGGACCTTTGCATTGGATGCTGAATATTCATGTGCTCATTTGACATCTAAAAGCTAGAGGTCATCTGCATGACTAAGATGTACCTTCACCAGAATGTTCCCCAGTGTTTGGGATGTGATAAATTTCCACATTTCTTGAGAAAGTGAAGACAGCAATTGAAATTGTCCAATCTAGAAACCCCAGGTGGCACAGTACCCACAAACACTACAAAAAGAAGGAGGAGGAGGTGGAGGAGGAGGAGAATGAGGGTGGAGGACGAGAAGAAGGAGGAGGAGGAGGAGGATAAGAAGAAGATGAAGGATAAGGAGAAGGAGAAGGAGGAGGAGGAGGGTAAGAAGAAGAAGAAGGAGAAGAAGAAGAAGAAGAAGAAGACGAAGAAGAAGAAGAAGAAGAAGAAGAAGAAGAAGAAGAAGGAGGAGGAGGAGGAGGAGGAGGAGGAGGAGGAGGAGGAGGAGGAGGAGGAGAAGGAGGAGGAGGAGGAGGAGGAGGAGGAGGAGGAGCCACCAACATTTACTAAGTGTCACGCTTAGATATGTGTCAGGTTCTTTGTCTAAGTAACAATGTCTCTTAAAGTATTAGAATAGGAACAGGGAGCATGACGTAGAAAATTAGGAGACATCCCTTAAAAGTGTCCTGCGAGCAATGTATGTGAGGAATTATGGTGGTTGTTGGAGGAGAAGGGATGTTCATTCCTCTAATATTTGCATAGAATCCAGACCACATGAAAAAGAACTTGAGCTGGGTCAAATTTATTGATCAGGTTGGTGTTAGGAAGTAGAAGAGCAGGACATAAAGTTAATTTTTAGGGAAAATTTGAGAGAAAAATTCCCAAAGTAATCGATCTGGACAAGACTTAAGTGGGATGGGTGAACAGTGGTTCTGAACTCAGAACTCTCCTCAACCTCCCTTCCTATAAGCCAAGATGAACTCAGTATGCATCAGGATTTTATACCTCTCTCCATCCAGTCTTACTGGAAGGTGACCACACATAGTAAGATAGAGGTAAAATGAAATTAATCATTAAAACCCCACTTGGCATCATTGAAAGCAAAAACATGCAGGCCTGAAGCCTGGGAAGAAGAAATTATGGAACAACAGATCATACTTTACTCTGGGCATCACTACCAGCAATTCCGTTGGAGGATTGCCCTTTAGAAAAAAAAGCATGAGACGAGACTGTCATTCTGTACAAATAGTGGAGATCTGGAGGTAGGAACAAAGGAGAGCAAATCTAGGCAGCTTTGAAGAGAAAGAAGATATCACAGGCCAATGAGACATCAAGGTCCAAAGGAATTCAGCATCTAGCACTACAGGGGTCCCTGCTGGCCCATCAGTAGAACTGCAGGAGAAAACCCAAGGGCAGAGCAAAGAGTTGAGGGCTGGTCTACTTGGCCAGCAATATGGGCCCAGCCTGTGAAGGAGGCTTCAATGCAAACAGAAGCACCAAGTGGAGAGGGGATGCTGGGGCAATAGAGCAAAGTTATAGAAAGAGCTGCAGCTATTCCTAGTGCAGCGCTGGCCTACTTAGAATGAGAAGGGAGTTGCTGATGTCTGCACTTAGTATATTTAAGGATAGGTAAAGTGACTTCAGTGAGAACTTTAAGTCAAATGTGAAAACATAGGAGAAAGCTGTAATTTAAAAAACTTCCCTGCCATCTAGTTTGGAAGGACTCAAGTTTGGGGGATTAAAATCCTTCCCAGACACAGCATTGACCATCTTGTTTAAAGTATCTTTCATTCCCAAAGGCACACACCTGGTATCAACAAGCATGTACTGTGTGTCTGAGGAATAGAAAAATGACTATCAACCACTGAAACTAGGTTTTTTTCTCACCTGCTGCTAAGACCTACAACAATGGGGTTATACGTGTTATTCCTTAACCTTAAACCAGTAACTTTGCATTATTTCAGCCTTTAAGTCTCATAAGATCAAAATACTGGTAGAAGTAACATTTTATAAATTTGAAAATTCAAAATTTTATATTTAAATTAGTAGCACTAAATCTTGAGTATATTTCTATCATAAAACTGCATATGCACATAAAACATCAAGTAAAAATAAAATATGTATAAAATATGTTATATATACATCAGCATTATAATATAAATTCACAAAGATGAAATTAATTATAAAGCATTACTTTAAAATGTAAATTTAATAATAAAACATAATGTGGTTTTTAAAAGGAAAATTAGCAAATATATTATTCTCTGCAAAAATAATTTGTTAAACTTGGAATCACAGAGAGATAAGAAAACTCCAACTATTGCCCTCTGATTTCTTCATCTGCTTGCAACTCACCTAATATTTAATTTGATAATATAATTAAGTCTTTTTCCCCAATATTGCAATTAAATTCAGGAGTGTTCTTACCATTAAGCGACATTCCCTGTCCTTTTAATTTTTTTATTTTGAGACAGAGTCTCACTAAGTTGTCCAGGCTGGGCTTGAACTTGTCGTCCTCCTGCCTCAGCCTCCCAAGAAGCTGGAGTTACAGGTATAAACCACCAAATGTGGCTGAGGAAGTCATTTTTAAAACCATATTATTCTCAGTTATATCAGCCTAGAACTACAGTTTTTGTATTGCTTGGAAGCTCTGGTTTATATTTGAAGAAAGCATGTGCAGTCTATTTCTGTCTTCTTTCATTTAATTAAATATGGACACAAATTCCTATGTAGATTTCTTGTTTGGATATCAGTAACTTTGGATTTATGTTATCCTTGTTGATAAAGTGTTTGAACTACAATAATAATTATTCCTTTTATTGATGACCAAGTTTCTTTCTCTACTTAAGAACCATGAAAAATAAACAGGTTCTTGGTTAGTGACCATATTTTGATTGATCAAAACTTTTAATGCATGATATAAGTGATTTATACTTATGATATTTATTTCATAAATAAAATAGCCCACCAACAAAAAAAATACCATATTGCTACTTAAGAACTGCACCATAATTTGTACCAAAAAAAGGAATATGCATTTCCTAAGCCCTTGAAAACTCCCTTGAGTTAGTCATGTTTATGGTCACTTTATAGAAAAGTTAACTGAGAATTTAAGCTAGTTGGTCCCTCACAAGTCAGGGATGGAGCTAAGACTGAGCAGGCTGACCACAGAGCCCACATGTCCTCAACTCCATGAATCTTGTTACCCAAAGGACAGAACAGCCAGGAAGGTCTGCAGAGTTATGCAAACAACAAGTAATTACCCAATCAAAACTGGGACTTGGGGAACCACCTGGAACTGCAGCTCTTCCTAGTCAGACATCAGAGTCAGGTGTGATTTGGAAAAGGGCCTGAGACTCTAATTTGCTCCCTCAACAGAGAAGTTTTTTGAGCATCATTTGCACTATTCAAGGCTATAAATCTGGGCTTAGGTGCCTCTACATTAACTTGGTTCCTGACAAAGTGGTAACCAGAAACTTGAGCCATCACAGAATCAGTCACTGTTACTCCTCTCCACATGTGGAAGAAAAAAACCCAGGATTTCATCTTTAGCATGACCTCTCACTCCTTTTAAGAGGATAGAGTTGTTAAGAGCAATAACTTTGAGTCTTTCTTCTGTGTATTCCTGATCTTTTTCTCCACTGAGACTAATAGGTAGAAATGAAGAGACATAGGAGTTCTAACACATCTTGGATGGTGAGATCATCTGCCTTTGCAGACTTGAAGAAATCATGGTCCTTTGTGCTTTGGTATGTCTGACTGTGTTTTTTCTCCCTTGTGGAAATACAGATAATAGTTCAAAACATTATTTTTGAAGTCAAATTGGCTTTTAATAAACAATCAATTTTGTGCCTGATTGCAGGGTAGGTACTTAGTCTGTGTCTTAAGCCCCAAATTTAAAATAAATATTTAATAATATGAACATCAAGGAAGTGATGCAAGGGTTTTCTATGAATTGGATATAGTTTGAGTGTGTACCTGTAGATTTCATGTGCTAAAAACTTGGTTGTCAGTGTGCCAATATTGAGAGGTAGTAGAACCTTTAAGAGATGAAGCCTAGTACAAGTTAATTAGGCATTGGGGACATAACCCTCAGAAGGGATTGAAGGTGGATTTGCAGAATAAATTATTTCTCAAAAGATTGGGTTGTGATAAAAGAGCAAGTCTGGCCCACTCCCTGGTCTCTGGCTTCCTCTCTCACCAGGTGATCTCTCCTTCTTTACATGCTCCCATGATGATGTCATCTGCCATACTGTGATATAAACAAAAACTCCTCATCAGAGGCAGAACTGATGGGGCCACCCAAGCTTTGACTTACAACCTTTAAAATTATGAACTAAATAAGCCTCTTTGTACCAAGTAGTTTGTTATAGTAACTGAAAGCAGACTAATACAGGATTAGGTAATACAATGACTGTTAAGCACAAAGTCTGGCAGAGAAGAGTGCTCAAAAAAATTAGTTATTCCTTATCATTGTAATTATTATTATTATTATATAAATATTTGAATTAATATTAAAGTATTGAATTTATATAAGCTTTCAGTAGTACATAATGTACAGTGAAATTAAATAATCCTCATTTGATCAAGAAATGATCCTCAACACCTATTTTAGAATTATATTTCAATCTTTTGCACAAGACAAGAGCCCCATTTAGTTTTCATCATCTTTCCTATCTACTTTTTAGTAAAGACGTGAAGACAGTTAAGTGTTCATCAGACCTTGAGTAATAGAGGATTTTTCATATTTTGAAACTATTCTGGCATGATGACTCACAGGGAAAATCATGGAACAAATCTTAAATGGATTCAGAAGAACATTCAATTTATTGATCATTCAACAGAAGTTTACTGAGCACCCCTTACATGCAAAACATAAGACTGCACACTCTTGGACATACACAGACAGTTGGTTCTCTCAAGGAGAGTAAAACAATAGAAAAGACCAGATATAAACACAGGAGTATAGCTATCCACACTCAAGAAATGATGACAAGTGAAGGGGCCACAGAATTAGATCCATGGGAGTCCAAGACATCTTAGGAGATCAAGGTACTTAGTGGAACTGGGAGGTAAAGAAGAAGTTGGATTTTAAAGGCTGATTAGAACCGAATGTTAGAGGAGCTAAATGGAAGTTCTTTGAACACAGTTGGCTAGATACATTTGCCATGTTTGGAAATGGTATTCACAGAAACTTGGCTAGAGGCAAAGTCTCAAAAAGGGAAGTAATTGGAAATAATCCAGGAAAGTTTTCTAGAAGCAACTTCTACTACTTCTGTAGTTTCAGGATAAGTCACAGCACTACATGGGGTAAAAAAAAATGCTAGGTAGGTATGCAGAGTAGCTTCTTTATGACACTGTGAAAGAACAGAGGCAATCATCTAGAGCAGTAGGACTCTGGTCATGTCATCTGTACTCTCAGGATTCACTGCTGTCGGAGAACCTGATGAGCACTTGCAAATCACATCATTTCATCCAACTCCAGGAAGTTCATCCATGGCCTGCTGCCTAGGCACCTGTGCTCAGGAAATGGCTCACCCACAGCTCTGGGAGAAGTCCAATGACATTTGTCTTGGTTCCTGCATCTCTGAGATGGAGGAATAGGCTGGTTCATGATTTTCAGAAAATCATTCTTTCTTTGGTGAGAGAGATGCTGCTGAGTCACTAGTCCTCAGAGCAGCCCACCAATTTGGGGCATATGTATAAGTATTTCCTTTTGATTTAGAAAACTGAAGATTTGTTTAAGGACAGCTGAGAGAGATTGTTTTACATTCTGCTAGGGAAACTGGAATAGAGATACATCTTTGAGAATAATGGAGAGAGCTACATAACTAAAATTCAGGTGAAATGAAGTATCTGCAGGAGTTGAAGACCCTTCAGCAGTCCCCATATCCTCTGGCTGCCTGGCAGACTTCCAGAATGCTCAGTGAGCAGCTGCCTGGCCCGACTCTCAGCTGTGGAAATAACCAAGAAGCATGCCACAACTGGGTGAGATTGGGGTCCACACATGAGAGAGGAGTCAGGGAAGGCTGGAAACAAGTGAGAGACATTGACACATGTATCAAAATGGAACCTCCCAACAGTGAGGAGGATGTTTCTGATAGTGGTCCAAAATCAAAAAATTCTAGGGTGGGAATATAGCTCAGTGGTAGAATGCTTACCTAGGATACGTGAAGCCCTGGATTCTATCCCTAGTACCAAAAAATAAAGACCAAAACAAAAAGCAAGAAATTCTAAAGCAATACTGTGAAAAGGGTACAGGCAGAGTGTTTAAGCAGATTATATGAAATAAAGAATCCCAAAGTGTAGCCAAAAGTTAACATGGGCTGAGTTCCAACTCAATCCTCCTCCTTGGCTCATTCTTAAAGTTCCTCTCCAGATGGTTCTATATTTTTTTTCCTGGCAGGCTCTTTAAACTCCTAACTCAATTGCCTTTAGGAATTAAGGAAGTTGTTGTTATTATTTCCAATCTGCTGGCACTTCTACTGAATTCAACAGAGACCTGAATTCAATCATTATCTATTCAGCATGTCCCCTGGAAAGCAAGCAAACCTTCAGCCTTTTGTACCCATGTGGCTCTTCCAGATGTGATGCCATAGCCAGTAGTGCTGAGAATCTGCCACACCACAGGGACAGTGAGTAAGAAGGCTACTTTGATCCTATGGATAATACCAGGTTTGCAGTCTAAAAGTTGAGAACTTCTGACTCTGCCATTTACTCAAATGGAACCCACTCATTGTGCACAACAGGAGTCCTCCAGGAGGAATCTGCTGTCCCGCAGAGGGTCATACAGGCATATGTTTAATGTAAGAGAGACAAACTAAGAATTACATAAAAGAAAAGAAAGATTCTCACCGGACTGGTAAGAATCTTGGTAAGCTTTCATGGAAAAGATAATTGCAGGGCTGGATAAAACTTGAACAAGGACATATATTAGAAAAAGCATTTAAAGTAGCAGATCCCTTGAGCAGAGACTCAGAGATAGGATGCTTATGGCAAGCTCAGAGACTAGCTTGGCACAGTTTGACTAGACACTAGGAATGAGAAGAAAAAGAGTAGAAACCAAGTTGGAATAACAGTTGGAGGTTAAGTTTTGAACTTTATTTCCCACTTCCATTCTCCCTTCCCTTGCTTTGTTCTTCTTTCTTTTTCTTCTTTCCATTTTCTTTGAGTTACTTCCTTTATCCCAAGCTAAAATTCCATTTATTTATATCTCTATCCTTCCATATATCACAACAGTATAAATGAAGTGGATATGGGATTAGCATAGCAACTTCTACTACTCTGGAGATGAAAGTTATAAATCAACTGTTCAACCCAAAAGGACATAGTTCACTATCACAGGGCAAGAGAAGCAACCAGAACTCTGGCTGAAAAACATACAAGCCTCTCTGTGGCACATCTGAAATCCACAGGCTCACAGAAATGCTCTCCTGCCTAATGGACAGAATGGGACAGTGGCCTGACCCAGAGGAGATGTTGGAAGCCTCAGTTGGGAGAAGCAACATAAGGAGGTGGTAATGAACATAGTGTCTCTACAACATAGTGTCTGTCACAGTGTTCTCAGCTTTTAAATGGGCATGATTGTTCTCACCACATTGTATGACAAGGAATGAGTGAAAAAAAATGTTTATAAAGTGCTCAACCTGAACAATGATAAGTTCTCAGTAATATCTAATTTTTAATGTTTTATTTATGACAGGGAACTAAGACCAGCAGAGGGTAAAATCTAAGTCAATCAGATCAAAAATATTCAAGGGGATGGTGGCATTTAGTGAAGTGAAAAGAGCTCAGGCTTAGAGGCAGATGAGAATTAGAACCTCAACTTTCTAGCCATGACACTGTGGCTAATTTGATATAGTCTAGTCTCAATTTTCTCAACTAAAACATGGAAATGATAATACATGTTAGATTCTAGCAACTAGATTCTCTGAAGATGTGGGGAACAAATAAAGAGAAACCCATAAGAAATTGCACTAATGCCACCATCTAATGATCCATGCTCCAATGAGCACTTGCTATTCATTCATTCACCCACCATGAAGGGCCTGCTCAGGAATTAATGGGGAGTTGCTATTAAGTCCTGCTCCACTTCCAATAATAAAACTAAGAGTTCCCTGTAGACAAAGACTGCAACCTTTCCCCAGTGGCGAGGACAGTGCCTACTAGAGGATTCCCTTGGGAAGGTTTGTTGAGTGGATGAGGGAATGAACAAGTGAATAAACCAACAAAATAAACCAGTAAATGACTGACCTTTCCAACTCTCTTCTTTCCTCCCAACCACCATGACTTGAGAGCATTGCCAAGAAAAAAAAGAAGGGAAGAATATTAGCACCATGGAACCTAATCCTATATAATGCTCTAAATATGAAATGACACCACACAATTGCTATAATTCATATGGACTTCCTGCCCTGCACTGAGAACAACCACTTGATGGCTGATGCAGTGTCTGTCTTCTTTTCTCTCTGAAGACAGTTTCCAGAAGACAGGATTTCTATAACTAATGTTAGTGAAAAGCAAAGGGGAAAATCTTGACCAAAGTTACATGAGACATAGTCGGGGGAGGGGTGCTTTGATAGCATATCTATATTAAAGAAAGTTATCTTCCCTATAAGCATTGAATCTCATGAATTTTTTTCCAGCTAAGTTATTCTTCAGCTTATCATAACATGCATTGCCACATCTCATTACTATATAAATAAGTCCTAGTATCAGAGAGGAAAATCTATGCTTAAGTGATATGAAAATCATATAGTCTCAAGGCAGCCCTATTCCTTTCCCCCCCAAAAGGGCTACATGCAGGACTTAGCAGCTTTTAAGGTGATGAAGAGGAGAGGCTCTAAGGGAGGGAGAAGGAGAGAAGAGCTTTCTGCAGGTTCTGTCTGTAATCTGCGCTGCTTCTCATTGAGAGAGGGCTCCATAATCATTAGAGGAGCTAGTACCAGTGTGTCTGATGAATAGACTTGATGGTAACCCTGACAGCCCCATCAAAGAAAAATAACCCATTCTGAATTAATAGCCTGGATAAGTCAAGCTCCACCTTCAGTGGGGGATGAGGAAAGAGGAATTGGATAGAGAAGGACTAGCCTAACCTGCATGCTTAGGTTACATGGATACTTCAAGAAAATGTCTGCCAACAAAACAGCAGTCAGGAATACAGGCAGGAAGGTGAGGTAGGGAGTGGGAGGGAGGAAAGGAGAAACAAGAGGAAGAGGGGAAGAAAAATGGAAAGGAAAGAACAGCCATTGGCTTGTTTTTATTTATCTAAAAGTAATATACAACTTATTATTCCCAGGTACTGTTATCAGCATTTTATAAATACTGACTCACTAAATATTTTAGTCAGCTTTTTTACTGCTGCAACCAAAAGACATGACAAGAACAATTTTAGAGGACAGAGTTTTATTTGCACTCACAATTTCAAAGGTCTTAGTCTATAGAGAGATGACTCCATTGCTCTGGGTCCTAGGCAAGAGAGAATGTCAGAAAAGTGTGGTAGAGGAAAACGGCTCAGGACATAGCACCAGGAAGCCAGAGAGAGAGAATTTTTCTCTCACTATTGACAAAATATATATACCCCAAAGTTATACCCCCAATGGCCCAACTTCTTCAGCCTAACTATAATTACCACACATTAATTTCTGTTAGAGGATTAATGCACTGATTAGATTAAGGACCTCGTAACCCAATACCTCTAAACTTTCTTGCATTGTCTCACAAATGATCTTTGGAGGACATCTAATATCTAAACTATAACATTAAATCCTCATTATCAGCTTCATTTTACAGAAGAGGGAAAGCTAAGCATGTGAAGAACTAAGAATAACCTAATAGCATCTGGCCAGCCTAAGGAAGAAACAGAACTTAAACCCAGGTAGCACTACAGCAATCCATGTATTTAACCCACCCACCATCATAGAAGTATTATGTCCTGTTTTTAATGTATGGGCTATGAGTCTGAATGTCGCATAAAACAGCCCTTAAAAACTCAATAGTGAGTTAAGGAATTTTTGTACCTTCTCCAAAACCGACTAATTTAAAACAGTAGCTACTTCCTTGTGGATGAATATAAGTAGAGAAAAGAGCAAACGGTGGTTTTCCTTTGGGTTATGAAAGAAAAATAATAGCCTATGAGCCAATTAAAAATAAATAAGAGCCAAGGTCCAGCCAATATGCCTCCAAAATCCAGAAAAACTAGCATTATATTCTCAGAATGCACCTGTGGCTAGGAGGATCAAGAAGTTTAGATGAGATATTACCAGAAACCAGTACAAATGTTTCATTATCCATGAAGGCTGGTGAAAATGGGCCACCAGGACAAATGAATTGGGATGGTTTCAAGAACCAGCAGCCCACAAATTCCAGTCCCTCAGGTCCTATTTCCCAGTCTGGCTAATCCTACATTTCCCCTTCCATTATAAAGAATTTTGTCTCACAGTACTCTTCTATCTTGCCTAGCAGTTGAACTTCCTAAACTCCCTCCATCACCCAGTTTACTGAACAACAGTTCATCCCAGTTATGAATATAGTTTTTTTTCTTTCCTATAAAAGCATGCAGAAATTTTAAAATATGTTTCATGGGTTTAAGATTGCTTTCAAAAGTTCCAAAGTGACATTTATCTAGTGATAGATTTTTAAAGAAATTAAGGTAATCAACACTCAAGAGAAAATATGACTACAGAGATATTAGTTCCACAAGAAATTTGATCAGCTAATGTGCTTAATAAAAGTGTCATTAGTGAGCTGACCCTCTTGTCAAGTCCATTTATAGAGAACTCAGTCTAGAATAATAGGCCTGAGGCTCCAGGGGTGCAGAAGAGGCCACCTAACCAGGCAGGCAATCATTTGACTGTCTCAGAGTGAGTTAGGAATCATAGAGGGAGGCCAGGCCTCAAACACCATCTCCTATGGACAATATTGAAAATAAAAGCCAAATACTGAATGTTCACAGAATTTGACCTTATATTTATTGAGAATTCTGTTTCTATGCTAGTCTCATGCTATGTACTTCTAAATAATAATACATATGTAGATAAAACCACTTTTGTTCTGAATTTTATTATGGACAAAAAAAGCTCAGAAAACAAAAAGAAACTAACCAGATTTAGAGCTGGACAAGAGCTGGTCATTGGTTGCAGGCAAGTGTTTTGATGCTGGAATCATCTAGTATGTAGTGGAAATTGGATCCTGGCCTTTAACCAGAGACTGCATGGATAGAGACACTTGCCTATGCTCTCTCTGAGCCTCAAAACTGATTCTAGGCTTTTCAATAATTAAAATAACAACATTGTGGAGAAAATGCTGCCAATCCTCACTTTGCTACAAAGCTAAATATGACAGCTTCCAAGAACCTGGAACTAGTCAACAACAGCAAATTGATTTGCCTCTTCCTGCCTGGTAGCATGGAAAACAATTCAGAAAAAAACCCGATATTCCAGCTGCTGATGAATTTTTTTTAGCTTTTTGGTAGGTTTGAGAAGAATCTTTGCAAATATGCATATAAGACCCACCAAAAATGTATATAGTACAGGAAGGGTATTCTGGAATTTCTCAGGCCCCGTAAATCCAGAAAACTGATACCACCCAAAGGGGATAAGGGTCAGATCTGTAGCAGTCTACTGGAATATTCTGGAGAAAATGATTACAGGAAAGTTTGGCCCATGACTGGGGCTTTCTCTCCTTTGTTCAAATATTGTTTTATTGATATTTGATGCTCCCAAAACTTTCATTTAGAGTAAATTTAAAGCATTCAAGATAAACATGGGCTGATCATTAAGTACTTGTCATTTCTGTGTACTTTGTAAATTCAGGTCTGAGCTCAATTCAGGGTTTGGGGCTTGTTGGTGGCTGAGTGACAAGTCTTCATCTGTGGTATTAAGATGACTCTTGGTGGCATTGTTCATAATAAGGAAAGATTGAGTCATTAAAGAGCTTTCGAACATGCTGAGCTTTTCAAGAGTTAGTCAGGTCTCTTTTAAATTTCCCTTGAGGGGATTCCCTGAGCTGCTCAGGGCCACCTGTTGAGATACACGATACACACATTATACAATACATAATTCATTGCTTGCATCAATCCTGTGCAGGAGGTACTACTTTTGTCTCCATTTTACTGAATAAACTAAGACACTAACAGTTTAAGCAACTTGCCAAAAACCTATGGAGCTGTGATTGAAACCTGGGATCTGTGACCCCAGAAATATTCCCATAGCCACTACGTATACACACACATGCACACACACACATGCACGCACATAATTTTCTGGTTACATCAACAGTATTATGACCTTCAATGCCTACTGTGCACATCTTAACCTTAGACTTGATTTGGAATGTTAGAGCTGGAAGGAGTTTTCTAGAAAGGAGAAAAGAAAACCTCTAAAGGATAAACTCTATCCTTTCCTTTCTTTCATTAAAAGTCTCACCGTGTAAATTCCATTATCACTCAGCACCTCTTCAGCCCACAGTACAAACTGTGACTTCACATTAAAATGTGTGCATATTCTGATTAGAGACACCTAAATGAATACTCCCCTCAAAAGGAGAGATTCCTAATCCATAGGTTAGATATTTTGAATAAGAATTTAGAAGAAGCATATTGAGGAATCTACCAGTAATTTAACCAGGATCTTTCTAACATTTAGAACAACTAAACTGTAAAGAAGTACATATTTCTTTTTGGAATGATTCCAAAGTTTGCATCTGTTCAACTTTCCAACTTATAAACTGAGCCTTTTTAAACTGAGCTTGAAACCATTGGCATCTGGCTGAAAGTGAGGATGACATTTGGTTAGGGAGACTCTGGTAGTAAAAGACTAGAAAGAGGTACAGGAAACATTCTCCTTGTGATCTACTAAAACCATGGTCATAGGTTACTTTCTTGGCATAGTAGACCCCCATACCACCAAGTGCTTACACTAGTGGTTAAGGTCAATAGTTCGGTGGCATGGAACAAAGTTATGCCAACCAGTAAATGCAAGTGTCAATCCCTGAGGATCTGTGAATGTAACTTGTTTGGAACCAGTTCGAGGGCATACTCAGTTGCTCTCAAATTCATATATTTCTTAGAGTAAAAGAATAGTGCCCAGGAAGTCTGAGGCAAGCCAGAGACTAGATTCTACAGACATGTATCTTCTGTGATGTTCTCAGCTCATAAGGTCCTAAGCTGCTTTCAGCATGTTGTCAGATTCACAGGTTCTGCACTGAAAGTGGAATGAACAACTACATTTTCCAAAGCTCTAACATCCATTTTAAAAGTTGTGACCTGACCCAGTTTTAATGATTCCATAACTAAAAGTTGTTGGCACATATTGGTTGAATTTATTTTTCTTTTGGCCCATCTGATGGTCTTGTGAAGGGGAACATTTTCTCCAAGGGTAATTTGCTTCAAAAATTGTCTTAATGTGTAAATTAAGAAATTTTACACAGAAAGAAAAAGAAAGCCACTATAATAACTGGATTTCATCTGACCTTTGTCAAAATTTTACCAGGTAAAAAGATGCATTTGTCCCAGAAAAACAAAAAGAAAAAGAAATCAATTCCTAGTCTCACTTTTCTTCACTATGACCTAGATCAAGTGGGAACTGAGCCCAGAATAAACTTCCAAATCACCACAGGGTGTTATCAGGGTTTTTTAATTACATTTTGCACTAATGATTTATACACACTCATCTTCTGCCATAGGATACCAACTTGAAAGAGGTATCAAAAGGAACATAAATCTCTAGTACCAAGGTCTTCTAGGGAATCCCAAGGTCAGATTGGATTTAGTCACAAATGTATTCAATCAGATGCCTCACCTGGATGAGAAGATGGAAAGGTGTACACCAGATCAACAGAAGACACTATGTAGAGTACATAGACAAAGGGTCAGGAAAATTGGCTGACAATCCCTTAAGAGCTGTGTCTTTGTCCAAGTGTCCCATCTTTTTTTCTGACATTCCTGTGGTTCTGTTGTGATATACAAGATATGGGGATACCTTGCCCTCTCTTTCCCTTTCCCACTCTCCTCCTAAGGTCTTTTTATATCTTCCATTATTACTTTGTCCTGAATGAAGTCTTGACACAATAATAAGAAACAATATGAAGACTATTTAAGGATATCTCCTGGGTATACCAAAATATTCCATGGTCCTGATTGGGAAATAGGGCTCCAAGATGCCAACATCATTAGCTAAAATGCTGAGATTTTCAAAATGGATATCTAATATCATATAAATAAAATTAGACTTGAATTGATTCATATATTTACAGAATTTATGTGAGATATTTTTATTAGTCCTTTCATTTAGTTTCTGCCTTCTGAAATTAGTACATCTGCCTGTTGCCAAAACTATACTACTATTTTTGTAAATAATAAAGATAAGCATTATAGTTTATACAAATTTCATTTGTAAGATGTTTGTGGGTCTTTGATTATCAGCTAAGCCACTCTTTACATTTCTGAAGTTATTTCAAATATCATACAACAATATGCACGTGAACTCAAGTAACTTCTAACATAATCAGGGATTCCCTTTGTCTGGATCTGAGATATAGGGTTGTTTTTAAAAGATAAAAGCAGCTTCTTAAAAATATTGCAGGGCTGGGCATGGTGGTTCATGCTTGTAAACCCAGCAGCTTGAGAGGCTGAGGCAGGAGGATCACAAGTTCAAAGCCAGCCTCAAAAAAAAAAAAAAAAAAAAAAAAAGCAAAACAGTAAGCAACTCAATGAGACCCTGTCTCTAAATAAAATATAAAATAGGGTTAGGTATATGCCCCAGTTGCTAAGTGCTCCTGAGTTCAATGAAAGACTAGAATTAAAAGAAGATGATTATCATATTGAAGCACATTTAAAGAACATTATCAGGGAATCTGATTTACAAATGCTATGTTGAACATAGTCATAATTAGAAAAATTTTACCTAGATAAGCCCCCGTAGTTGATTTTCTGTTGTACCAATACTCTAGCTCCTGTGTGACATTTCACTCTAGGACTCCTGAATGAGGCAGATTGTGAGCATCAATTAATCAGTCACAGATTATAACTGAATATCTTCTCTGGAGAAGGAGCTGAGCTTCAGAAAATATTTTCCTCTTAACTCTTGTATTATTATTATACCTGGATGGGGGCTAAGGTTTGGTGCTTAAATGAGGGTGACAACAGTGACCAGGAAGAAAAGCAAGTAAGTTTATTAATAGGGATTCAGCAAGGACTCAATGTATATCCCTTAATTTATCCCTCAAAGATCTAAGTGATCTTTGGATGGGATGCCCTGAGAACTGAGAAAATGTGACCAAAACTTGCTCCCAAATAGGGCAAATTTTGGACCATTTCAGACTCATGTGGAATGAAGAATTAACACTAGGCCATAAGAAAAACTTCAATAAATTTTAGAATAGTAGCATAGTCTATGTTCTGTAAATATGCAATAGTAAATTTAGAATTTTTGAAAGCAGGAAAAAATAAAGTCCTACTTGTATGGAAAGAAAATAATACCTAAGTTGGAAATTAAATCAAAAGAGAATTTTAAAATATGCATAATTACCAACGAAAGTGTTCAGTGTCAAATTTTGTGGGAACACAGTTAAAGCAGTACCTAGCAGGAAATATATAGATTTTTAAAAAGTTAATCAAGATAGAAGAAAGGTTGAAAACTTAAACAGCAATATAACAGAGATATACCTCAAATATATCTTTTGAAATTGTATGTTCTATTCAGACATAATTTTTTTCCAGATCTGAAGGACATAAAAATCATATCCATGCAATCAAGAGTATCTATGCAATCAGATGTAACATGATGACACATCACTGTGTTCCATTCCTTTCTATTAGCCCCTCTAAGACTGTTAAATAGAAAAAAAATGAGGTCAGTATTAAATAGATTTGGTCAAGCAGCATCTCAAATTTATATATAAGAGAAAACACTGTCTGGGCTCAGTTAGTAGTCTAAGATGAAAGATTCTCTGGTTAAACTATGGTTTGATGAAATCAATGTTTTAAAGAAAGACCTACACCCACCTAGAGCTGCCAGTTTAACGCATCTTGTGCACATTTTGTTTTCAGCTAGGACAAACCCTGAGGAGCCCTTTCATCAAGTTTGTAGCCCATGCAGTTTTTTTTTTACCATCTTCTTGGGACTGTTAGTGGTAAATTCATCTGACTGAGATGAAGGTGTTAAAACCCTGCCCAATGAAACCTTTCCAGACTACCCAAAACAGATCTTCAGAGTGAAAACTACACAATTCTCCTGGGCAGAAATGCTCATCATGAAGTGGGTCTTAGGTAAGCAAGTTGCTCTTTCTTTTTATTCTCCCCCCCAAATTATAATAGGCCATTATTAAACTCTGATTTCTCAACTCAACCTCCCCTCATGAATATACTCTTGGCAGACAAAATAGCAAGTGGATGACCAACAAGAAAGTCAAAGTCAGCTTTTATGTGAGCTCATGTTTAAAATGCGTAGGCTTGTAAAATAACTCCCAATTTTAAAAGAAAATATTTGGGGAAATTTTTGTAAAGTATTTGTCATTAAAAATGTATTAAAAATGATTGAAAAGTGGTTTGCATGGGAAACCTTATTTTGATCATTTAAAAATAGTCTCCTGAAAGCCTTAAGAAATAAAGTTCTGCTTCTAAAAAAAGGATAGAAAATTGTATAGTTTTAAAAATATTTTTGTTATGGCAGATACATAAAATCTTGATAATAAATATAAGTATACAATTTAGAGGGTAAAATTTTCTCATTATTTGTGTAAGAGGTTTATTTTGGTTCACACTTTTGGAGGCTAGGAAGTCCAAGATAAGGCAGCTGCATCTGCTTGACAGCCTTGTGCTATGTCAACTTGTGGTGGAAAGTGGAAGGGCAAGTGGGCATGCACAAAGGAGAGAAAACACTAGGAGCAATGTCACTTTTATGAAACTTCACTTTCACAGTACCTAATCCAGTCCCACAGAGCAAGAACCCACTTGTGTGAGAAAGCATCAGTTCACTCATGAGGACCCCATAACCCAAATACCTAACATGGGGCCCCATCTCCCAATACACTGGGGATCATGTGAGTTTTGAACCATACTCAATCATAGCTATTGTCTTCCATTAAAGAGTGGGGCTGCAGTGTAGCTCAGTGGAGGAGCACTACCAGGCATGTGTGAGGCCCTGTGTTCAATCCTTAGTACACTACAAGGGGAAAAGATTAAAGAGGGTTTTACTTTATTCAGAAAGGATATTTGCACATCATTTTCATTCCTTTCCACTTGTTCTTAGAGTGGATCTGGAGAAGCTAAGGATTATTTACCTTTGTATTATGGAGATTCACTTCTGAGGTCTCTACTGAAAGTCCTGTTGGTCAGTAAAGACTCTCAGCTCTTATGGTCAGAGCTCTAGAAACTGTCCAACTTATAGCTCCCTGACCATTGTCTTTGAAATCCACTTTTTGTTTTTATGACTTATTATTCAAGAACATTCAAATTCTTTAAATTTCTGGAATTTTTTGTTTGTTTCCTTCAGGGAGTTTTGTTGATTGGCTTGCTTGCTTGCTTGTGTTTGCACAGTACCCTTCTCTCTGGAGCTCTGTCTGAGCTCTAATCTCAGCCTCTTCACTCAGTGAGACTGCCTGCTCTGTTTCTGGGCCCCCTCCTATGCCTGGTAGACTGGAATGTGCTTCCAGAAAGACAGCCAGTGTCCTCATATGACTTATCTCGTGGTTCCCATTGCTTAGGAATCACAGACTTATGCTATCTCCAATGTCTAAAAATAATTTTTTTTTCTTCTGTTATTGCAGAGTGGCTGTAAACAGAAATCAGCATGGTTTTTTTTAAAGCATAATCAGAAAAACACTATCAGTCTTAAAAGAAAATTAAAAACTTCTTAATGTCTTCATACATCCAATTAGTAACAAATGCCTCTGATTGAGAGAGGTATGTTGAATAAGTAACAGCATGACTTGCTTCCTCTTTTCCTTCAGATCTCTGTTCACATTTCACCTTTCAGAGTAATTGAGCAGATAGGAGCAGGTACACTTATCCCCCTTCTCTGATAAGGTAAAAAGCATTCTAGGCAGAAGGAACAGTATAGGTTAAAGCCTAGAATCCAAAACAAGCTGGATATGTTCAAAGAACATCAAGCAGACTAATGTGGCTAGAATACATAAATACAGAGGAGAAAAGTAGAGATGAAGGCAGGAGAAGAGCTTTGCAGAATTCTGGGCACAGAAATAATATCATGTGAATTCAGTAAAGAGTCAGTGACTGCTGTGTTAAGAACAGATGATTGGGGGACAAATAGCAGAAGCAACAGACCAGTTAGGAAGCCACGGCAATTATCCAAGTGGTCAATGATTAATTTAAGGGGGCAGGGGATGGTGATTATATTTTGAAGGTAAAATCCAATAGTATTTACTATTATATTATATGTGGGATATGAAATAAAGAGAGCAAAGACAATTCCAAGTATTTTAGCTCAAGCAATGGGATAGCACAAAGCCATTTACTAAGATAGGAAAAGACAAAAATCAGTTTGGACAGGGAAGAGAAATGGAAATCAAGACTTCAGCTTGAGATCTATGTATTAGACATTTAAGAGTAAACATCAAGTAACAAATGGATATATATATATATGTCTGAAGTTCAGAGGAGAAATGAGTATGGAAACAAAAAATTGGATATACCGGTATATTTACGTAAATTATATGAGATCACCTTCACTTTAAATATAGACAGATGAATTGAGGATCAAGCCAATGGTTTAGGTATGGAAAGATATGAAGTATACAGAAAAAGAGATGAGGTAAAAGGATAAGCAAGAGACCTTCTTCACAGACTTCTGGTGACCCAGAAGTAACTATATCAAGAACCAGGGAGTGATCCTTTATGTCAGACACTGCTGATGGATCAAATAACATGAGATCTATGGACCATCAGCTTTGGAAGCAAAGTTCCTGAACAGGTGGAGCAATGAGATCCAGGGTCCAATTAGAGTATTTGGCCTTAACAGGAACATGGAAACTTCATTTATTGTAACAGGAGGGAGGGTGAAGGTATAGTGCAGATGGTGTGTTGGGATGCAGTGATGGGAACATGTAGATGTTCTTTTCTGATATTTTATCCATTTTTCTCAGTAAATATGTTTTAGTTATCAAGCATTTGCATTAAGCATTTAGTTATTAAGGACTACTAAGGAAGCAACTATAAATAAGAGTAGTATTATCTTGTTCTAAATATCTTCTAGAGCTCTTTAATTATGAAAAAAAATAATCATGATGAACTTTAAGAGATAACCTTTATGTTCATACAAAAGGCTCTTTTTCTGGTCCATTATGAGATCTAACATGTATCTAATCCACTCTCTGCTCACAAGTAGCAGAGCATAAAGTTGTACCAGACCCCTGCTGATGGCATCTTAGAATTCTGTTCCCAGACACTGCCAAGAACGCCTTGAATCAGTTACAAAGACAACTGCACAAACCTCTCTCCCCATGACATATCACACTCATAACTGTAGTACTTCATACAGAATGGTTATGAAAAGACCCAAGTCATTGTTCCCTCTTTGCCAGAATTAGCTCTAGAATTGAAGAGAAGCTTAGGACCCAACAAGTCCAAACTGCTCAATGCAGGGGTGGAAATTTTAGCCATAGGAAGGTGAATCACCTTATCCAAGTATTCCAGTTTCTGCCATTCCCAATCACATGCCTCAATCTGTTCTCTGCACAAGATAAAGTGATCCATTTAAAAGGTACACAAGTCTTGTCACTTGACCTCAGAAACTCTTCAGTAGTTTCCCATCTCCCTCCGTGTGACAACTAATGTTATCACACAGCCCATGGTGCCCTCAACTCTCTGCCCCATCTCTATGGTTCCTCCTGCCACATTTCCTCTCACTCACCATGTCTTAGGCCCACTGGTCTCCTTGCCTCACTGCTTCTGCCTCAGAAGTCCTGACTAGGCTTGGCCCCTGTGCCTGGAGAGTTCCTCCTGCAGGGAGCTGGGTGAGTCACTCCTTACTTCCTCAGGTCTTTGCTCAGAAGTCCCCCTTCTGAAAATAAGGCCTTTTTTGAGTCAACCTGTATAAAATTGCAAGTATCCCTATCCTACTTCCTTCTCTTCTGGTTTTCCTCCCTTCTCTGATTTTCTTCATAATAGTTACCACCTCTGAAAAGACTCTATGTATGCTCACTGTTTCTTGTCTAAATTAACATTATTATTTCTGCAGTCACACAGATTTGCAGCTGCTCTTTTCATATTCTATTTAATTGCAGTCCTCTCTCCGTATGGACATTTAATTTTCTCAATGACCTATTTCAGTGGCCACATATAATGCAATACTCTACAATATTTCCCAGCCTCCTCCGATTGAGCATATTGATTATTCCTCTTCTGCTGTATCATTTCACAGGATGGTTAAACCCAATTAGAAATATGTTCTTCCTTCACTCCAAATGCTTTTCATGGTTATCAGCAGAATTTTAGAAACTTCTGTCAACCCAAGATATGTAAAGCATTGGATGGAGAGGTTAAGGCCATGCAGACACTAAGAATATATAGCCAGCAGGGTAGGAGAAAATCCAGGAGGACATAACATCAAGGATGTCAAGTAAGAAGCATGACTGAGTACGGAAGGACAAATTTACTGGTAGGCACATATATTCTTTAGAACTATATATTTGCAGAGTATAAAGTGAACCAGAGACTATAACTCCTTACAGCCTGAAGAATTCCCAATATCAGTGTCCTATGTTTATTACCTGATTACACGCAGTAACTCTAGAGTAGTTGAAGAACTTATAATAAGCTTCTCAACTGGAGCATGTATCTGCTCATCAGGGGAGTATATAAAATGTTAGTAGTTCCCAGAAAGCCATTACAGTCTTGGAGGTCAGGAAACCTCGCCTAACGTGATACCTCCATATAGGAATAGAATCATTTCACTCTGCCCCAATCTCCTAGAAAAGCTGGCAGTGTATTCTTAAACAGATGCTACAGTACTGCACACTCAATTGGAATGAGATGTAAATGTCCAGTTCAGTAGCAAAACAAAAAAAGTGTTAGGGGAATGAGCTTGGTACCAGGTGTCAGGAAGCCCATCCTGACTGTGTCACCCTCTATTTAGTGGCCTTGCCTCTCTGGATTTCAGTTTCCACATCTGTAAAATATGAAAGTCTAGCTATTGCCTCACCCAAACCCACCTAGGATTATAAACTCTGAGGGCAGTGCTACATCTTAGCTCCAAAATCACACTCTTAGGCTTGACCAAGAGTAAAACTGTAAAATCATGTGCACTGAGTTATTTTAACGGACTCTGCTTACATCTAGGTAAGTTTTCCTATCAAAATATCCCAAACAATTTTCCAAAGTATATTCCAGAAAGCCAGGCCATGTGGCTGCCCTGCATATCACATTTATGGGGTTCCTAGGCACTCAGAATGAACCCCAGTTTCCTTAGCACTGCCTAAAAGAGAGCTTTTCAGTAACTTCACCTGAAGCTACTGCCTAACCCTTGAATCTTATGGAGCACCTCAGTTCCCTGGAAAGACCCACTCCCCCTTATGTCTATGGCTACCATCTGGAACATTTTGCCAGCCCTTGCCCCTTCACCTAGTCAACCACTTGTCCCTTGCCCTAAGTTCCCCTTCATGGACTCACACCTTCACTGAGTCAATGGATATGTGTTATGCCAAGGTCATTTGACTGTAATGTTGACTTTCCTGAATATTCTTCATTACAACATCTGTCACCCTATAGCTCTGTGACCTGTGGACACATCTGTCTCCTGCACTAGACTTAAATTACTATGAAAATATTATCAAAAGCTCAGTCCTTGTCCCCAATGCCAATCTAATAACAAGGACACAGATTTGAGGAAAAAGAAGTTTTATTTCTTACCTAGCAAAGGAGAAACACAGTGGACTCTTGTCCTAGAGACAGCAATTCTGCTAATCAGCAGGAATAGGGCCTTTCAAAAAGGTGATGAAAAGGCTACATTACAAGTGTCCTCTGTTAAGTCACTTGTTAATTTGGAAGGCAGTCATTTCTGAGATTTCTGGTGCAATCCCCAAAGTCTAGATTACGTTGCTCCTATGGTGGATGTGTACTCAAGAACAGATAAATCTGCCTAAAATGGGGAAGAAAGGTAAATCAGTTTCCCAGAAACTAAGATTAGGCATGGGGAGAGATTAAAGAGGTGCAGGGAGAGAGGAAAAGAACAAAACATGTCCAGTCTAAAAATGAGTTGCCATGGCAGAATGGCAAGGGCTATATTCAAAAAATTAAAGTCAACCACTGTTACAAAAGACTACCATTATGTTGATTGTTGCATCCCCAGAATGGCGCCTGGCACAGAAGTGAAAGTCAACATCTGGTCCATGGATAAGTAAGTTGCTGACCCATCAGAGTAAGCTTGTACTTAGTGAAAGGCATAGTGGAGTCAGCACAGTGGATAAAAAGAAGCCTGGACTGCCTGTGTGACTTTGCACACCTCACTTGCCACCTTTATATATGAGTTTCCTCACCTGTAGAGTGGAGATAATCATAGTACTATCTACTCAACTAGAATGAAGATGCAGTGTTTATAAAGTGGTTAGCACAGGACCTGGTATCTAGAAGGAACTCAATAATTGTTGGCTACAATAATTAGAAAAGAAGACAAAGAAGAGAAGGAATTTCTTGGGATACTTTTAAACCATGAAAGTGTCTAAGATCCAGAGATTTTCAAATGACTGGCTATTGAGATAGTGTTTGGATATTAGGGCCTGTAGATACAGAACTCTCAGGCATATTTGCCCTTCTGTGAGTTCACAGAACCTCGGTATCCTGGACCAATGATAAGAAATTGGCCTGAGGGAACAGAAAAGCAAATGTGGGGCCCTGAGATGGAGAAGAGGAACCCCTGGGAGCAATGACCATTTAAAGACTGGGCATATTTAAGCCACGCAGAACTTCGAAGTGGAGCCCTTCTGAATGCCATCTGAGCCTGGATGGAAGTGAATGCTATTTTAGCTCTCAAACTCCATCTCCACAGCCTGCAGGTCATTATTCAGAAGCAATGTACATCAAGCTACTCATTTCCCCTGAGGCTTCCTGGCAAGTCCCAGCCTGTTCCTTGGCCTGGTCCCCTTCTTAATTATCTCAGACCTTGTTCTCTAAGCTCTAGGCATCCCTAAGTGATGAGAATTTGGCCTGAAGTAGGTTCACGTGCCCAGTATCCACAGCCCTTGATCTCTTGGGCTCTGGATACTTTGATTGGCATGCTGGAGGCAAAAGGCCCTGAGGCTCAGCTCCTGTATCAAATCCTAAACTACCCTTGGTAACTTGGAAGTAGGGGGCCTCATTTCACTCACTAAAGTAGTTAATTTCACACATTTCTTTTTTTATTAAGCATTTCTGCTGCTCAAACACTTGGGCCTGTTACTTTTACTTATGGCCTTGGAATAGTTTAAATTAGTCTGGGAAAGTTAATATATAAATCTAGGAAAACTGATGCAGACATTTGACCACAGAGAAAGTGATTTGCAATGCGCAATGAGGTGTTACACTACCCATTAGGAAAATCAGTTTTCTGTACATAATTTGCATTTCAGATTCAAATAGCTCTTAATTATTTGAAGTTACTCCAAAATCTCAATTCATTTATTTTACAAATATAAAATCTGAGGTCCCACAGCAAATCAAGGAACTTATCAAAAGTCACACTGTCATTAAATGTTGAAGCTATAACCTGACTCCAGGATTTCCTAAATTAAAGCCAATCACTCTAAGTGATAGTCTGTGATTCTCCTAAGGCTCAGCTAAAAGCAATTTAACTAAAACATTAGGAATTTTAATTTGGAGGTAGAGGAAATCAATAAACGTTTTCCAGCCTGTAATGGTTTTTCTAATAACATTTTAAAAATACCTATTTGGACAGGCAAAATGAAAGTATATTTCAGTGTTTTAAGAAAATTATTATTTCATTGAATTATCATGCAAATTTTGAGAGGGTATGCTTTAGAAGTAGCTTTATTAAAGCAGGGTGGAGGGATGGAGAGTGAGGGAGGCAGCGGTTGGGGGAAGTCTTGTAAACAGATCTGTAGTGTTTTGGGATATTTAATATTGTGGGAACTCCAATTTGATCTTCAGCACACAATGCCATGACTCTTCTCTAAACAGCTGCTCTCAAATTATTTTTTGCTTAGAAAAACATTTCAATTCTTTTTATTTTATGGGCCATTTCCACCAGAAAAAAGAAAAATTCTGGCAAAACAGTTCCTGTTAAGAGTCCCAGAAGAGTATAGGCAATCAGCTCATCACTCACACAAGAGCAGAGTTGGGTCTATGACCAAGTCAGTCGGACTCTGGCTAGGGTAGTGCCACCATCATCCTCTCTCTGCTCAAGCATCATCTTTGACTCCAGGCTTTTCAGCAGCTGAACTCTCAAAGACCAGTGTATTATAATGTGGGTATCTGTCAATGTGTGTGCATTTGAAGTGTAGTGAAAAGAAAAAAAGTAAATAAGCAAATGACTGGGGGTTGAACTGTTGGGGACTGATGGGTAGACCTGATCTGCTGGAGTGCAGAATGTATGGAGATAGAGGAAGATCGAAAAGATCAACAGTCTAGCTTTGGAATTTGGATGTTAAATAAGGGCTACATCGCAGGTGTTTGAAAAGGAAAGGTAACCATAATGTTATCTGTACTTCATGAGGTAAGAGAATGGAGCTGAAAACCAAAAGGGCAGGAAGGATCTGAGAGTCTACCAGAGAAAGATGTGCAGAACTACTTTGATCACTGATGACAGCCAGAGGAGTCAGAGATGCAGTAGAGAATACTGGGCAATGGAGAGACAAAGTGAGGATGGGAAGGATAGGGAGGCCAGCTTGGAGTAGTTGGTATTTCTGCCACTGGCAAGATAGTCACTAACAGCAGTCTCCACAGGGTGGGAATTCAGCTTTGAAGCTCTTAAGAAGAAGTAGGAAGATAGTCACCTGACACTACAATATTAGTGCAGATCTAAAAGAATACCCACCAAAGTATTAGCCCAGGCCACCTTACAGGGCTGAACTGGAAAAGGGATGGGGGAACTATTAACATAGTTTATGCCTTTAAAATCCAATAAATTATTTTTCAAAAACCAATAACTGAAAATTAAAAATTAATTGTTTTTTTAATAACTAATAACTGCTAAGTGGGGTGGCTCATGTCTGAAATCCCAGCAGCTTGAGAGGCTGGGGCAGGAGGATGGCAAGTTCAAATCTATTCTCAGCAATTCACCATGGCCCTAACCAACTTAGCAAGACCCTGGCTCAAAATAAAAAAATAAAGGGCTGAGGATGTGGCTCAGTGGTTAAGCATCCCTTGGTTCAATTCCTGGTTCCAAAAAACACCTAATAACCACATACTAAAGCTCATTGAAACAGTTACATAAATATAAAGGAAAGAATTCTAATCTGTAAATTAGAAAAACTGGGTTTTAGGTCATATGTGGTACCTTAAGAAATTCCTAGATTCAGTTTCCCTATATTTAATCAATGACTGAATGATCCCTTAAGACGTCTACCATGTGTAAATGTCAGCAATCATATTTCCCCTATTATGCCTCCAATAAACTATCAATGGTTAAGAACTCTTTCCTCTCTTCCAAAAAAGAGGATTGTCTGTAAGGACAGGGACCAGTGAGGTGTCTTCTCCCAATCTAAGGATCTCCTGATTCTAAGCCTTTCTTTGAAGGCACATTTCCCTTTGCTTCTGGTCATCAACATTCCTAGCGCCAAAGAGTTGACCTTTTCTATCATATCTCGGTTCCCTCCTTGCCCTCTTGTGGTCACAAACGCCAAAGAAACTGAAAACCGGGCCTGGTCCTCTCTGCCTCACGCAGGAATGATCTGGTCCTAATGTAAGGAGATCTGGGAGGAGGGGCTGCGGGAGTATGTGTTGCACCTGTGGAACCTCCTGGATTTCGGGATGCTGTCTATCTTCGTAGCCTCCTTCACTGCACGGTTCATGGCTTCCTGAAGGCCAGTGAGACCCAGCTGTACGTGGACCAGTACGTGCAGGACATGCTGCACAATGTCTCACTTCCGCCGGAAGTGGCCTACTTCACCTACGGTGAGTCTGGATCAGCCTGGGTGCATCTGAGCCCCTGCCCTGGCCCTTGACTAGGACGGTGTCACAGCCTGCAATTTGCAATTTGGCCAATTTGGGTCTTGTGGACTGACAGCCAGGTCAGAGGCCCCCAGAATACCTTCTTCCTTCAGTGCAACCAGCTGAACAGAACGTGGAGTTAATTAGTGACTTAGAAATGCATCTTTCTGTACTAAGAAGAATGAGTTTGTTTTGGAAAGGTTGTTGGGGGTATTCCTGTAGGCTTTTGGCTTTGGTTTTTTAAAAACATTTTTTTCTGATGTGAATCCAGTTCTAAAAGGAATGTATATACCAAAAAAAAATTTCCTTCCATATTGGATCACTGCTTTGTACAAAGATAAGGCCTTCTTTGCTAGTTCAAAAGTTCTTTCCTCATGGATATAGGTCCTCTAAGTACCCTTTGAACCACAAAGCCATGTGGTTTGAAGCAGTAAATTGATATTTTAAGAATAATAATGATAATAGTTATTGCATCCATTTATTGAGGACTTACTATGGCCAGGAATTGTGTAGATATCTGACTCACATAAAATCCAGTCCTTGTAATAGTACTACAAAATTAATCTGTTTTCTTTGTTCCTATTTTACAGCTGAAAAAGAAAGTTGTTTTCATGGCAGGAATAATACTATAATCAGAAATAAAGGATTGCTTTGTATAGCAGGGAATCCTGGCCTGAGATGAATTGAAAGTCAAGGTGAATAGCCTCATACTTATGTCCCAGACTTTAGTATTAGACCAGAATTCAAATTCTAGTTCTGTAGCTTCCTATAACATGTGTTTACTTAACTATTCTGAGCTTCCATTTTTCTCATATGTAAAACAGAAATAATAAAACCTATGTCAAAATGTTTGTTTTGAAGATTAAATAGTACCTGTGAAGAATTTAGCACTATGCCCTGAAAAATACTAAATTTTCACTAAATGGTAATAGTTTTATCAGTATATTCTCTTGGGTCATTTTCTTTTTCAAACACAATACTTTCTATGGTGAAAAAGAAAGATGAGAGAGTGAAGGAACAACAGCTATTTATTTTCACCAGTAAAATATAGCTGAATGCTTAATAAGTCTTCCTTAATGGCAGCCACTACACCTTGAAGGGTTTAAGTGTCGAATGTCTCTGTTACATGAAGCCATATGGCTGTTGCCTCTCCAAAATCTTCATGATCAGTACAACAATGATCTATAGAGGATTGTCACTTAAAAAGTCAATTTGCTCTTTACTATCAACATAAATTTTATTATGTGCAAATTTGGTAGGAAAACACCCCCATTGAGAAATGAAGAGTCTTGTAGTATTACAAATCATCTACTCTTTCCTCGACTACCCACCCGGCTGACACACACATACCACTATTTGTTAATTTGGAAAATTCTGACTTTCTTAAAACACAATAAGCTTGTATATTTTCCCCTCCGTGTGGCTCAAGGTTCACCAAGGAAAGATGAGAGATGTTTCTTAATGCCACGATTCAGGCTGCAGTATTGTTCATTTGTGACTTCTATTTCTTTATGAATTGTATTAAGTCTCACCCAACCCAAAGCATAGCACATTATTGTCCTTGCTTTTGTGGTTCACCCCATGCCCTTGAAAATCATCTGCATCTCTCAGCGTTCACTTGTGCTCCAGTTATGGGAGAACAGAGCCCCCTTGTGGCCAGAAAACCAATGGTTCTCTCCAAGCTCTACAGCTGCATATAGACAGACCCCAAATTTTCAGGTTGTGATAAAGCCATTTTCTTCATGGAAATGGCTCCTAGATGAAAACACCTAGGTCTAAATCATCATAGTGCTGCTGTTTTACACCCATTATAACTTTTACAGGTCATTCCAGACAGGATATTTTTCACTAAAAGTTCTGACCTGGTCACTAGGATCTGACAACAGCTAAATCTATCTTAATAGATTATTGGTGTAGCTTTTATAGTTATAGCTGAGGTTGAAAATGCTAAATAGGTGGGCAGGAAAAAATCCTTTTTAGTGTCTGTTTAATAGAAGAAGTCACATCCTATTTCATGTTATTCAAATGTGTTACTTATCCATGGAGAGTGACAGATATATTGGAAAACACATAATTTGTTCTCCTTTGTTGTCTTTCATGAACTTTTGAGTTATGGCCTTGATGAGAACATAAAATCTATAATGTTGTTATATTTCCAAATGTAATTTAGAATGTGCTACATGAAACTTTGTGGCCCTGCTTCCCTTACTTAAGGTTTCTTGCTTGCTCTCTATTATTATAATTATTTAACAGAATCTAGCTTTGAAAATGAAGAATAAAATTCTTCCTCTTCCATCTCCCTTGGGGTGCCAAGAATTGCTATGCAATATCCTTGCTAACTGCACTTACTAGGCTCTGAAAAGTACCCCATACCCCAAATCCAACCTTAAAAATGGCAATAATAATATCTACTCTACAGGGCTGTAGTTAAAATTACAGCTAATGTAAGTGTAAGAGCTAATTTAGTTTTCTCAATATTTCTCAATTTAAGTTTCACTTAGCATTTCTCAACAGTAACACTATTGGCTTCTTCAGCAGGGCAATTTCCATGGTGTGGAATTGTCTGGGGCATTGCAGTATATTAAGCATCCCAGAAATACTACTACCTAGTTATTGTGATGACCACAGACAGCCCCACACACTTCTCTTGGGAGAGAGGTACTGCCCTCACTTGAGGATGACTATCCTGACACATAGTAGGCAGCTGATATGTGATAGACACTGCTCCTTGTGGCATTAGAACTGCAGTAAAAGCACTTTGCCAGTCTGCTCTGCTGCAAGAATGCCCAGAAAACAGTTGAAGTCCTGGTGGTCACCAGTGACTGCAAGCAGAGTCTCTGCAGCTCAGGTTTGGTCCCAGCCTCTTACCCAGCCAGAACAGATAGCTGTTATGGCTAACATGCCTGACTGGTCACCACGTTGTGCGGGGGCTTAGCTAAATAAGGAAGCAACATTCTTGGCACATACCACCTGGGGAACAAAACCTAAGAGTAATTTCTCAGGCATGATCTGATCATTCCTAGTTCTAACCCTGATCCTTATGTGAGCTCATTTGTTCCAACTTGTGGTTATTGTAAACTTGTGTTCATTTAGTCATTTAACAAGCATTCATCAACACCCACTATGTGCCAGGTGCCATGATGAGCACTGAATATCAGATTTTATTTCATCTTCCTCATAGTACTGAGTTGATAGGATCCTTAATGTACAGATGAGGGGAACAAGGCTCCAGAAAATTAGTTGACCTACTCCAAACCCTTGCTCATAGGTGCTCCTGTGTTACCTCCTCATGCTGCTTCCCCAGTGAGTGGTAGACCACCTGGGTGTCAAGTGTAAACACTGGTAAGGGGGATGGAATGCCTTCTAGTTATCCTCCAAAATCCTCCCTAAGGTGACCCCTTCCATGAAGCCATTCCTGGCGCTGCCAGGTGGAGTTCAGCAGCTCCTCTGGCATGTTGCAGTAGTCACAGGGTGGTATGTGCCATCCTAACAAGCAAGCAAGACTGCTTCAGTCCTAATAACTGAGGCATGGGAATTCCCATGATTGGCTGAGAGATGCCCCTCAACTTAGCACAGTAATGGGCCAGCTCACAGCTGTGCTGTCTTTTCCCTTGCATGAATGGTGCCTGAGATGGAGAGAACACACTGCAGCACCACAAGTCCCCTGGGAGCTCTGAACTTCTCCTCCGCCAGGGGAGAGCACACGTAACCACCTACCTCACTGAACTATGACAAATGCCAGTGATTCTTGGCCACATTTAGCTCTGATGAAATGAATAGCTGCAAATCCTTCCAGGTGAAACTCTTATGCACCTGCACCTGACACCCGACCCTCCCATCCGAGCAGGAAGGGCCTTCTCCACCATGAGTGGCCCTGCCTGGCTGGGGCTCCCTCCCTCCTGCCTCCTGCACTCTTATTCCTCCTCTGCATGATATATCTGCCAAGCCTGGCCTGTGTCTTCACCCTCTTTCTTTCTACCTAATCCTTCCTGTCAGCATTTAAACATGTCCCTTGATCTTTTTTCTAAAAAAAGAACAACAACAACTATAAAAATTCTCCCTGGATTTTTACTTTGAGCTCTCAGCTTTTATTTCCCCTGTTCTTTATTGCCAACCTTCTCCAGAGTTGTTTATGCTTCTCTCTGCCTCTCCCACTTGTTAACTCATACTCATTATCTATCCCAAGCATCCCTATTTAATCTGGCTGAGAACTGCTCAGCTCTAACATCAGCCATGGGGCAGCCTTCCCAGGCTTAGGCCAGGTCAGGGCCAGTATGAAATCCTTCCACTGATCTAGCACATCTCTCCATCAAAGGTATTTTAACAAATGTGCCATTGGCCATACCAGATGTTCCACCAGGGTGTGTTCTTCCCTAGCACTTGTCAGGCCCAGGGTAGGTGCTCAATAAATGTTTGCTAAATAACTGAAGGTTGAAGACTAGGCCTGTGATGGGCTATGGAAATTAAAATAATATTACCTGAGAGCTTACTCAGTGGCTGGCACTGTTAAATGTCTTTTTTTGTATTAATTTCCTTCATCTCACAACTACCTATGAGTTAAGTGTTGAGAGCCTCCGCTGGTCAGAATGATCCCTGGCATTTGCCAGAGGGAATGTTTTAAAGGTGATACCAGCAAACCATTGAGATGATGATTTGAGTTAAGCTATATATAATTGCTATGATGCTGGATTGATTGTATTGTATATTTGACCTTTTCTGTCTGACAATGTGGTGGCTCATGCTGCCTTGGGCGCCTGCTACTTTGGAGTTCTCGTGCTACTTTGGAGTTCTCATAGGAATTCCTGGAGAGTTTCCATTGGTTGGAGAAGTGCCGGAGGAGGGATTTCCGGTGTGGGGGGTTGCTGGAAGGGCTGCATGGGTGGCGTTGGCGAAAAAGCGTGTGTTCAGTGCCGGTGAGAGTTGAAATAAAGTAGTTGCTGTTTGAACCTACAAAGCTTTGTGGTGGCTCAGTTATTAGTGTCCAGCAAGACTGTGGCATTTGGTGGCCCATAAGGGGAATGCCTGAGGGTAAGTGATAAGGTAAATTGCTCATCCCTGAGGGAAGGCAAGAGAATGGGTGACCATTTCAAAAAACAATGTGTTCTTCTTTTGATTTGTTTTGTTTTTGTTTCAAGCTGCCTATCCCTAGAACTTTCTCAGGCAAACTAGGAAAAATGTTTGGCTCAAGGTTTGAATTTGCTCAGGCCTGAAGAAGAGATAGAGATAGATCACGAATACACATTTAAAAAAAACAGAAAAATTGGTAGGGTTTTTTGTTCTGTTTTTGTTTCATTTTGCTTTGGTTTGGTTTTGAGTTATCTGTTTGAGTTGTGTTATCCTTGTAGCAGAAATATGGGGTCAGAAATTAGCAAAAAAAAAACACAAAAGAATGTTAAGTAAATTGTTAGAGGAAGGAGGCACCCCAGTAAAACCAAAAACAGTCAGGGCATATGTTGATACAATACAAAAAAGTAGCCCATGGCTTTTTAAGGAGGAGTTGTTGAATATATCACAATGGGATTATCATGGTGAAGATTTAAGGGACAGGGAAAAGAAAAACCCAGGAACTCTGCCAGCTGGCACATTGCCATTGTGGATGATGATACGATTTTGTTTGCCTAGTCCAAATCTTTCAGTTCACATTATGGTAGAAGACATATTAGATCAGGAAAAAGAGGAGTCCTCTCGAGATAGTCAGAAAGTGGAAGAAAGTTTAGAGCAGAAAAAGTGATCAGGGGAAAAGTTACAACAGGAGGCTGCTACTAACACCTTTCTATCACCAGATGGCATAAGTGTCCAACCAAAAGCTCCGCCAATGGAGACAAAATATGCTGAGTGGCCCTCAACCCCCGTAGTTGATAGATGGGAACATGAGACAGGACCTCAAAGATTAGCATGCCCTTTATTTGAGGCGGCAGGAGGGCAGCAAAATCACTATGTTTTAGATTTCAAAACAGTGAAGCAGCTAAAAGGGGATGTAACAACCTATGGTCCTCAAGCACCCTTCACCATAAGCTTGGTCGAATCCATTACCAACTTGAACATGACACCAGCAGATTGGACTAGTATGTGTAAAGCTGTGCTAAATGGAGGACAATATCTATTATGAAAGGTTGCCAATGAGGATTTTTTTTTCTTTTTCTTTTTTATTGGTTGTTCAAAACATTACAAAGCTCATGATATATCATCTTTCATACATTTGACTCAATTGGGTTTTGAACTCCCATTTTTACCCCAAATACAAATTGCAGAATCACATTGGTTACACACTCACCTTTTTACATAATGCCATATTAGTGACTGTTGTATTCTGCTACATTTCCTATCCCCTACTATCCTCCTCCCCTCCCCTCCGATCTTCCCTCTTGCTTCGGCAGCACATATACTAAAATTTGAACGATACAGAGAAGATTAGCATGGCCCCTGCACCAATGAGGAATTTTGCACAGAGACAACTAGGTGAAATGCAGTAGCTGGTTATCCTCAGAGAAATCTAGGTATGTTGTTAGGAAAAGGACCTTATCATGGTCAGCTGCAACAAATTGCATATAATCCTGCTATGTATTCACAAATTGCTGCAGATGCAGTTAGGGCATGGAAGACTTTACAAGGATATGGTCATAATTACAAGGTCAATTATCTAAGCTAATACACGGAGCTAATGAACCTTACACTGAATTTGTAGATATGCTTATTCAAACAGCTACCAGAGTATGTGGGAATACAGAACAAGCAATGCCATTAATTAAACAGCTAGCCTTTGAGCAAGCAAACATATGGTGCAAGGAGGCCATTAGACCATGGAAACATGGAGATTTAAACACATAAATATCAAATTATGTAGAGACATTAATGAACAAGGGAAAGTCCTGGCAGCTGCAGTAAAACAGGCTTTAGATGCCAAGACAAAAACATGCTACAATTGTGAAGAAACAGGACATTTTAAAAGGAGTTGCCCCATAGGAGGAGGGTTTAAAAAAGCTAGGTATCAAAGGAGTAGAATACTGGGTATTTGCCCATGATTCCATGAAAGGAGACATTGGGCTAATGAATGCCATTCTCAAACCACCATAGAGGGTACTCCGTTATCAAAAAATGGAAAAGGACCAGGTATTTAACCATGATATCATGGAGAAAAGCATTGGGCTCCATTGCCAAAAAATGGACAGGGGGGGGCTAATGCTCTGGGGCCCACAACCACAAATATACGGGGCAATGGAGGAACCCAGCAATACCATCAGGGTAGTTCACAGGACACATTATCCATTAGATCCCTCATCAAAGAAATCAGAGGGAGTGCAGGGTTGGACATCTACGCCTCCACCAGAGCAGTACTAACTCCAGAGATGAAAGTTCAAATCATTCCCACAGGAGTAAAAGGACCTCTTCCCCAAGGAACAGTAGGCTTATTATTGGGACAGTTTTTCTACACTAAAAGGACTTATGATAAGTCCTGGGGAAATTGATCCCGATTATGAAGGTGAAATAAAAATTATAGCTAGTTCTCCAAGAGGTATATCAGTAATTTCACCAGGAGATAGAATAGCACAGTTATTAACAATACCCAACCTGCATGAAAATATTCCAGTCTTACTGTACAAAGAGGACCCAGGGGATTAGGCTCCACAGGTGTAGATTGGGCTACACTGTCTTTAAATTTAGATTCTCACCCCATGTAAAACTAAATATTCAAGGACATGAATTTAATGGGCTATTTGATACAGGTACAGACTTTAGCATCATATCTCATCAAGAATGGCCAAAACATTGGCCATTACAACGAGCCACTCAAATGCTTTGAGGCCTAATTCCCATAGAAGTTCAATGGTATTAGATTGGAAGGATCATGAGAGATGTTAAGGAACTCTACAGCCATATGTATTGGATCATCTTCCTATAAATTTATGGGAACAAGATTTACTAGATCAATTAGGTTTGACATTAACAAATAACATCAATCAAAATTCACCCACTATTAGGGCTAGACAAGGTTCTAGGAAAGAAAAAAGATTAGGAGAACAAGAACAAGGTAGAGAAGCACCAATTCAAATAGATCAAGGAATAAATAGACATGGATTAGGTTTTCAGACGGGTCACTGAGACAATAAAAATTACTTGGAAATCAGAAAGACCAGTATGGGTTCCTCAGTGGCCCCTGATTAAAGAAAAGATACAAGCAGCCCATGACCTGGTCAAACAACAATTAGTGAAGGGACATATACAACCTTCTGTATCTCCCCATAATACTCCCATTTTTGTCATCAAAAAGAAATCTGGTAAATGGAGATTATTGCAAGATTTAAGAGCCATTAATAATGAGATGGTTATTATGGGACCAGCTCAATCGGGGATTCCCCAATTGTCTGTTTTGCCAAAAACCTGGTATGTTTTAGCTATTGATATTAAAGATTGTTTTTTTTCAATTCCAATTCATATTGAGGATAGTCTACATTTTGCATTTACTATCCCTGCAGTAAATCATGAAGGTCCTGATCAGAGATATGAATGGAAAGTACTCCCTCAAGGGATGGCTAAGAACCCAACTATGTGTCAAATTTATGTTAACAAAGTAATCCAGCCACTTAGAAATCAAAATCCTGAACTACAAATATATCAATATATGGATGATGTATTGTTAGCGCCTAAAGATAAAAACACATTGCTAGAATGTTATACCACACTTACAAACTTTTAAAAAAAATTATAATCTAGAGATAGCAATAGATAAAGTACAATTAAATCTTCCAATTAATTATGTAGGAGTTCTATTATTCACAACCATAGTCCATCCACCAAAAATTCATATACAAGTAGATCAACTCAAATCACTTAACGACTTTCAAAAGTTATTAGGAGACATAAATTGGATAAGGCCTTATCTAGGCATACCAACAGGAGAGTTGGGACCTTTATTTGATATCCTAAAAGGTCCATCAGTGCCGCAGTCTCTGGCTGGGCACAAATCACGAGTCTCCACACAGCTTGTAGATTCAAACAGCAATTCTTTATTCCCGATCTCACACCGGCCGTCTACAAACACCTTCTGGGGGAATCCACGTTCTCTGCCCAAATCCACTTCCAAATCCACTACTCTGCCCAAATCCACTCCGCATGGGCTTCTGTCTCCCAAAATATACTGTCTGACCCTAAGCACTCAAGAGGAACTCAGCAGCAGGATACGCCCTATTCTAAAGGGGGAACACCCTAATCTCCTATTATGCTAAACTGCCCTATTCTAAAAGGGGAACACCCTAAACATGGATCCTGCCCTGGTCCTTGAGCAAGGTCACCTTTCAGAAGTCCTTCCACTAGACAGCATGGGAGTAAGCTGGCAAGGAATTTGTCATACCTACTTGGCTGATGGCTCCCAGCATCTCCCCCCTTCTGATTAATTAAACAACAAGTAATGTGGCTTAAGGACCATGCCTGGTAGGTTGTCCAGTTCAACATATGGCTCTTACCCGTCATTGGAAAACTGACCTTTAGGCATCAGCCTCCTGTCTTAGGTTGATACCACTGCAACTGGATCATACCCGTCACTGACTACAGGTTCAGCATACAGCCATACTTGTGGATGGGTCTATGCACCAGTTGGGGTGAGGTTCTTTGCCTCACCTCTGTTGGCCCCCAAATTTGGCCTTGGTGCCAGTGGGGGAGTGAGGTTAATGTGGCTTAAGGACCGTGCCTGGTAGGTTGTCCAATTCAACATATGGTTCTTACCCGTCATCGGAAAACTGACCTTTAGGCAACTGACCTTTAGGCGTCAGCCTCCTGTCTTAGGTTGATACCACTGCAATTGGATCATACCCGTCACTGACTACCGGTCCAGCATATAGCCATTGGCCCCCAAATTTTAGGCCATCACTAGCATAAGGGAGGAGGATACAGAAATGCCACGACACCAAGCCAATTGACAGTTCCTTTGGAAAAATTGCATCATTGGTGACACCATCAGCAAAGATCACTGGTGACACCATCAGCAAAGATATGCCAGCATTACCACAATTTGCTGCACTAAACGTAGTTACATAGTCCAGGCAAGTTCTGTAAGCAGTTCAAAGGGGAGGAATCTGTCCGTCTCTTCCCAAAGTCCCTTTCCTCCCAAAGTAAGTTGACTCCTTGATTGAGCATACTTGTTGAGTTATATTCATTGGGATGAAGATAGGAATTCTGGCAATGATGCTAAAAAGACATTAACATGAAAAGAATTATTAAATATAATGAAAAGGAAAGGTGAAAGTAAACAAACAGATCTGTTAACCTCCTTAAAAAACAATCCTTAACAGCTGTTTACCTGATTTAAATTAGTAAACAAGCAGATCTGTTAACCACCTTTAAAAACAATCCTTAACAGCTGTTTACTTAATTTAAATTAAGCCATTTAAATCACGTGAATAAAAAAATAATTCGGATCCATTTTCTCATGAGTGCTCCTCATATATGAAATACGCACACACAGACATACAACACAAAACACAAATGTGCAAACAAATGTACAACACATAAGATAATAATAAAGGCCTTGTAGCTTTACCTAGGTGAAATCTCCATTGCAATGTTTAAAAACTCCAGTCAAAAAATAAAACTGATCAGAAAAACATTAACCTAGGTTTGTATGAGCTCAAAAAATAAAAATAGAACCTTATGATGTGGAAAAATGCAATAATAAGATAGATATTGAGAAAAGCATCCTGGTTAATCACAGTCGCAGATGTAAGAATGGCCAAGCTGGAGTTCTGGATATCAGCTGTTATGGATTTGAGTCAAATCATCTTCTTTTCGATCTGTAGAAATCGTTCTAGTTAGTCTTCTGGAATCCAAATCGGTTGCTGTTCTCCTGTGGAAAAACAAACAGAACCCCCGACTCCAGAAAATCACTGGGTAAGGATCTTTCCATTGTCCTGTTAGAATATCTTTCCAAAGTACTTTAGTCTTATGTACATTTTTTGGATACATATGTCCTTCCGCAGCACTAAGTCCTGATGAATCCAAATTTAAAAAGTTTAGAGTAAAAAGGGTTATTTTAAGTTTATCTTTGGGGGATATATACCCCTTTCCAATTTATAAGATTAACTAGGCTTCGAATGACGCAATCTTTCCTCCGTCATGAAGGCATCTTAACCACCTTCAAATTAACCTTTTAAAGCCTTTTAATTATCATCTATACTGTACTTTTAAATGTACTTTTTCACCACCTATAGCTTCACTCTTTTAAACGAGGCTTAGACTCTGTTTAAATCACTTAATATTAGTTTACATGGCTGCCCTTCAACCAAAGGCCTTTTTTACTCCATTAAGAAGCTTTGTCTCAATCTGCCATGTACAAATACCTTTTTTTTCCTTTCTCAAGCTTTTAAAGTAAGTTTAGTTTCCTCAAAATCTTTTTAAATGGCATTTTACAACTTTTTACTTTACCACACAGAGATTATCTCATCTAGAAACATTTCTTTTTTTTAACCTTTATATTAAAATATATTTTCACATCTTGAATCTTTTTATATCTCTTTTTTAACCATTAACCCTTTTTATAAATTCACATTCTGAAATAACCCTTATAAAATTTGTGATTTAGACAAATTACTCCACTTTAATAAGATGAAATACTTTCATGTTTTTTATGGTACTATAATACCATAATTGAAACCCAACTGAAACTTCTTATACTCTTTGTATGTAAATTACACCTGATATAATCTTAACACTTAGTAACCTTGTTTCAGCAAAGACATAGACCAAAGCAATATTAAACTTTTTTCCATTCACCAATTTATGAAAACACACATAATGATTAATATATTACCTTATGGAACTTAATAAGTAAAGAGTACTTGATTTCATATTTAGTGGTTGATATTTTAACACTTTAGTTTTGTAAATTAATTAGAACTTTGTAGAAACCAAGATCTTAGACAAATGTAGTAAACAGAACTAGCCATCTCTTTCTTGTTGAAGAAAAATCCTTCTACAGGATACCATGATGGTATTTTATCAACATATGTGCTAATTATTCTTGGTCTTACTGGGGTGCCTCCTTTCTCTAACAATTTCTCTTCCTTGGGGGTGAACAACTTCAAACTTTGAGTCAACCATTTTCCCCATTTTGCCTGAGAAAGTTCTAGGAACAGGCAACTTGAAATAAAAACAAAATATATCAAAAAAAAAACACATTGCTTTTTGAAATGCTCACCCATTCTTTCGCTCTTCCTCAGGGGCGAGCAATTTCACTTACCTTCTTTTCAGATGTTCCCCCGTACGAGCCACCAAATGCCGCAGTCCCTGGCTGGGCACAAATCACGAGTCTCCACACAGCTTGTAGATTCAAACAGCAATTCTTTATTCCCGATCTCACACCGGCCGTCTACAAACACCTTCTGGGGGAATCCACGTTCTCTGCCCAAATCCACTTCCAAATCCACTACTCTGCCCAAATCCACTCCGCATGGGCTTCTGTCTCCCAAAATATACTGTCTGACCCTAAGCACTCAAGAGGAACTCAGCAGCAGGATACGCCCTATTCTAAAGGGGGAACACCCTAATCTCCTATTATGCTAAACTGCCCTATTCTAAAGGGGAACACCCAAATCTCCTATTATGCTAAACCGCCCTATTCTAAAGGGGGAACACCCTAAACACGGATCCTGCCCTGGTCCTTGAGCAAGGTCACCTTTCAGAAGTCCTTTCACTAGACAGCATGGGAGTAAGCTGGCAAGGAATTTGTCATACCTACTTGGCTGATGGCTCCCAGCACATCAGATCCAAATTCACCTTGCATGTTAGCACCTGAAGCAAAAATGTCATTAAAAATTATTGAAGCATATATGGAAAATATGCATTTAAATAGAATTGATATAAGTTTGCCTTTATTATTTCTTGTAATACCAACAAAAAATATTCCTACAGGAGTATTTTGGCAAGAAGGTCCATTATTGTGGACACATTTATTTTATTCTCCTAACACTAGTCTTACTAGTTATCCTGAGACTGTAGGACAATTAATACGCAAAGGAATAAAAGCAGCAAATTACTCCCCAAAAAATTATTACTCCTTATACTATGGATCAAATTGATGAGTTAGCTAATGAGTTAAATACTTGGGCATTAATCAGTGTAAATCTAATGTCTCATTTGATAATCACTTACCATCTAATCCTTTGTTGTCTTTTTGGTCTTCATATCCTGTAGTTTTTCCAAAAATGACAAGAAAACCATCTATCATGAATGCTCCAAATATATTCACTGATGGGACAAGTAATGGTACAGCAGCAGTAGTTACCCCTGATCAAAGTTTTACATTTTTAGTAACAATCAGCTCAAAATGTAGAGCCTAATGCAGTATTACAAGCTTTTGTGATGTTTAACGATTCTGTATTTAATTTATTTTTTGATATTCAGTATATTGTTAATGCTATAGTATCTCTTGAAGATGCTGGTAGGATCTCCCCTTCCTCTACTATTTTCTCTTTTTTTCCACTATACAAAGCCTAATCTGGGACAGAAAAGATCCATTTTTTATAGGGCATGTCAGGGCACATACAGGATTGCCTGGAGCCCTTAATTTGGGCAATGATTTAGCAGATAAAACTACGCATGACATACATATTTTCTCTACAATAGAAGAAGTTATAAATTTTCATAAAAAGTTCCATGTCAATGCTAATACTTTACAAATGGATTTTAAAATATCTAAGGAACAAGGTAGACAAATAATAAAACTATGTCAAAATTGTGTGACCTTTTTATCACAAGTTAATCTTGGAGTCAATCCTATAGGACTGAGCTCATCAAACTATTAAAATGTGCTTACTAAAGCAAAAAGAGGTAATTGGAAAGGGGTATGTATACCCCAAAGATAAACTTAAAATAACCCTTTTTACTCTAAACTTTTAAAATTTGGATTCATCAGGGCTTAGTGCTGCAGAAAGACATATGTATCCCAAAAATGTACATAAGCCTAAGGTACTTTGGAAGGATATTTTAACAGGACAATGGAAAGGTCCTGACCCAGTGATAGTCTGGAGTCGGGGTTCTGTTTGTGTGTTTCCACAGGGAGAACAGCAGCCAATTTGGGTTCCAGAGAGACTAACTAAAGTGATTTCTATAGACCAAAAAAGCAGATGATTTGACTCAAATACATAACAGTTGGTATTCAGAGCTCCAGCTTTGCTACTCTTACATCTGAAACAGTGTTTCTCCAACACCTGGAGGCTAATGAATAATGAACACCATTAAAGCCTATTTCAAACGTAAAAACCCTTGGGGTTTGCTTGTGGGAATACCTTCAGACCCAAAATGCAAGTTACAGAAAAAAGGATTGGATATTAAAAAAAGGCTCAAACCCAGTTGGTAACCAGGATGTCTTTTTCAATATCTATTTTATTATTGCCCTTTCTCACATCATAAAGTTCTATTTTATTTTTTGAGGTCATACAGACCTAGATTAATGTTTTTCTGATCAGTTCTATTTTTTGAGTGTGGAGTTTTTAAACATTGCAGTGGAAATTTCACCTGTGTAAAGCTACAAGGCCTTTACTATTGCTTTATGTGTTGTATGTTATGTGTACACACTTGTGTTTTGTGTTGTATGTCTGTATGTGCATACGTCCATATATCATATATGAGGAACGCTCATGAATAAATGGATCCAAATATTTTTATTATTCACGTGATTTAAATGGTTTAATTTAAATTGGGTAAACAGCTGTTGAGGATTGTTTTAATATGTGAACAAATAAGGAGGTTAACAGATCTGTTTGTTTACTTTCACCTTTCCATTTCATTATATCTAAATCTATTCAGGATACTAAATTGTTTAGAAAATTGCTTTCTTTTAGTGCCTGCTGGAATATTACATATTTTTTAGCCATCATTGCCAGTATTCTTATATTCATTCCAGTGCCACTGAAGACAAAGATAAAACCAAACTACACCTTCTGCAATAGCTATCACAACAAACTGTATAAACTGATGGATCAATGAATAATGTAACTGAACAAGTGATGCTCAATCAAGGAGTTAATTTACTTTGGGAGGAAATGAACATATTAATAGATTCCTCTGCTTTGAACTGCTTGCAGAACTTTCCTGTACTATGTATCACTTGTACACATTGTGAACTATCTGTTGGTGCAGCAAATTGTGGTAGTGCTGTAGTATCTTTGATGATGGTGTCACCGGTGGTACAATTCTTCCAAAAAGAGCTGTCATTTGGCTTGGTGTCATGGCATTTTGCATCCTCTTCCCTTCTGCTGCCACCAAGGCCAAATTTGGGGGCCAACAGAGGTGAGGCAAAGAACCTCACACCCCCACTGGTGCAAAGGCCTATCCACAAGTACGGCTGTATGCTGGACCAGTAGTCAGTGACAGATAAGATCCAATTGCAGTGGTACAAACCTAAGACAGCAGGCTGACACCTTGAGGTCAGCTCATCTGATGACAGGTAATAACCATATATAGTATTGGACAACCTAACAGACACAGTCCCTAAGCCACATTGCTTGTTGTTTTATTAAACAGAAGAGGGGAGATGTTGAGAGCCATCGCTGGTCAGAATGACGGTTGGCATTTGCCAGAGGGAATTTTTGAAAGGTGAAGCCAGAGAACAATTGAGATGATGATTTGAGTTAAGCTATATATAATTGCTGTGATGCTGGATTGATTGTATTGTATATTTGACCTTTACTTTCGGGCAATGGGGCGGCTCTTGCTGCCTCGGGCGCCCGCTACTTTGAAGTTCTCGTGGAGATTCCCGGAGATTTCCCATGGGTTGGGAAGTGCTGGGGGAGGGATTTCCGGTTTGGGGGGGTTGCTGGAAGGGCCACATGGGTGGCGTTGGTGGAAAAGCACATGTGCAGTGCCGGTGAGAGTTGAAATAAAGTAGTTGCTGTTTGAACCTACAAGACTTTATGGCGGCTCAGTTATTCGTGCCCAGGCAAACTGCACAGTAAAGTACTATTATTCTCATTTTACAAATGAGGTAACTGAGGCCTAGAATCAGCTGCCATTTTTCACAGCTAGAGAGGTGCAGAAGCAGGATTTGAACCCAAGCAGATTCGACAGCCCATGCTCTTAGCACTATACCACCCATCCTCTCAGTAAAGGTGTTCCAGTATACTGTTAGACAACGAGTGACCCAGCCCTCACAAAGCTTCCAGTCTAAAGATCCATATAGGATGATGCTGAGTAGACTAGGCCAGGTGTTGACCCTCAATAAAAGCAAAGAGGTTGAGCCTACTGGTTATAACCTCATACCTCCATGGTACATCCCAGAAGTCTTCTGTGGACACTTGCTGGCCTCACAGCCCTTTGGAGAGTAGCTATTGCCTATGGAACCAAGTATGCCCACCCAAAGACCCTGTGAGGAAACTGTGATGTCTTCATTTTCTGTATAAGCAAGCTTAAGACTCACCCAAATTCACACAGCTAATAAAGGATTTTGAAACAAGATCTATGGTTTCTGATTCTAAACCCTATCCTCAAATGAGTGAGATCATGAATAATTATAAATAAAAAATGTATATTTTAAAAAAAACACCTCAAATCCTATCCTTTTTTCCCTGTCCTTTAACTTCTCTCTTAGGAGAGAGGTTTCAGGAGCCTATCTATAGGAAAAAATACACCACTACCCTTCAGGGAGCCACTGAGCATTCTGGGATTGACACCAAGTCAGAAAAAAATACTCATTTTTAATCTAACCCACCCTCTCCCCCAGAAAAAGAATGCAGCTGGATCACCTCCTACAAACCATGGTCTGGTTTTGTTCTCCTTGAGTGACATATGCTAGATCTCTTAACATGCCGCCCCCAGAACTGCTCTGACCAATAAGAAATATGCTTTTTTAATATACACTTTGTTGCCCAATGTGGTAACTCACTAATCACATTTATCTAAAGAGCACTTGAAATGAAGCTAGTCCAGACTGAGATGTGCTCTAAGTATAAAATCCATGCCAGATTTCAAAACTTTGTATGCAAAAAAAATGGAAAGCTCTCCCATGATTTTTTTTTCTGGTGTTGCCAGAGATTACACCCAGCTGTTGGGCATGATAAGCATACATTCTACCACCCAGCAATATTTCTATAATGATTAATTGTTGAAATGACAATATTTTAAATCTATTAGATTAAATAAAGTATATCAGTGAAAATAATTTTACCTGTTGAATTTTGTTTTTATAATAAGGCCTGTAGAAAATTTAAACTTTAAATGGCTCACTTTCATGGATCATGATACATTTTTTTCAAATTCTTTTTTTAAAATTTATTCTAATTTGTTATATATGACAGCAGAATGAATTACAAATCATAATACACATAGAGCACAATTTTAATATCTCTGGTTGTACACTAAGTAGAGTCACACCATTCATGTCTTCATACATGTACTTAGGATAATGATATCCATCTCATTCCACCATGTTTTCTACCCCCATGTCCCCTCCTTTCCCCTCCCACCTCTTTGCCTTATCTAGAGTTTGTCTAATTCTCCCATGCTCCCCTCTACAAGCCCATTGTGAATCAGCATGCTTATGTTAGACAAAACATTCAGTATTTGGCTTTTTGGAATTGGCTCACTTCACTTAGCATTATATTCTCTACCTCCATCCATTTGCATGCAAATGCCATGACTTAATTCTCTTTTAATGCTGAATAATATTCCACTGTGTATATACACCACATTTTCTTTATCCAATCATCTACTGAAGGGCATTTAGGTTGGTTCCACAGTTTACATATTGTGAATTCACAATACATTTCTATTGGGCAGCACTTCTGTAAACAATCAATAAATACCTTGATGCTGCACTAGTTGGTGAATCTGCTAACAGAACTATAAAAATTAATCGATAGCAAGACGACGTGGCAGGGAGAAAAGTTTTTTGGTAAGCTGCAAGGGGAGAATGTTGGTGAAAACACTCCATAGGAAATAGGGGAGGGTAGCATACACTGGCCAAGGCTCTTCCACCATGAAGAATTTCAGGGAGGTAGGTGGAGAGCTTTAAGACTGATGAATGCAGGTGGTCTTAGAGAGAACAAGCCCCATCTTTATGCTATCTGTAGAGACAGTGAACATCCACAAGAGCTCACAAGTCCTGTTTAGAAGTCTGTACTCAGAATGCGTAGACTGTATCTCTGTTTGTCACACTGAGCTCCGTTGTTAGGTCCTGGCCTTTGATGGCATATCATTGATCCTTTTGTTCCACAGGAGGATGCAGACGTGGAATGGAAATTTGCCCGAGCAAAACTCTGAAAGAACTCTACCTGCTCCTTTTAATCTAGTGCCAAATACTAAATCATTTTATTATCTCATGATGAAAATCAAGATGTGCCTCATAAAACTCTGCAAATCTAAGGCCAAAAGCTGTGAAAATGACCTTGAAATGGGCATGCTGAATTCCAAATTCAGGGTAGGTAGTATCTGGTTTATGAGGCTAGAAAAAGCATCAGGTGGGGGAGGGAATTGTGTATCTTCAATTTGGATAGTGGCCCCTTACGCAAGGGAAGCCTGGAGCTGTGAGGGGCTAGTGTCTTTTAGAATCTACTGGACACATCCACAAAGGCCCAACTCATCAGAGGCTACCTGCAGTACTGTCCCTCCTCCCTTGGAGAGTGCTCTGCTGGGGACCTAGCACACTGCCTGCTGCCTGCAGCCTGGCTGAGCCATGACCCCAGTGACCAGGGACTCTTCAGTGGATTGGAAATGGAATAGCTTTCCCCAGAAAGTATCTAAAGAATGGTCTCTGGGCAAGTTTCCCTACCCACTCTCCCCTCCTGTAGATTCTCAATGACCATTATCAGAAGCTCTGAGGAATCCTTGAGAAAAGATACCCACATAACTTTAACTTAGAGCTTCCCAAATCTGGTTGACCAGACAACATTCTTTAACCCTTGTGAACATCCCACAGAACTAAATTTCCCATGGCTCTATAAAGCCAAGCAGCAGGTACAAAACGGCTTCCAGAAAGTTTCTATAGAGTCACCCCATATGTGGATATTGTTCATTCAAATCCTGCCATAAGTGTATATATGTTTGTTTGTTTTTTTTCCCCAGAAGACTCGGGACCAGGCTGGCATGAGGAATTCTGAAAACCTGACAGCAAATAGGACTTTCAGCAAGCCCACCAGATACCAGGTAACCACCCTTTTCCTAAGCATGGGCAGGAGCAGACACCACAAAGACACAGATTTAGTCACATGGCTATGTCATGCCCTCAGAGCACAGCTCCCTACCTTCCTTCCTTTACTGATCAAATATTTATTGAGTGCCTGCTACATGCCAGGTACTGTGCTGCTTACTGAGAGTACAGATGTGGTTCATAACTTACAGCACCTCCAGGCTGGCTAGTGACAGGAGAGACAATTAATGAATAAACACACAGATAAGGATATGCCATCAAATTGGCTAAAGAGCCTAGAGGAAAACAATAGGGTTTAAAATAGAGAAAACTAGGGAAAACCTAATTGAAAGGGCATCTTCAAGTAGAGGACTCTTGGCCAAGACCTCATGGATAAGAAAAGGGCAGCCATGGAGGACTTCCAGGCAGAGGCAGAGCATTTGTAGAGATCCATTGGAGAAGCTTGATAGGTCCTTAGTGGCTGGAAGAGAGAGCAGAGGGAGATGAGGGCAGTGGAAAGGCAGCATCTGGCCACTATGGATGCAGAGTGTATTATAGTAATCTAAGAAGGTCCGAGGGGCAGGACGGGAATTTTGCTGGGAGAAGCGATGATAAAATCATATTTATGCTTTAATGAAAAGACACAGGAGATCAGTGAAGAGAATTTGACAGTCGTTTGGGCATAAGGGATGTGAGCAGGACAGTGGAGAAAAGCAGACAGGATAAGTGTACATTCTGGACAACCAACCAAGAACTGATGCTGGGGTGGACATGCTGGAGCACCCAGCATGACTCCCAGGTATGGTTCTTAAGCAACAAGATAGATATTGTTGTCTTCAGTGGGCACCTGCCCTTAGACTGCCAGCTAGCCCAGTATGTTAGAAAAATTGGAGAAAAAAAAACCCTCTGAGCTTGTAATTCTTACATTACTTCTAGAAAAGAATGCTAAATCTCTGTATTCATTTGAACCAGCTCATGAGCTAGTGATGAATGCTAACTACAGGTACTAGATTATAAAAGTTCAGGCCATTCTTTTCCTACCTCCCACTTCTCCTCCATCAGGAGTTTCATCCAAACTGATCATTTCTTGTCAGATGTGAATTTAAAGGTGTCCTGAGCATTCCTTTAGGCTGAAGTGACATGTCCCTGGTGCCACCTTCCCACAGGGAGCAATTACAGACTTAGCATCTTCCAGACACAGGTATCTAATTAAATCTTTCCATCCATATTTCAGAAGCCAGCTGTGCAGTGAGGAGGATTTAATTGTACAATTAAGAAACAGTTTATCCCTCAAAGCACTTATAGTTTTATCAAATGACATGGACTGTGGCCACAGAATTGCAGAACAAGAGAGTGTACATCTGGTTCACAGTAGACCTCCTGCCATCCAGAGAGTGACTGTCCATAAATGACATCAAATATCAAGGAAAAATAGAAGGGAGAAGAGGAGATAGGAGGAGGAGGGAGAAGAAAAGAGAGGTAAGGAAAGGGTATAGCATAATGTTGACCCTGGGTCAAGCTCACCCCTGATGCTATGCTTCCTACTGGATCTTTCTTAAACCCTGTGATCTGTTCCAGACGACCTTTCAGTTCACCACCAAATAAACTCCATTTTTTCTTAAGCTAATTTGAATTGGTTTTCTGTTACTTACCTCCTCAGACTCCTGATGAACACAGATGTGATTCTGGGGCTTCTTTTCCTCACCCTTTCCTTGGGTCTGGTCTTCAGCTTCTGTGATTAGAAGTGTCAAGGCCAAAATCTGCCAGGACTGTTAGTCTTGAGATGCAGTGAGATTCTGGACAATGAGGAGGTCCAGGTTAAACTGCTTAAGAGAGAATAACCAAGGCATGGGGCCTGGCAGGACTGCTATAGGACCCAGGGACAACAGCCCCTCCATACCTGGGAGAAGAGTCTTCCTACTCTGCCCAGGCTACAGCTTTGGAAAGATCCAGAACTAGCACATTGGGCATTCCTGTGAGGTATCTCTCCACCGCTATGGAGGCAGCAGATAAGAATGTGGCCAACAAGAATACAAAGGAAAGGTGGGACAAGGATGCTGGCATGGTGACCACAGTTATTGTGCTTATTGGTGAGGGTGAACCCTCAGAGACTTCAGAAATAGCCAGTAAACACTTCGAGAATAACCAATTTCTAGCCGGTGAGGTTGCTGCTATAAATAGGAAATACATAGCTTTATTTCTTAGGTTCAGTTTGGCGATGTGGAACTATTTCAGTTACATAAATGCAACCTAATATTGGATTTCTGGGAACTTCTCCTGCTTTCCATGAGCATGGATCATTGGGAGCAGCATGAATCCCAACAGCTATACCACTGACTTAGATGCTAGGGGGAGAGCAGAGACCACCCCAGACCTGAGAAAGAAAGGAAATGGCTTTTTGGATCATTTTAATGATAGACAAAATACAACTCCAGGATTTTATGCTCTGCTCAAATCAACCACACAAAGGACACTGCAGCAAGGAAGAGCCCCTGGTGCCTTCCCAATCCACAGAACTAACCTCAATGCCCCTGAATCCTTGCCAGCCCTGTGGAAGGGGAGCATGCTGTCTCTCTGACACCAGGCTGTTTTTTTTCAGATGCAGCTTCACATAAAGCTGTTCACAGAATTCTCATTGTTGGTGACATGAGCATGAGGAGAATGCATATTCTGTGCTTCAGCAAAGATTATAGAGTGTCATCTCATGACCCTGCTCCTTCTGAAATCCACAGGATTTTCTGTGCCCTAGGCCCCCTGAACCTCTTAGTCTCCAAGCCTGAGTTCAGAGGCAAGTGACTTCCCTTGTGCTAAGAATGCAGTGTGAGGATGCTACAGATAAGTATTCTAGTCACTCTGTAGATTCTCAGTGTTTTTCCCAAAGGGTAGAAATACCATTTTCCTGATTCTTAAAGACCTTTGATCTGCCCTCCCCTGCAAACATATGATATGGAAAATTCAGCTTGAGGCAAAACATAGGGATACTTTCTGAAAAAGGGAGCTAACAGCTTAACCCAGACATGTGAAGAAACCAAGGGAATTATTGTTCTGCACCCAGCCTGAAAGCCATAGGTCAACTCTCAGAGACTGAAAATGTTCCCCAAGCCCATGGAATGTAGCTGACTACCTCTGGTCTCTGCTGCGTGGGCAGAAATAAGGAGGTGGAGTTGGAGGTGAGAATAGGACTGGGCCCAAGCCTCCAACACAGAGGCACAAAAAAAGAGGAGGAGGGGGAAAGTGGGCCCATAAGTGTTCCCACATAAGCCCACTTGGATGCCACCTGAGGACATATATAGCAGAAGTCAATGGCTTCGCCTTCTTGATGGGCAGAGACTCCTGTAGGACTCACTATAATGCACACCAGAAAACCCTGAGCAAAAGGCAGAATCATGTGAGGATGCTCTATGGAAAAGAGAAAATCGCACAGAATCTGAACATGGCCCAGACCTTGATGTCTCCTCCTTATGAGCTATGGTTACCCACAGGAACAAACCACTACTAGTGCAGAGTAGGGAAGTCTGGACTTGGGTGGCCTCTCTGTGTCACACCATAGGCCTCTAAGTTCAGGATTGGTGGGGCCAGTACACTGGTCCCAGTTAAAAGAGATTCGCTCTCTGGGAGCAGATGCTCTATGTGCCCAGCATGACCACCATTCTGTTCTGTGAAGAGCTGGCATGATTTTACAAGAAAGGAAAATACAGTTGTGCTGAACTATTGCATCTGTGGCCCCAGTGAGAGATGATACATGCACTGTGCACTTCCTCCTGCATGGCCACTAAGCATGGTCATGGGACTTGCTTTAATTTATTGGGCATTAGCAAATATAGCACAAGCATTGGCTTCATAAATACATGCCCACTGGATCATGTTCTACAGCATGCCACCTGCCATGTTGTAATGGAGTTCAACTACACTACTGAATGTGCAGAGGCATATGGAGAGAAACCTCAGAGGACCAGAGGCCTCACATACTTTCCAGCCTCATTGAGCCTCCAGTTTAGAGCAGCCACAAGAGTGATTCAGCTATGTGGAACAGAAGAGCTGCCCAGCTGGGCCTTTCCAACTACAGAACCATGAGAAATAGTAGTGCTGTTACTTCAGACCCCTTAGTTTTGTGGTAATAGGCTACCCCATAATAGATAACTAAAACACAGGGGCTTAAGATGGTTCAGGAACTTTTCACATCATACTCAGTCCATTTATAGGAGAGAATTTCTTACCCATGCATTCCCCCAAAATGATCTACTCCTGAATCCTCAGGCCTGATGCCTCAACCAATAATATCTAACAAATGCAAGTGAGCAGGTGTTAATGAAACTGCATTCAGGGTTTCCACCTACCCAGGTCAGCTGTGCTCCACTTAGAAACCCTGTTTCTAGACACTAGTAGAACCTCTGCCCTGCCCTGAAAACTAGCTTCAGCCATCTTAAGGGAGGATGAACAAGCTGAATGCGACCAGTTAACCCTGGCTTCAGCTCAGTCACAGGTCACAGCACATGAAGGACAGGATGGGTTTCGGAATTCCCACTCTGAGAACCTTGCAGCCCCACTGTAGAGAACAGAATGATCCTGGGACAGAGAAGTGGATTTCTAAGAGATTTTTTTCTCCTCTGAAATATATTGAACCACATTACATTAAAATAAAATGCACCACATTTTTATTGGTGCACTATAGTTATGTATAGTGGTGGGATTCGTTGTTGTATATGCATATACACACAATATAATACCATAATTGGGTCAATATTATTCTTCAGTATTTCTCCTTTCTCTCCCTTCTTCCATCTCCCTCATCCCTTTCCTTTACTCTACTGATCTCCCTTCTATTTTCATGAGATAACCCCCACATTTCTTCTCCTCTTTTCTCTCTACAGAGAAAAAAGAAAAAAAAAAAGCTTTTTTCTTGTTGAGAGGAAAAAGAGCTTTCATATATAAGAGAAAACATATGACCATTAACATGATCCTGGTTTTGACTTGTATTGCTTAACATCATTTTCTCAAGTTCCATCCATTTTCCTGCAAATGACAAAATTTCATTTTTATGGCTGAATAAAATTCCATTATGTGTGCATACCACATTTTCTTTTTTCTTTCATCCATTGATAGACACCTATACTGGTTCCATAGTTTTACTATTGTGAATTATGCTGCTACAAATATGGCTATGCATTTATCATCATTGTATGATGACTTTAATTCTTTAGGATAAACACCATGAAAACTATAGCCTAGTCATATAGTGGTTCCATACCTAGTTTTCTAAGGAACTTCCATACTGATTTACCTGGTGGTTGTACTAATTTACAACCCCTCCAGTAATGTAAGTGTTCCTTTTTCTCCACATTCTCTCCAACTTTTATTATATTTGTATTCTTGAAGGTCGCCATTCTAACTCAAGTAAGATGAAATCTCAGTGTAGTTTTGATTTCCATTTCCCTAATTGTTAATGATGTGAAACGGTTTTTCATATATTTGTTGGCCATTTGTATTTCTTATTTTCAGAAGTGTTCATTAGGTTATTTGGAGGAGTTTTGGTGCTAAGTTTTTGGAGTTCTTTATATATTCTAGATATTAATCCTCTACAGAACAGTATCTAGCAAAGATTTTCTCCTATTCTGTAGGTTCCCTCTTCACATTCTTGTTTCCTTTTCTGTGCAGAAGCTTTTTAATAAGAGTGGGGTGGGCAAAAGAAAGGAGATGTCACAAGGAAATCAGTGGGTTACTCTCTGCTATAGTTTGTTGAATGCCTCTCAATGGCCCATGTGTTAAAGACTTGGTCTCCAGGATGGCACTATTGAGAGGTGGTAGAATCTTTAGGACAGGAGTTCTAGTGGGAGTCCTTAGGTCACTGGGGATGTGCCCTCAAAGGGGATTGTGGGATCCCAGACCCTGCCTCTTTCCCTTTTCTCCATGGCTCATAAAGTAAGTTGTTCTGCACTGCCTTCCTCCTGCCATGCTGTGCAGACTTGACACAGGCCCAAAAAACTGAGTCCAATCATTCATGAACTGGAACTTCCAAAACTGTGAGCCAAAATAAACCTTTTCTTGTATAAGTTAATCATCTCAGGTATTTTATTATAGTGACAGAAAGCTGATTAAGATATTACCCACTGGTAATTGATAACTTCCCCTTAGAAATTCCAGTCTTACAGGTATCTGGGCACTTTCACATACTTTATCTCATTTAACTGGAACAACAATTAAGGCAGAATTCATTACCTTCTTCTAATAGACACAGCTTAAGTAGAGGGGCTGGGAATATAGCTCAGTTGGTTGAGTGCTTGCCTCACATGCACAAGGCCCTGGGTTCAATCCCCAGCACTACCAAAAAAAAAAAAAAGTTTAAGTAGAACAGGGGTATCTTCCAATGGGATCCCCTAAGAACTGAAGGCTCAACTAGCCTGGGTGAAGAGTAGCAGCAAATGAACAGACTGAATTGTAGAAATGCCCTTAGGCTGAGCAAGGAGTACATAGCAGTGTCCCTAGAAGGCAGCCTGGAGAGAAGAAGCACTGGTTGATGAGTATTTCTCAAAATGGCCCTGGGACTTCCAGCTGAGGATCCCCTAGGACATACATTACTAAGATAGATCCACAGAGTGAGGTTGGGTTAAAATGCTCTCATCCGATGGCCAACTATATTTGACAATATTGCCATAGAGGTCTCCTGTAGGATGGCATGGTTTTCGGGTCACCTGACTGGTAGGTGGTAGAGATAGGACTGGACCCAAAGCCGGGTGAGAGCTCTAGCTAGCTCAAGGCAGAACTATTTAGGATTCGGGCATGCAGGAAATATAGGGAATAAAATATGAAGGCAACAGAAAAGTAAAGGAAAAGAAAAGAAATCGAGGTGGAGAGCTCACACACCCCCATCCACCTTATCCTATGCAGCATCTCCATCATCAGACAGCCTTGCTATGAAGTGAAAACTCACAGTGAAAGAGACAGTAAACACCAGAGTCCAAGGATGACTTAACTTGGATTATGTCTCCAGTTTCTTGGAGCTGAGGAAGTGTGGTAAGCCATTGTTGTAGATTGTGGCCGCCATTAGAAGATGGCGCCGGCTTCCACTGTGGCCTGTGATAAACAAATTCTTTTGTGGAGAGTTGGCACGCTATCCCTTGCCACCCTATAAGAAAGATCCACGCGGGGGCTTAAGATTGGTACGTGGGAGGCTTTATTAGGCTGTGCTTGGGCGCTCGGGGAGAGAGAGAGAGAGGAAGGTCACTAAAAGATACTTTAATCAAGGCCTGAATAAACTGCTGAAAGAAGATTCCTGAGTTGCGTCTTCCTTGCGGGCAAGGGGTCGCGACAAGTGGTGCTGAAAACCCGGGAACCAGAACTTTCAGCAGTCAGGGGTGGTGCACCAGTTAGTCCCAGGTAAGTGGGACCCGCAGGTAAAGCGGAGATCAGTCCCAGATTAATTGGGACCCGCTATCAAAGCGGAGATCAGTCCTAGATAATTGGGACCCGCGGTCAAAGCGGAGATTAGTCCTAGGTAATTGGGACCCGCTATTAAAGCGGCAGCTCCTCTGTAAAGCCAGAGAGAGCATTAAATTTTATTGCAGCTGCACTGTGTACTTTCGCTCTTACTTTTACTTTTGTTTGTTGTGTGTCTTTTGTTGTGTCATGGGTGCCATATCTTCAAGTCCGCTTCTCCTGGCCCTAGATAACCTGTTACGTTCCAAGGGCCTAAAAGTGAAACGTAGTACTTTACAGAGATTTTTACAGAAGGCAGATATTGTTGCCCCATGGTTCGCATTTTCTGGCAGCCTCAATATACCTAGCTGGGATAAGTTAGGCACAGATCTTGACTTTGCTTCTGAGCAGGGCATATTAGAGGGTGGGGTGATACCCCTTTGGAAGATGATCCGTAGTTACCTCGCAGATGGCAGATGTCAGGAAGCACTTACTAAAGGACAAGAAGTTTTAGAGCAATTACATGAAGAAAGATCAGAAATGGCAGGCAGTGAGGTATTTCAGGAGGGTGGGAGTGTGCGGAGCGAGAAACAGGGGAGGAAACAATTATCTCCGGCAGGCAGTGACGTATTTCAGGAGGATGGCAGTGTGCGGAGCGAGAAACAGGGGAGGAGGTGATTGTCTCTTGCACGGAGTGAAATGTTTCAGGAGGAAGGGAATGTGCAGAGCGAGAAACGGGGGAGGAAACGCTTGTATCCAGATCTCAGTACACTGCGCACACTCCCATGCAAAAGTGGGTCAGAAGAGGAGGAGGATGAGCAGGAGAAGCTCGGGAGACTGTCTCGGCAGCTAGGGAGTTTAACTATGGGAGAAGGGAACAAAGAAAAACAGGAGCTCAAGAAAAATGATCCTCCGGACCCGCCGCCGTACGGTGAGGGTGTTTCGAGGAGAGCTTTCCATGCCCAAGCATGGAGGGCTGTTAACGCTGAGATGGGTCTTGCTTATCCAGTTTTCCAGGATGACAATAGGGGAAGATTCCATGAGCCTTTAGATTTCAAAATTGTGAAGACCCTGGCAGAGTCTGTGCGCACTTATGGGGTGGATGCCGCCTTCACATTAACTCAGGTGGAGAGTCTGTCTAGATACTCTATGACTCCCTCTGATTGGGCCAGCCTTGTTCGGGCTTGTGTTTCTCCAGGCAAATATTTGGACTGGAGAGCCTTTGTGCTAGAGGGTGCTGTAGAGCAGGCTGCCCAAAACTATGCGGCGGGACACCCCCATTGGGACAAGGAAATGCTTTTGGGACAAGGCAGATTTGCTAATCAACAAACAGGATACCCCCCTGAGGTATATGAACAGATCAATAACATTTGTATCCGTGCATGGAAATCACTCCCAAATAGAGGAGAAGTGTCTGGCAATTTAACAAAAAATCATGCAAGGCCCCACAGAACCTTTCTCGGACTTTGTTGCTAGGATGGTGGATGCCGCAGGAAAAATCTTTGGTGACCCTGATAGAGCAATGCCCTTGATTAAACAACTTGTTTTTGAGCAATGCACCAAAGAATGTAAAGCAGCAATCGCTCCTTATAAAAACAAGGGCATAGAAGCTTGGATGAAAGTGTGTAGAGAGCTTGGAGGACCTTTAACTAATGCAGGTCTTGCAGCTGCTGTCCTTCGGATTGCAAAAGGGGGCGGTCCTGGTGCCGGAGCATGCTTCCATTGTGGTCAATCCGGCCATTTCAAACGTGACTGTCCCAAAAAAGGCAATTTTACTGGACCTCCTCGCGGTGGCCCTTCTAATGGCCCTCGTCAACCGGGGCTGTGTCCAAAATGCAAAAAGGGGAAGCATTGGGCAAGAGAGTGTAGATCAGTGAGGGACATCCATGGACAGCCTATTTCAGCTGGGCCAAAAAACGGCCGAAGGGGCCCCCGACCCCAGGGCCCATGAATATATGGGGCAATGGAGAATGTCACACCCGAACCCGAGACATGGCCTTCTCTGTGCCATCCCACAAGATGCGGAGAGCCACTACAGGTGCCGCGGGATTGGACCTCTGTTCCACCTCCAGACTCGTATTAACACCTAAGATGGGAGTCCAATTGGTGGAAACTGAGTTCAAAGGGCCTTTACCCCCTGGCAGTGTAGGTTTGTTAATTGGACGTGCATCCTCTATCCTACAAGGTCTTCATGTTTTCCCCGGAGTTATAAACCCTGATACTGTAGGGGCAGTAAAGGTTATGGTGGAAGCTCCAAGGGGCATTGTGTCTATCTCCCCAGGGGATCGGATTGCTCAATTGCTAATTTTGCCTAGTTTGCATAATCACTTCCCTGCTGACTCAAGGTCACGGACAGGAAATCAGATTGGTACCACCGGAGGAAATTGTGCCTATTTATCACTGGATATGAGCAATCGCCCCACTTTGGAATTAAGCATAGAAGGTAAATCTATTGTGGGACTGCTGGACACAGGAGCAGATCGTAGTATCATAGCCCTTAAGGACTGGTCTAGGGGATGGCCAGTGCAGGCTTCTGATCAATCCTTAAGAGGACTTGGATATGCCCAAGCCCCTCAAATCAGCTGTAGACATCTATCTTGGAAGGACTTGGAAGGACACGATGGTACCTTTCAGCCTTATGTACTTGATTTACCTATTTCTTTATGGGGCCGTGATCTGATGAAAGACATGGGGTTCACTCTTAGTAATGACTATTCCCCAGTGTCTCAACATATCATGCAAAATATGGGGTATAGGCCAGGTCTAGGACTAGGAAGGCACCTACAGGGACGTAAGCATCCTGTGCAAGGTCATCAAAAGCTTAACAGGTTTGGTCTGGGTTTTTCCTAGGGGCCACTGGGGCTCAAATACCCATAACATGGCTCACCGAGGAGCCTGTTCGGGTGCCTCAGTGGCCTCTTCCCTCGGTTAAACTGGCAGCAGCCCATGATCTAGTCAAAGAACAACTTGATTTGGGTCACATCCAACCTTCTACTTCTCCATGGAATACTCCCATATTTGTCATTAAGAAAAAATCAGGGAAGTGGCGCCTACTGCATGATCTACGAGCAGTTAATGCTCAGATGCAGCTTATGGGGCCCATTCAAAGAGGGCTGCCTCTGCTCTCCTCTGTTCCTCAAGGCTGGCATATAATTGTTATTGACATTAAAGACTGTTTCTTTTCCATTCCTTTGCATCCTAAAGATTCACAACGTTTTGCTTTCACCCTTCCCTCGTGTAATCAAGAGGAACCAGATCAAAGGTTTGAGTGGGTGGTGTTGCCACAGGGGATGGCTAACAGTCCCACGATGTGCCAGATGTATGTGGGGAAGGCACTCGCACCTCTCAGACATAAGTATTCCTCCACCAAGATCATTCACTATATGGATGATGTGTTATTGGCCGCAAAATTAGAACAGACAGTTTATGAGGCTTATAAAGAACTCGTGATGCTGTTGGCTCAACATGGACTGCACATCGCACCTGAAAAGGTTCAAACGGGGGATTCTATCAGGTTTTGGGGAGCGACAATTGGGTATGACAAATTAAAACCACAAAAAATTACCATCAGGACTCAAGATCTCCGAACTTTAAATGATTTTCAAAAATTGCTGGGAGATATTAATTGGATAAGAGGATATTTACATATTCCTAATATTGTGCTCCAGCCTTTGTATGCTACTCTTAAGGGTGATCCAGATCTTGCTTCCCCTCGTAGCCTCACTACTGAGGCTAGAGCGGCCCTTATAAAAGTAGAACAAGCTATACAGCATGCCACTCTATGCAGGCTCCAGAGTGATAAACCTTTCCAGTTATGTGTGCTTGCCACTATGCGGCAGCCTACTGGAGTACTGTGGCAAGATGGGCCTTTACTATGGATCCACCCACATGTATCCCCAGGAAAATCCTTAGAATATTATCCTGATGCTGTTGCAGCATTGGCACTTAAAGGGATTCAACAAAGCATTCAATTTTTCGGCCAATCACCTTCTTCTCTTATCATACCCTACACTAAAGCTCAACTTAATGTTTTATGTGCTATTCTAGACAACTGGGCTATTCTGTGTTGCTCGTTTCAAGGGAGTATTGATAATCACTACCCTTCTCATCCATTACTCCATTTTGTTAAAGAACATCCCATCATTTTCCCTAAGGTAACTTCATCCAGTCCAATTCCGGGGGCTGTTAACATTTTTACTGATGGTTCCAAGTCTGGAATGGGAGCTTATGTAATTAATGACTCTCCCCCTATCCAGCATCAATTTGCTCCTGGAAATCCACAATGGGTAGAACTACAAATTGTTATTGAAGTTTTTAAACAGTGTTCTTTTCCTTTTAATCTTATTTCGGACTCCAGCTATGTGGTACAAGCACGAAAAGTCCTGGAGGCCGTGGGAACTATTAGTGATGCCCACAATGTGTCTGTTTACTTTACTCAGCTTCAACAGCTTATCTCTAACCGCACTGCTTCTTTTTATCCAATGCACATCAGGGCTCACACCTCTCTTCCTGGTCCGTTATCCCAAGGTAATGCCTGTGCGGACTTAGCCACTATAGGGCAATTGATATGCTTGGCTTCCTCCTTAGAGGGGGCTAAGTTGTTTCACCAAAACTTCCATGTTAATGCATTAACGCTGCGCAGGCGTTTTTCCATCTCAAGAGCGGATGCTCGGCAGATAGTATTGCAATGTCCCCATTGTGTCACATGTCTTCATCCCCCTAATTATGGAGTAAAACCACGGGGATTAAAGCCATTGGTTGTTTGGCAAATGGATGTGACACATATACCTGACTTTGGTAACCTTAAGTATGTGCATGTTTCCATTGATACGTGCTCTGGAATTATCCATGCTTCTGCTTTATCAGGAGAAAAGGCACGTAATGTCATTACTCACTGTTTAGAGGCATGGGCAGCATGGGGTGCACCTGCATCCCTTAAGACTGATAATGGACCTGCTTATACTGGCAGACAATTTACAGCTTTTTGTTCTACTATGGGAGTGCAACTTACTCATGGTTTGCCTTATAATCCTCAAGGACAAGGCATTGTTTAGCGTGCTCATCGCACCTTAAAGGAAACTTTACAAAAACAGAAAGGGGGAATAGGAGCTGAGCACACTCCTAAAGAACGCCTGTCCTTAGCTCTCTTTACCATTAATTTTTTGAATTTGGATATTCATGGTCGCTCTGCGGCCGATAGACATGTGTCCCCTCAGCCCTCTGTGATTGGCTATGTTAAGTGGAAGGATGTTCTTACGGGCCAATGGAACGGCCCTGACCCCGTGCTGACATGGGCACGAGGATCTGTATGTGTTTTTCCCCAGGATCGTACGGAACTGTTGTGGGTCCCTGAACGCTTGACAAGAAGAGTCTCGACATCAGCTGACCAGCAACAAGAGATACCACAACAATCCTGTGATGAAGATCTTCATTCTGCTAAGTGCTCTGGCTCTGGTGCTGGTGCCGATGGCACAGGCGACACCAATGCGGTGGTGGGCAGTGGCACGGGCCTGGCCAATGCCGATGCCGGTTCATGGTAATTCTAGTGTCCTCCCCACTCTTTTTTCAACCTCATGTGAGATGTCTGCTCCCTGTGCCTCTCCTAGAGGGGACATGGAGAGAATTTTTAATCAATCTCAAGTTAATCTCACAGGAGTTTTTTGTTTCAGACTTAGAAACGCTAATTGCATTAGCCTTAAGACCAAAAATTTGACTAACTGGGAGGACCCATTGCGGTCCAATCAGGTCTCAGGAAGCATTATCAGTGATGTATTGAGCAAGGTAGCTTAGGGGAAGCAATCAGGCTCAGGGACCCCCGCAAACAGCAGCTCTGCTCTTAACATAACTACCTTGGCTATTATCTCCGAGGTACTAATCCCAGTGCCTCCTTCTTCTAGTAGTATTTATAATGCCACTCATTTCAAGGCCTCTCCTTACTGTTCCCCTAATCTTGGTTTCCCCCCAATATTTACGCCTTGTCAGGATCATTCTTGGGAGAAACATCAAGTTGCTAAAGGTTTCTCCCTTTCCCCCTCTCTTAATAGGTATGTTTATAACTTTAACAATAGTGCCAGCTCCTCTACAGGAGTAGGTTGGTCCTGGTTTCAATGGCTGATTTCCAATGAAAAGGGGGCTTCAGCCGATATTTCTGCACTGGCTCAGTTGCTAGGAGCCAAAAGTTGGCTGGCTAATATTTCTGGTACTGTTAGGGAAAGTGAACAAGGTAATAGACTTACATCTGTTTCATTCAACTCTCTGTTGTATAATGCCACATTGCCTCCTGCAATGGTCTGTGTCCAATCCCCCTTCTTATTCCTTTTGGCTGAGGCCACCTCATCGGGGATGCTGGATTGTTCTCATACTACCTGTCTCTTATCTGAGTGTTGGAATGCTTCCTGGACTGTAGCAGTGATTATGAAAATTCCAACTTTTGTCCCAATCCCGGTCACTGCGGATCCTGATAAATTCCCTATTGTTGAGCTACTTAGAGTCCGCAGAGATTTTGGGATCACAGCAGCTATAGTGACAGCAGTGGCGATATCTGCTGCTGCAGCGGTTACGGCCGGAGTGGCTATGGCCAATCAAGTACAAACTGCTGCCACCATTAATCAAGTTGTCCAACAAACTTCCACCATACTTGAATCCCAAAATACAATTAATCAACATATTTTGTCAGGGATTTTAGCTGCCAATCAAAGAATAGATTTACTCCAAGCTCAGGTAGAAGAATTGGCTGACTTAGTGCTTTTGGGTTGTGTTGACCAACGTGCACATTTATGCATAACCTCTGTCAGATTTAATGATTCCAGGAATGCTTCCCGCATCATTGGCGAATATTTGGCTGGAAATTGGTCCATGGAAGCGGAAGACATGATCCAGTCTCAACTAACCCAGATAGCTGTCTTGAATAGCACCCGTGTTGATCCCGTGACTTTGGGTCTATTCACCGATTGGATATCTTCTGCCTTTTCCTTTTTTAAAGAGTGGGTGGGGGTAGGCATTTTTGGTGCAATGTGTTGCTTCGGTATGTTTCTCTGTTTGTGGTTTCTCTGTCGCCTCAAGGCCCGCAATGCTCACGATAAGGCTATGATCATCCAAGCTCTTGCAGCTTTAGAAAATGGCAATTCACCTCAAGTCTGGCTTGCGCAGCTTAAACAGTAAATCTTTGACATGGCCATTGCACCCCAAGTTATTATAACATTGCACTGGGATCGGCATGTCTTTCCGCGTTATTCTCTTGGTGTTGGAAAGCCCTTGCACTCTGCCGGTCTTGCTGCCATTGCACGCAGGTGGGTTTCCACACTAATGCTTCTCTATCGCCTTAAAGTCCGTGCCTTTCTTTCAGGGTGCTGTCAACTCGTTTGTCGTTGTGTACAGCCACAGAACAGCCTCAGCTGTCCCCCTTCGTCTACCTTCATCACGATGCAGGATGCGAGGCAAAGCACTGCACTTGAGTGATCCCTCAACGGACCTCAAGGAAAGCATGTCCTATTGCATGCGGGTTTGACGTCCACACCCCCGCCCTACGAAAAAAGGCGTCGGCTGATATGGGGTCAGGTCTGGGGAAGGCGCCTCCTTAGGACTGATCCATACATTGCAGCCACTTCGGCACAGTGGGATAGGACCTCTACTTTCGCCTGCATTGTTTTATAAAATAGAAGGGGGAACTGTGGTAAGCCATTGTTGTAGATTGTGGCCGCCATTAGAAGATGGCACCGGCTTCCACTGTGGCCTGTGATAAACAAATTCTTTTGTGGAGAGTTGGCACGCTATCCCTTGCCACCCTATAAGAAAGATCCACGCGGCGGCTTAAGATTGGTACGTGGGAGGCTTTATTAGGCTGTGCTTGGGCGCTCGGGGAGAGAGAGAGAGAGGAAGGTCACTAAAAGATACTTTAATCAAGGCCTGAATAAACTGCTGAAAGAAGATTCCTGAGGTGCGTCTTCCTTGCGGGCAAGGGGTCGCGACAAGGAAGTGTCATCCATGTACAGAGACATGGGCAGCGTCCTCTCCCACTTCTGTCCTGGATCTTAGGACTCACCTGGAGTCTGAGCAGAGTCCTGAGACAGACTACCAAGGCATCCTGGGACTAGACCAGCTGGGGTACGTGAAGAGGGGGTTCATCTCTATCATGCCTTTTGGTTCCTGGGATAAAGATGGTGGAATGAGAAGGTCCAACAGGCTGAGCAAATGAGGTGGGGGTGAGAGACAGGGGTGGGATGGGGTCCATTCTTCTTCTTACCCCAATTTGTAGGAGACACAGGATCTGGCTATTCATACCAGAGATTTACTTTTTTTTCTCTCTCTCTCACCCTTTCCTACTCTTTGTGACTGAAACTGAGCCACTTCCATTCTGCATCAGGAGAAAATGTGCTGTTTAAATGCATTCATAATTAGAGCCAGGTAATTTGCTCTTTAATAATCAGCAGGCTGCTCCCTCTAGCCTACTAAACCTCCTCCTGTCTCTTTGCTTCTATTTTCATCTCCATTCCCCCCAGGTGTGGATTCCTTAAAGGGGCCCTGCTGGCCTGTCATCTATTCCCTCCATTTCTAAATGGTCCTGGTGGGGCCCTCAGGGTGGCCCTTTTCCTCTGTCATGATTCAGAATGAAGCTCTGAGCCCACTCATCTTTGGGCTCAGCAGAGCCAGCCCTGGACCATCCCAAGCAAAATGATAAGTTTCTCTTTTACCCTGGTTGTCCTCTCCAGTGGGCACAAGGAGGGTGGAAAAGTATCCTCAGTGATGTGACTGTCATCATCATCATGAGTTGGGGCCCACAGTCTTCCTCCCGGAAGCCCTTGCCATGCAGGCAGAGGGGCTGGAGGTGGCAGGTGGATGAGGCCCTTGAGGAATGAGGAAGACCACAAGAGGGGAAAAAGAAGAAAAAAGCAAATTGCTTTTACTGTTTTGTTTTATACTGTTTTCTTAAAATATTATTCTCATTACAAAAATAAACCATGGTCACTGGAGTAATTTTCTAAAAGCCTCAGCAACTAAGAAAAAAAAATGAAAATCACCTCTTAATCCAATCATCCAGGGATAACAATTAGTGGATATTTGCTTGAGGCTTCCTTTGCATATTTATATCTGCAAACACAAGTGAGGGAGAAGTATAAGGTTTGGTTTGGTTTTAATCTCTGTCAAGAGCTCCCACACCCCCACCCCCACCATTCCTCCAAGACGGGGAAAATCTCAGCAGGGCTGGAGAGCCCACCCAGCATATCTAGCACAGCTGTAACCTCCGTGGCTATGGTCACTGCCTCCCACCCACTGGCCTCTATGTCTACACTGGCATCATCATACCCCTCTTCCAATCTGCTTCCTAAGGGTTGGGCCTGCAGGCTGCTGCTACGTGGACCAGTATGTGACCTCTCAGCATGGCTGTGCATGGTCAGCCAGAGAACCTCTTGGCCTCCTCCCAGAGATCCACCTAGAGCTAAGGTTTCCTTATCTCCCTATCAATTCTCCTTACCTCCCACTCTAACCTGTCCCAAGATGCAGGAGATAGTTTATAACTTCGGCGATGAAAATATTTGCCCCTACTCAGGGCTGCCACATAAGGTTGAACAGTGTGTGCATCATGCAAAGATGTCTGACTAAAATGGATGCAACAGGAAGCCAATTATAATTCACCCATGGGTGTCATATGCACTAGACACCCATGGGTGAATGTTGTTCTAATCCTCAGCCTGGACTTCTGAAATGCCAATAATTTGATTCATTTGTTAGCTGAATGTTGCAATATCTTCAAATGCCCTTAACACCCCCGAGTGTCGTCTTTGGTTCCACCCGCTCACTGGTGCAGCCCAGTGCCATTCCTGGGGGAGTGCGATCTTTAAGGCTTTTTCCAAGAAGGGGCCAGATGACTCCAAGTCATCATTGTGCATTCCCTGAGGCAATTACTGTTGAACAGTCTGGCTGTTGCTGACTGACTGCAAGAAAGGATCACAGGTATCAGCAAATGCAGGAGGAACACCCTGGTTTATGACGGTCTCATACTCACCCACACAAGTGGATATGTTCATACTGCAAATGCAAAGCACATTCACAGCTCCAAATGCTGAGTTTGGATCTTAAGGTTCAGAACAAAAACCTGAGTTTCAAAAAGTATGACAGATAATCTGAAGGAGCTAGTGTACAGAAAGCCCCATGAGGAGAAACTAGGGATAGTCCCTGGAGAATGCTAGCCCCAGCCTTTCAGCACCCATTGGGGGATCTGCAGGACACTGCCTTTCTCGCCTAGGTAGGTGAATTCAAGAACAGTATAGCGAGACTGAATGGCAGCCTGTCATATCTTGAAATGCCCTTAAAACCCCCGAGTGTCTTCTTTGGTTCCACCCGCTCACTGGTGCGGCCCAGTACCATTCCTGGGGGAGTTTGATCTTAAAGGCTTTTTCCAAGAAGGGGCCAGATGACTCCAAGTCATTCAGACCACTTCTTCCATCCCCCAGACATGGGCCCACAGGGGAGGGAGAGGCCCCTTCCCCAATAAAGCTGGGGTACAGAATACCACATGTACCTCACCAGAGGAAGAGACAACCTAAGGTCCCTTCTAGACCTGAGAGGAGGAGCACCATAGATTCCTACAGCCTCTGCATAAAATGGCAATGCTAATGTAGTTTCCAATTTAGATTTTAAAATGCCACTTAAAGGACAGCTCTGGTTCTCTCACTCAAAACTTTTTCACATTTCCTCATGAATCACGCCACGGGCCTCTGGGTTCCTCCCTCCCTCTCTCCCTATGAAGGAGTAACAAAGAAAAAGGGATCATGTTTCTGGATTCTTGCTTATCATGAGCTGCTTCTTTGTCAGGGGACTTTATCTGCCCCTCCCCACATCTACAGTCCCTTCTGCCCAGGCCTCAGGGCCACCAGTTATGGCCCTGCCACTCCCAGAGGGAGAAATAAGCCTGGCACAAGAAGAACAAGGATAGAAAGGAGAGCTCCTTTAGATGGTGGCCAAAGGGAAGGTTTGCAGCAGGGGACTGTTAGTAGGTAGTCTTATCCAAACACAGGAGGATGAAGTCCATCTTTGGTCATTCCCCCAATATCTCCAAGTGATAGGTTCCAGGACCCCCCACCCCCCCATCCCGCCCATAGCAAAATCCTTGCATGCTCAAGTCTCTTATATAAACAGGTGTGTAACCTCTCCATGTGCCTCCTCTCATGTGCTTGAAATCATCTCTAGATGAATTAAAATACCTAATTTGTTATAAATGCTAAGGACATCATTGTTAAGACTACATTTCTTATAGAATAACAAGGACAAAAATGCCTGAACATTGTCAATACAGGCCCCGTTTTTTGGTTTGGGATGTTTTCCACCTGCAATTGGTTGACTCTCCTGATGCAGAACCTGCAGCTACAGAAGGCCGACTGGAGTTCTGTGGGAGAGAAACTCAGTTGTTGTTGTTTTATAACTTTGGGGAGAAAAAAACAGATATATATTTTGAAATCCTGGGGGAATGTGCTTCTGAGTTTTGGAAACTTGGATGTTTTTCCTCTTTCTAGTCAGGGGGTTGTTTCGGAACCTAAAGAAGGTTGAGTCAGATGTCCTTTCCCAGTCCTCCCTTGGTGGCTGGAAGCCAATCCAGATATGGTGGTTTTGTTCGCTTTTATATTTGGAATCTTTGTCAATTTTTTATGTTTTCAATTTATTTTGATTCTGTTTCTTGTACTAAATAAGTATTCAATTTAAAACCTTATTCAGGAATCTCATTCTATGTCTATTCTCTGTAGTAATATTCTACAGTCTTCTGAGCTTGTACAACTTAGAGGTCTTTTGAGAATAATCTACAGACAACCCAGATATCCCCTTGAGGTTGGACCATGGAGTGAGCAAAGGGCAGGAGACTGTTGTCTTTTCAGTATCCAGTATCAGGACTTTGGGCCTGGCAATAGCTGCACCAGTAGAAATACTTATGGCAGGAAGAGAAATAAGGCCAGCAAGGACCTGAAGCCTGCAACATATCTGGGCTTCACATCACCTAAGAGAGCAGTGAGTCACTGGCTTCAAGGGGGAGCTGGCAAACCTCCTGGACTCTGACCTCAGCCCAGACTTAGAGGTCAAACCTATGACTGGAAGCCTAGGAATGCAGAATCTGAGGAACATGGTCAGATCCAGCAGAGGGCAGCTTGGACTGTCTCAAGATGTAATCAGCCCAAGAGAGGAAGGAAGGGTAAGCTGGGGTCAGAGCCTGGGAGAGGAGAATTCTGAGGAGAGGTGAGTCTTGCTGAGTCTTCAACCCCTGGCACTTGCCTCTTCCTCCAGGACTGGACAGCCTTCTGCAAAGAGTCACCAGCCCAAGCCTCAGCAGAGGAAAGAGAATCCTGCCCTGAATTAGTGAGCCCAGTGCTGCCACCAGCTTCATACATCCTGCCTGACAGGGGATTACTAAAAGCATCTGTAGGCCAGGAAGAGAAACTTTTAACTTGAGGCTCTTCCTAGCAAGTCCTCCCCTCCCCTCCTTTCCTAAAGCCTCCCATCAGCACCATGGTCTGAAGCCTCCCTGTTGCCTGGTGCTTCAGGTATTTCCTCAATGAGTTCTTTGGCCCCAGCCTTGCAACCTGACCTCAGAGCTGTCCTTGAAGCCATTCTCCCTCAGTGCCACGGAGAGGAGGAGCCTCTTCCTCCACTAAGCTCCACTCTCCCCTTCCTTGCTACCTGTCTCTGTGTTGGAGAACTTCCTCTGGCTCCCAGCCTCCTCCAAGCAGAACCTCCCAAGTCAGGCACATAGGAGCATAGGGACAGGGAACTTAAACTAGACTACTAGGTTCCCCTGAGACAAGCTACTAATCCCAAACAACCCTCCTGTTACCAAGTCCCCCCGTTTCTTTTGTCACATGCTAGCTCTATCCCAGCTCCAGACAACTGCCTAATTAGTGGTCAGAGTGGTGGCCTGTCTCTTAGTGTGCAGTGATCCCATTCATGATTCCACCCAAGCATCCCTGATTGGGTCAGGCTGCTGGAGGGAAAGTATAGTTTCACTACCCTTCAAAACCCCCACCCATCCCTGAGAAGGGAGGTGATGGGGTTCTGGCTGGTGATGATCAGTCAACTCTCAGTCTCAGTGACCTGGAAGCCTCGTATCACTGGGACCCATTTGGCTTGAAGCCACACATCTGAAGGGATCCAGAGAGGCAGGCAAGGTCACATGTCATTCAAACCAATAAGAAAAATGTTGAGGAAATATCCAGTAGGTGGGGAGATTTAGTCCAAAAAGTTGCACACCCAGTAACAGCCATCACAAGAGTTAGAGCCAAACCTTTGGCCTGCAAGTCCAATTTTGTGCCCTCTTTTAGTGCCCCTGTCACTCATATCAAGACTGACTCTCCATCCCACTATCTGATCAGCCAGAGACCCACAGACTGATGGACTGGATGACAGAGCCAGAGATGCTGTTTCTGACATAGGAGACTACATCATTTTGTGGTTTCTCTCCTCGTAGTACCATCTCTCCCTCACACCCCATCTTTTCTCCAATTGCCCCACTTCACTATCCAAACTACAGCCACCTTGAACACCTAGCATTACCATTTCCCAAATCCTTTATTGCCTACTCTCATCGGGAAAAGTTTCATTTTGGAATCTAGCCTTGGGCTACTTGCTATTTAGTTCTTAAATTGGCCATTCGAAAATATAACCTTAAATCACCAACCACGGCAATTGCCAAAGTAACCTGTAAAAACAGAAGGAGGAGGAGGAGGAGGAGGAGGAGGAGGAGGAGGAGGAGGAGGAGGAGGAGGAGGAGGAGGGGGAGGAGGAAGAGAAAAGCCATTGCCAGGGATGATGGTTTTAAAAAAAAAAGTTTCAGCAAACAAGAGCACTGGCAACATTCACAGAGAGGGAGGGGTCATTCCATTTTAGAGCAGTCTAACCCCACCCTCTCTCCATACACAGGGACACCAAATGCATCAGCATCCAACTCCAGCCTTGAGATAGTCACTCTTAAGCTTGACCTTCAGTCCCAGCCTCTATGTGACAATTAGTGGTTTAACTCCCAGAGCATGGGGAAGAAACTGAAATGGCTGTACTGAATACCACAGGCCTGTGAAGCACAGTTTACAAAATCCTGGGGCTCCAATGCTCCCTGTCTGTCTCCAAAGTTTCCACTCAACAGCTGCCAAATGGCTCTCATGTGGCAGGAAAGTGCCCTTGCCTTGCTTCCCTGGGCTTCTCTCAGACAGGCAGAACAGGAAGGCACGTGTGTGTCACTCAACAACTACATAATGGGAAAGAGGTGGCTCTAAGGTCCCAGTACTGTGACCTCTACCTGTCAAAGCTGACCTCTGAGCCCCTTTTATAATCTTTCCAAAGATTTAAATGTATGAGTACACAATTCTTCCTTAATGGAAGGTCACTTGGTTTGTATAAAAAGTTGTGTAAACTTCATCTCTGCATTTACTCAGTACTGGCCTTGTTTAATTTCCTGCCAGGCATGTGCAGGGAATGTGACTGCCCTCTCATGGCTCTGAACATCTTTCAAAAAAGAAATTGTGCCCTCTCTACTTCAGGACCAAAAGACACCCCACACACACAAAGGGGGGATATAATTCCTCCAACTTTGCCAAAAGGAAAGGCATTTTGACCACACATTCTTCCTCAGGAGAAAAAGCAGCTAAGACTGAGTGACTGAGCACAGGATGCAAGTTTGTGGCTTGCTTGCTCCACCACCCAACTCCAAGAGCTTGCCAAGTAACACCACTTCTTGGGGTTCCAGCTTCCTCCTGGGGAAAGTGGGAATGATAGCAGTGCCTTCACAGGCTGCTATAAGGGAAAAGATGAATTCTGAAGCCTGGTGCTCTGCTTATGGTAAAAGGGCCATGAATAGCATCTACCAGAGCTGCTCCTTCATGGGAAGTTTTGTCATAGTGGTCAAGTGCATGGACTCCAGAACTGGGGAAGCCCAGGTTCAAGCCTCAGCTCCTCCATTCCTAGATGCAGTGTGGGGATTCAAAGCAGCTTTGGGGAAGAAATAAGCAGTGTTAGGAACCCCCAGGTTCAGAGATTGTCCTGCCACCAGTGGAACTTTCAACCACATCTATACCAAACCCTCTGCAGACTTCCTGTTCCACAATCATTTCCTGGATGATCACAGCTTGTTTCCAGAGCAGGACTGGAAGCCAACTACCTTCACTCCTTGTTCAACAGTCCAGTGAGTTGAGGCCTGCACAGATTCCATATGGACCTTTCAACTGAGCCACCCACCTCTTATCTTGTATCATGGATGGAGTTGAAAAGAAGTAGGGAAAAGGGCCTTGTTACTACCCATATAGACTCCAGGAAAAAATTCCAGGCCAACCCCCAAACTGAGCTACTCAAGCTCTGCATTCAAACTAGGACCCAGAAGTTACTGACAGTTTGTAATCCTTGTCCATATATGGTCCATATACTGTCGCTCCCCATAGTTGAAAGAGCCAATGAGGCCTTCTCTGGTTTTACAAAATTTCCTGTAGGATCCTGCTGTTTGAGTGTCCAAATAGGTCAGATCTTTAGAGAAAGCGACTCCTTCTCACAGCTATTGCTGCTACCACATCAGTGTTACATGGTAACTGTCCTGTGATAATAAGAATAAGACCTGTCCCCTCTCAGAGCCAGTTTTCCCATCACAAAAATGAGGTATTAACCTAAGCAGTAGCCAAGAGTAGGGCCAGCAGCTTTTCAGGACCAAGGTAGGCTCTGTCTGGGTTGGTGACTGAGCAGATGGGACCATGCTGAGTTCTGCTGGGTCCTGCCCTCCTTGCAATGCCCCCCTGGCTGGGGAGGCCCTCAGGGACCTACCCATGGAATTAAATGGAAAACACTACACAGAACCTCTTAGAGCAAATTTTTTGCATCTTGTTCAGCAGCCAAACATTTTGAAGTCAGTACTTGGGACCATAGTTTTAAAGACAGATGAAGAGTTCACAGAGGTATCTTCTGGGTATCACAGGGATTTGTGAGGATGAGCTGTGGCCTGGAACAACTTGGTGGTTCTTACTGTACTGGTGACCAGGCACAAAATGCAGAGGGGAGAGGGGAATAAGTAATTCATCTCTTCATCATTCAGCGAATGTCACCAAGCTCTCCCCAGGTACTTTCCCTAGAGGAAGAAGAAAGGGGCAGAGAGACACAGATATGAACTTGGCTGATTCAGTGAGAGTCTCAGACTAGTGACCAGGCAACAGGGCTATGATTACAGTGAGGCATGGGACATCTACGGTGCAAACCTGAAGGAGATGCCTGCTCCTGACCCTGACCTTGCATTAACCTGAGAGCAAGTCTCCTTTAGATTGGTTCCTTAGGCTTCTTACCTGCTGCCTCCAGTTTTGATCTTGCTGGACAATGATCTCCAGCACTTACAAAGAAGAAGCACGGGATCCATGGTGGACCAGGGCAGGGTTCACCTTCTGGCTTGGGGGTTGGAAGATTTCTAGCAGGAAGTGAGGAGTTTGGAGTCCTGGAAAAGGGGACTTAGCCACTCCCAGTCCAACTGACTGCTCACCTCTGTCCTGGCCACCAGTCCTTTCCAGGGGTTCCCAAAGTGGGTGGGTCATGGCCAGCACCATGTCCTCCTCTTACCCCTCTATTTTTTAGCAGGGCTGCAAATGCTGTTGAGCAAGTGAGCTCCTGGTGGAGAAGCACACGTACCCACAGGCTCCAGTTTGAACAAAAGTCTGTGCCTTTACTCAGGTGTGCCCTGCCTAAGCTATCCAGCAGCCAGTGGGGGCTTCACCCAAACCGGCTCTGCCTGGAAAGAAGACATCAAGTGAACAAAGCAGGTGTCCATGCTCTGCTAAACCTTGTTTCTGAGTTTGCATCCCTCAACTGTCTGTTTTCCCTGTGGCTCTGTTCCTAAGTCTATAGCTATGTCTTTGACCCTCCCTCTTTCTGCGACCCTATGTGCGTGCTTGCTAGCTTGCTCTGGATCCCCCTGCCCCCCATACCAGCCCCCCCTCCGTACCAACCCTCCCCCTACACCCTTCCCCCCCCCCCATGCCCCAGATCAGCTTTCTTGCTCTTCCGTATTCTGTGTTCCTGAGTGATGTGAGGCGGGCAGTGGGCAGTCACAGCCGTGTCCTCCCTTGCCCTCATTGGTTTGCAGCTTCTCCCAGGGAGCAGCCACCACCAATCCCGTCCCCCACACACACCAAAGAGCGCCCAGAGATGCCTCAGAGCTATCTCCAGCTCAAACAGGAGCCAAGCAGGCAGAGGGAGTGAGGACAAGCTGGCCACACACACCGGGATGTCTTGACAAGAACGCGGGATTGCAGGACTGCCTTGATAGCTGCCAAGGTGGTGGCGCCAGAGCCTGAGGACTCCGTGCCACCCTCCCTCGGTGCACTCTGTGTCCAGTGCGGAGCTGCGGCAGCACTCACTCAGCACCTACCAGTTTCAAAGTTAGCCTTATTCTAAGGAGTCTTTCTTTTTATTAAATATTTTTGGGAGTCATCTGGCTCAATGTGACACTAGAACTTAGAGAAGTTTGGACTGAAAAAAAAATGACAGATTATCTAATTCAGTAATTCAAAAATATTTAGGGCCACTGGGCTTTGAGAATTGGAACAAGATAAGGACTCTTGTCCCTGGCAAGATGCATATAGCCATGCAATTCTGCAACATTTATAAGGGTTGACAGACATTGAAACATCCTGAAGGCCAAGCTTGGGGTGCAGAAAAGACTAGCCAGGGCTCCCATCACCACTTCTCAGCATAAAATTGACCCTGGGTTCCTATTCTGGGAAGCAATGGAGAAGTGTAATAGAAACCAAGAACCCCAATTCTGCGGACATCTTACAGAGCATCATAACTTAGTCTTTGGAACCATATCCAAATTTCCCCAGTCTACAGTAAGGGTGACCCAGTTCATTTGCACCAACTTTGGTTGCAGAGAGGATTAGATGGGAAAAAAGGTACAAAATACAATCCCCTGGCTGGTGTACCAAAAGCACATGCTGTTGATCTGGGGGATCCTTCAGCCTTGATGTGGGATTATGAGAGGTAGGAGACTAATGTATGAACAGGATGTTCTTCCACCATATCACAGACTTGAAGGTAGTATGAAAGATGGCTCAGAAGACATGCTCTAGAGTCTAACCGTCTAGCTTTAGATTCCAGCTTCACCTCTCTATAGCTATGTGACCTTGAGCAAATTATTTAACCTGAGCTTGTTTCCTCAGCTGTGAAATGGATATTATACTGTCTAGTTCTACAGGGTTGAATATTAAGTAGTATGACCAATGTGACATGCTAGCACAATGCTTGTACAAAGCGACCACCCAAGTGTAAGCTATCGTTATAATTGAGCTGCAGACTTGAGGCAGCACTACTGATGGGAAAAGCTGAACCCCAAACATGATACAGTCTCACAAAAGCCCACTGCCTTTTGTGACCACAAACAAATGCAAGAGCTGGTCCTTTCATGGGAGAAAGGTTTCAATGGCTTAGAAATCCCTTGTAGTTCCTAGACCATTATCCTCTAGAATCAGAGTGATCCAGGAGACTCTTGGGATTCCTTAAAGTAAGCCAAAAAGTGCTAAGATGTATACAATTTGGAAGGTATTTGATATCTCTGTTGGGTTACAGTGACCCCAACACCTAAGCAAAGGCTTGGCCACTTCAAATAAACAGACTCTTCTGAAATAAATTCCTGGGTAATTGAACTTGCATAGAACTTGAATCTAGAAAGCAAGCCGATTTTGTAAGAGTGCTGTTTGCCAGCACTATAAACCTGAGTAACTTCATTTCCTTTTCTAGGATAGTGTTGGACTAGCTGAGTGGCAGTGGGTTTTTCCTCATATTGGATCCAGCCTTAGATTCTCCCCTAAACAAGTGACATGGCAAGTTCATGTCTGCCACTAAATACAATATAGTGATGACACATTCAGACCATGTTATAGACCAAAAGAATACAAATGTTCTTCCAAAATTCCTATGTTAAAACCCCAACTCCCAAAACAACTATATTAATTAAGGTCACATATTGTCATAGGATGGGGCCATGATCCTATAGGATTAGTGTCCTTATGAAACCTGGGACATAGTGGGACAGAACATAGTGAGATGTTGGCCATTCATAAACCAGGAAAATGGCCCTCAGAAACTGAATCATCTAGAATTGTAATCTTAGACTTGCTTCTAGAACTGTAAAAATTAAATTTCTGTTGTTTAAGTCACCCAGTGTATGGTATTTTTTTCTGGCAACTCAAGTTAAGATAGATGGCTATCTGTGACATCGATCTGAACACACACTTTCCTGCCTTTTGCTACCCTAATAATTCCAGGATGCCTTGGAACCATCTTTATGCAGTTGGGGATGGCAAGTTAAGAATAGGAATAGAATTGCCATAGGTATCTGGGCTCCTCTGGTAAAACCAGCCACTACAAGCAGGCAGGGGGGTTAAGGAGAAGACACTTTTGATAAGTGATGGGTGGGTGAGAGGTTCGAAATTGGAACAGCAAAGTGATTGTAGATACTAGTGTAAGCTATCGTTATAATTGAGCTGCAGACTTGAGAGAGGCAAAAGGCTGATTCCTGGGACTAGGTGACCTGAGCTTGACCATCTACTCTAGGTCTCCATCATGTTTCTGAATTTCTGCTAACCTGTTTCTTCAGCTGTAAAATGGAGATAATAATACTAACTGTCTCATAGGATTTTCAACACTGAGTGAGACATTGTAGGTGAAGTGTTAACTCATGTTTGATATACAGGAAGTGCTCTGAATGTGAGCAATCATCATTAAATAGGATGATCATTTATAAGCGCTTGCATCAGTACAAACAGTAACTGCTTTCTATCAGTGACTTGCAGTCCTTTTTCAGGAATGTGCTATCACAAGACAGTACAGAGGTCTGCCACTGCACAGCCACTGTACCCAGAGTTGGAGATCTCTTCTGGATCTCATCCATTCTCATGGCTTCAGTTGCTTTTCAGATGACTCTTGCTACACAAGCCCACTCAATATCTCTATTGGCTATCTCACAGGAAACCTCAGACTCAACAAGTCTAAAACTCTTCATCTTTTGTAATTAGATGCTCCTTCAGTCTTCTCAATTTCAATAAATTGCAACATATGACTGCCCAAAGGAGATTTAAAAAAAAAGCATGGGGGTCATTCTTAACACCAACCTCTTCTGCATCCTCCCATATGCAATCATCACCTGCACTCCATTCTACCCCATCAAATCCACACAGTCTCCACGATCACGACCCTAGCTCAAAGCCCTACATTCACTTTTACGTCTCCAATCAAAACACATCTGATCATGATATCTGCCTCCAGCAGCCTCCACTCTAATGGTTTTTCCTAGTACTTGTGATTAAATACAAAACCCTAATCTTAGCCTATGAGGCCTAGAATCATCTGGCCCCACCCACATCTCCTCACATCCCTCTTGTACTCCAGGCTACAGTGACAGTGGCCTTCTTGGTCCTTAAGTTACCTTGCCTAAGTTATTTTCTTTCACCTTCCTTCGGTTAATGCCTTTTCATCCTTTAGAACTCTACTTAAATATTTCTTCCTCATAAAGGACTTTCCTGAAATCTCTAATAGCCCCCAAATCATCTCTGTATTCATAGCTATTAAATGACAATGCAATTATAAGCATACTTATATAAGCATACTTTCTTCCTACTAATATGTAAATTATATGAAGTCAGGGACAACATCTTCTTTTCACTGTTTATTGAGAAACTATGTTTTAACCACAAAACAGGTACTTGGTATTTGTTGAAAGCAACATGGTGGGAAAACAGTGCTAGAGCTTTATCTGTATATTCTTCATCTGAACATATCTCCTTTGATTTTCCACCTTAAACAAAAACTTTATCAGATAAAATATTGACTTGAACTCTTCCTTACTTATTGGTCTTCCAAGTAGCCAGATTCCTGGGGCAGTAATCCAAAAAGTTGTCAGCAAGTAACATTTCCTGTCTCCATCTGTGCAACACCTCAGGTATTACTGTTATCTCCTGAAGAGACTAAAGAACATACAATTTTTTAAAGTTTGTACCTTTAGCTATTTCTGCATGAAATACTTGTTTCCATTGCAAAGCACAGACCTTAGCAATATCATTCACATGCTTGTCAATTGCCTTGAACAAAAAATCTGTTTAATCTACTTCACATATCACTTACCTTTTTCTGCACTTAAACTAGATTCTAATTAGATCTTCCCTGGGTGCTATGCCTAAAATTGCAATTACTCTCCTCTCTCACCCTGACATCTCCTTTTCCTTAGAATTCACCAGTAAATTTACTATGCATGTTATTTACGTTTTTGGTATATCCATCAACCAAAATAAAAAACTATCAGGAAAATTGCTTTTGTTTTATCCTATTTATCCTCAACTTGACATCTAACAGCTCTCAAATATTAACTGAATGAATATACAACCTGATACTGCTCAGGGTTAAACAAAACAAAACCCACAGATATTCCACAACAAAGGAGGGTGCTCCTTTGTGGGCACCCTCCCAAACTGATCAGATTAATCCCTAACTAGCCAAGAATTAAATACTCCATGTTATAGCTTTGCTTTCAATGAGGCAGGAACTTCAACTCCAGCTGTACCATCTAGAATGAGGCTTGATTTGAACAAAGTACTTGACAGTTCGATGAGAGTAACTGAAAGAGTAAGTAGTTTCAACTAGCTCATAGTCTAAGTAGTTGAAACAATATCACTGTGGTGCAAGGTTGTGGGGTCCTTTCTTACAGTAACCTCCCAGGGGCAGCAAAACTCTGAAATATTCATCCCTTGGCTTCCATATCCACTTTTACTTCCCAAAGTCATATCTGCTTTCTAGCCATTGTAAAGGAGAAAGAACATTCCTCTTCCAAGCAGAAGTGGCACATATCATTTCTGCTTATATTCTATTGGCTAGAATTCATTCACATGTGGTCAGAATTCAGGCATATGACTTAACCTAACTCGAAGCCCCAAGGACTGAAAAAATGTGTTTTCCAGATGAATGTAGGTGGTCTACAATTAAAGAAGGGGTGAACAGGGATTTGTAAAACTTCTAGCAGTTTATCACACAATAAAGGGCCTTTTCATATAAACATCATTTCTGAACTATTTATATATTGTAAATCTCTGCTTGCATTCATCATCTTCATATCCACTGACATCACTAACTTGGCCTAAACAACTCTAGGTTAATGAAAACCACATTTCACAGTTTATGTAAAAAGAAAAGGCAATAAGGGACTGTTTACCATTAACTATGTTTTTAATTAATATTGACACAACTGTAGATGGGGGTAAAATATGTCAAAGCCCTCCAGACCCCAGTGCTTTTCTTCTTGCCAATTTTCTTCCCCTGTATCACCCACACACACTCTTCAGCAAAAATAATTTTTTATTCTCAAGTGCAAAATATGAGTCACATATTTGGTCTGTCATATGTTCTCTCTCTCAAAGGCATTCCCAAAAGTGGCCCACCTGAGTGCAACAGGCCTGTCCATCACATATAATAGTCAGGGAAGAACATTATGGGGCCTAGGCCAGGACAACAAAATCAAACTAAAAGTTTGTTTTTTAAAACCCTCACCTCTGTAAGCTCTGAAATACAGTGCACCATTTGGGTTATTTTCTGTTGTCTTCTACATGGAAGAAACTGTCCTTTCTCCTTTTTCTTGAAAAATATTAAATGGCAACAGGTTAAAGCTCCAACTCGACTGGCAATTTTATATGTTTTCTGAGCAAAAAATTCAGGAACTTGATTACCTGACCCAAAAGTTCAAAAACAAAGAATTTAAGAGTGTTATAATTTTTTAGTTGAATTTCCAGCTTTCTCATGAGTTATGGTAATAACTAATAAATTACTGAGCCAGAATCAATTAAACTAGCAGTTGTCATATTACATTTAAAAAAGTGAATTATATTATTAAAAAGGAAAACCCACTCTGCTCAGTCAACAAGTCCTGGTGTGCTGACTAACTACGTGTCAGGAATTGCTCTAGCAGAGACAAAGATCTGTCCTTAGATCTTATGTTCTCATGAGGTGACAAAAGGGTAAAGAGATATATTTTATGTGTGAAATAGTGAGAAAAGCTATGCAGAATGATCTCTTGGTTATATAGGAGGAAAAACTTGGAAACCAAGCCAATTTCTCTGAGAATCCTTTCAAATTAAGGAGCAATAGCCCCACCCATGATCGGCTATATATTTGTTAAAGAACATTAAAACAAATGCAAAACAAACAAACAAACAAACAAACAAATGCAGACTACCAGAACTGGTTTGAAAGGAATGTGCATACTCAGGCATGATGGCACACACCAGTGACCAGTCACTTAGTGACTCAGGAGGCTGAGGCAGGAAGACTGCAAGTTCAAGGTTAGCCTCAGCCACTTAGCAAGATTCTCAGATCCTTAGTGAGTGATAACACAACTCAAAATAAAAAGGGCGAGGATGTAGTTCAGTGGTAAAATATCCCTAGCTCAATTCCCAGTATTGACAAAACAAACAAAATTTGTAAATGTCTAGTGGTTAGCTATTGGAAGAAAGGTTTTAGTTTATGCTTTTCTGTTCTGTTAAATCCTCACCATTTATCTCAGATAAAAGTATTTTTTTTAATGAGCTAATGGGTGAGATTTATTGTATGTAGAAGGGATAAGAGATTAAGAAAGTTTAAGGAGTTTTCAAAAATCCATGCCCAAACATGAATAAACTGCCTCACCAGGAATTACATTCACATAATTTGGTACAATATGGATTCTAAGAGTCTTTACCACCAGATTAAAATCACCCCTTTCCCACCTCCCATCTGACATACTGTAAGATGGAGCTGGTTCAGCAAGCTGGCCAAAAGCTCCTCTTTAAAATTTCCCAATAGCCCCACTACCCTAAGCTTCAAAATATGGTGATAAAAATGATTGAGGCTGAATTTTTTTTAAACTTTATTGAAGAATTATAAATTTGACAACAAAAATCACAGTAATATTTTATAATGTTAATTGTGGGAAGGTTTTTAAAAAATACTTCCTCCCTCTAACCATATATAGACTATGATAACCTTTAAATAATTACTTTCTTATAGGCATTGTCCAATCTGACAGACTTCTTATAAGTGTTTATAAAATAGAGACGTGCACCAAAATTGCATTCTGGATTTTAATAGGGAATAGTAATAGTCATTGAGTCTCACCATCTGTACTCATCATCTGAATGTTTGGGCTTCAGCAGTTTGAAAACTAATTACCTTAAATCTGAAATCTTTTGCCAGGAAAAGTGTTTTTTTTTTTAAGGAATGCCTCTAAAATAGCCAATGAAGTTGCTACCAAGTACCTCACTAAATGCCTTTCAAAGGAAATGACAGAATGAACTGATTTGCAATAATTGATTCTTGTAATGAAGTCTTTTCTCTAAAGACAAGAATAAGAGCTTTCATATTTATTCTTTTGAGTCAAAATATTTAGTTTAGCTTTCTCTACTTTTCTAGTCAGGGTGCATGCCACTCCCTGCCCCCAGCCACTTGGAATGAGTTTGTACCTGTTGTGTATGTAATCCAGAGGGTGGTAAAAGTATGCATCACAGTGAGGGAGATAAAAAAGCTAGTCTATGATTTACATATTTTTTCAAAACAGGATAATCAGAAACTAAAAGCACAGCTAATTCACAAAGTGGAAAATCAAGTGTTGATCTACCAAAGACAAGCAGCCTCAGAAATAATTTCTCTAAATCAAAGAAATAATAGAAATGTAAAAGATATTAATTTCTAAATGAGTTCTTTCATGCCAGGTTGTTCTAAGTACTTTTATTGTTATTACTTCATTTTTCTATAAAGCGAACTTTTGTTTTACAGATGAGGAAAACTGAGGCAGAGTCGTAAAGCAACCTGCAAAAGGGCACAGAAGTATGCAGCCCAGGACTCAAATGCATATTCTAGAGTCAGCTCTGTAAAATCTGTCTTCCTATTCTGCCTCCCAATCACCCAGCCAAACCCCCTCATTTACAATGACATCTAGAGAAGGGAAATTTAGTGATTAAACTAAAAAAAAAACAAAACAAAACCAGAGTCTAGGTTCAAATCCTCTATCAAAACATAACAAAGAAAAACACATCAATTCCCTTACAAAGAGAAAGAAAAACAATCAATTATACTGAGCAACCCTCACGCTTAGTGAAAAGGCATGGTATATCATATTTTCTATCACTAGCACACAGATAATTCAGCAGGTTGTATCAACCGATAATCCCATCCCTCTTCTATAACTCCATTCAATGAACATAAATCAGAAAAAATTACCAAAAGAAAAAAAGACACATTAAGCAGATTTTGAGGTTTATTAAAATAAAGTATTAGCAAACAAAATGCAAAAACAAATTTAAGAGTTATGGCTTTGAAATGCACAGTATAGTAAAACATAATATATTTTTATAAGTATCAAAAGGATAGCAGAATTGAAGCATCATGCTATAATTTCGTTTTCTATAACATGAACAGAAGCAGAACAAGAACAAATAAAAAACAGTCCTACAGTGCAGCCATTGGTTTGGTCTTTATCATTTACATATGAAAGATCTTTTTTAAACAGAGTGTAGGTAAGTACATACATTCAGTTTCAATGATCTTAACCGAATTTAAAATAAGTGAATTTTGAATTGCAACTTTAAACAACCAGGTTAAAAAGAATATCTCTAGCCCAATCATCATCCTCAAGAGTTCCTCTAGTAAAGTCAAAGCAACATCATTTCCAATAGTATTATACAGAAAAATCTGACACTATAAGATTTTTTCTTTTACAAAACACTTGGGATTCTTTGGCTTAACTGGAGTTCTCTTATAGCTAACACCAGTTAGTTTTAAGACAGGCAATATCTACCAATAGCGGGTGGGGATTTATTTATACAAAATTCTGAACTTTTAAAAATTACAGCAACTTCAAATAAATCCTTAAATGATAATGGTTCATGATTATTTTAGAAATTTTAAGAACTGAGTATATGGACAAGAACCATAAAACCCTTTTAACACTGACATGATCAAAGATCCTGCTATTTTCAACAAAATAACTCATTACTTATTTTACAGCAAATGCTACCAACAATATTACAGCATGTACTCTTACAAAATAACAATAAACAAAACCAGAATATATTAAATCTTGATTATTAGTTTGCATATACCAACTTAGTTTAGAGTGTCGCTTCAATTATAATGCAGTTGTATTTTGTTTTGGAGATGAGTTTCATCGTATTTTTCTCCCCACCCACCCATGGGTTGATCTAATCCAGGGTCTCCCACATGCTAGCAAATGTCTACCACTGACCACCATTCACAGCCAGGAAAGCAAATTTCTTTTATCAATAATCCAGTTTAACAAAGGCTTTATAATACTTTTACCTCCTGTAATCAGGACATACTAAACTGCAATCCAGTGAATTCTAAAGAACTATCCAGATTTCTCTCCAGCAAGATTTGTTTATGCAGGGGAGGAAAAAAATGCCTTGCAAGTACATTCAAGAATCTCACCTCTATCAATGAAGAAAATAATATTGTTCAAATAATGCTGTTGGGGAGAACAGGCAGCAAAAGAAAAATTACCCTCAAAATAGCTGTCTTAGTTAATATCTGAGAAAATCACTTAGGAAAACTCACTCCCATAAAAACCATTAAACAATTCTAAGACCACCACACTATCTCACCTTAAAAGATACTTGCTTATCTTGCTGATGAAAAAAATCAGAATGAACACTTATATTCATACTCCAGACATCAAGAGTTCTTAAAATAGGTCCAAAACTGCAACTCATCAATGAAGGCTGAATTCAATAATTATCAAAGGATTCTTCCTTCTTCAGGAAGTAAAAAGGATAATATATTTAAATGAGAAAGATGACAGTAACTCAAAGTACCATTAAGCAAATAACTAGAAAAATTATTTAAAAATGGACCCAGAGTGGAGTATGAGATGCTCTCTAGAACACAAGTGCAGCACTTTAATACATACTACCAAACTTTTTAGAGTTCCTCTGCTATCAGTAGAATTCTGTTATTTTGTAAACTTTTTCCTCCAAAAGGACACTATTACAAGGGAAGGAAAGGTTTCTCACAGGTACCCTCAGGTAATAACAGGGAAGGTTTTATAAGGTGAACCCTAGTTCTTATCTTGTAAATAGCCTTCAGATTTGAAGACTTAGTAATTGTTTTACATCCCCTAAAGGACGTCTTACTCTCAAAAGTTATGAAAAGCATAAATTTGTAATACTAGGTGTAGCTTGTTGAATGGAATCTTATTCTGGGCTTAACCTCAGCAACACAGCCAGTTCAACTGCTGGGTTATACAGCAACCATGAAATGTTGACATATATATATATATATATATATATATATATATATATATATATATATATATATTTCATATTCTAATGAAGATATCTTTATTTTGGTGATGCTGCAGGGATTGAACCCAGAGTCTCAAGAACACCAGGAAAGCTCTCTTCCATTGAGCTATGCTCCCAGGCCCTGTATTTGACATTTTTGATGTCTTCCTTAAATTTTCTCTAGAGAAAAGTGTCAAATTCAGTATATCAGTAACATGCCTACTAGTTTATATTCCATATATTAGCCATGAAATCAATAAGATGTTAGTCAAATGCACTTTTTATAACCTGCTTTTTTGGCAATCAAGATCTTGTTACTTCAATTCATTATGAGATTAATTTGATTCTGTTCTGCTTTTTGCATTTACCAAACTGGCTGCAATTTCAGTATTCCCAGATTCTTTTAACTGGCATGTATTAATATAGTCTATCTGCGATAAAATGTGATTATTGTAGTAGTACTGATATTCTTGCAAATTTGACTATAAACCAGTCTAATATTAAATAAAATCTTAATATTGTACTTTTTTGAAATAGTTTCTTTTAGAGATACTTTCTTATTGTTAGCCAGAATTTTACTTTGCTTTTTCTGTTTTCATCTTATTAATAATTTTTATCTCATGTATGTATAATATATACATTACACATACATATACATATATCTTTAGGGTTTATAAGAATAGTAGAACTGAATAAAATTTTCATTTAAAGGCCACAGGTGAAAAATTGACAATCTTTAGGATATATAACAGGTTTCTACTTCATGAAATTCTTAACAGTTAACAGCTTCAGTAATGTCATTCAAAAGATAATACTTCTTAAAAAAATAAACAGAGAAAAAGCCAATCACATAATACCTGCTAAGTATCTGAAAGCTGAAACAGGGTGTCTGCAAACAAAACATTTTTTAACCTGCAGCTAAAAACATCTATAAAACTATTTGATGACTAACATAATCACTAAAGTTGACTATATGTATCTGTCATTCAACTTGAGCAAATTCTTTTTCATAAATTTGTGCCATGAGCCTGTTAAGTAAAAGAATGATAAAAATACCTATGTTCTATCACTAAACAAGTAATTCTCTTTCATGTGGCTCATACAACTTAGAATACATGTTACATAATACTTACGTTGAAGGCTCAGGTGACTGTCTGAAATTATTCTTCTTACCCAACAAAGAATTCTAAGCTGAAACACAAATGACACTTCACCTGAAGGCACTAAAATCATCCAATGGCTGCACTTTGAAAAAGCAATAGATAATGACACAAAAAGCAAAAGGAATAGCAAAATGCTTTCCTAAAAAATATTTTTGTGTTTTTTTTCCTCATAAAAGCAGAAAGGGCAAAGCAGAAATTCAAATCAAAAATAACGTTTTTAACAGCTGAATAGCATGGCTCCAGATACTTACAAAGGCACTAGAAAACAAAGCTTCTCATTCTGATTAGGTACATTAGGTCATTGTTCTTTTCAAATTAATTTCTGGTTTCTTGTGCCATAACTAAATGTCCATCTGACTATTCCCTAGAAAAGTTGGTTAATACTTTCAAAGTAAAAACATGACTGATTAAATGGATATTTCAAAGTTGTCATCTTTCCTTTAGAAGACTGTGTTCTGGGAGATTAGCAGCCATGTAGATACTAAAAAAAAGTAGAAAAAGAGCATTGATGATTAGTGAGAGAACAGTCTTTGATACGTAAATGTTTTGAAATCAGCTATCCCAACACCTACTGCCAATTCATTTAATATCAGACCAGTAGCCTCACCCTTGAGGCCCAATCAAAGAGACTCCTCTGGCTACAGTGCATAGGACCTTGCATGGGGAGACCAATACAAGTGAGAACAATGACATTAAGTACATGATTGTCCAACATTAATAAGACCCACAAGCCTGTAGAAATTAAAAAGGCACCTTAGTCGGAGCTATAGAAGAACAATCTTATAACCTAGATTGAAAATAAAATACTAGAAAAAGGCATAACTTCCTAAAACTGTAAACTGTAAATTGTAGTTTGTTAATACAAAAAGGGTAACAAGGAATTGAAGTTAAGCATCTAAGTCCAAGTCACTTGAGTGTTTTACCAAAGATTACACTAAAAACTGTCACCCATAAAAGTGAAAAATAAAAGATTAATGCATGTCAAAATTACAATCCTTGCAACATTGGCCAAAAGCAGTAAACATAGCTGAACAAGGCCATGCATGCACTGTCACTAGCTAAAAAGTAGTATTTATGACAAGATTTTGAGTAAATGACATATACTAGAGATCAATTACTTGGCATTTTTTTTTAAAAAGGAAATGCTTTACAAAAGATATTGAGCATGAAGTCACATTATACTGACAAACATTTAGCTATATAAATGTAAATTTTATGTCATCTAGAAAACTCACTTCGCTTTTACTGAACACTACTTGTTAGAGCAGTGCATAGTGTTCCATCATATAAAAAGATTATTTTAGAGTTCCTTTTAAGCCCCTACCATAGGCTTTTTAAAAACTATGTGTTAAGCTTTTTTAAAGTTGGTGGGACAAAGAAATTGTTAGAAGTATAGTTTCTGGAAAATCCACAAAAGGAAGACTATTTTTCCTTATTTATAACCTCTATATCATGTGATGCATACTTTAAAAAAATTAACAAATAAAAAACCTGTTGGGATGATAATCTAACGCATGTTCCAGTTTAAAATCAATACCGAAATTCAGAACATGGGCATAATACTTAGTCCACATCTTTTACAATACCTTTGAGAGTTAATCACATGAACATGAATACAAACAAATGCAGATTCATCACAAAATACAAATGTGTTGGTCACAATTATGTAGAAAAGAAAAAGCTATAAAATCTGTTTTTCCATGTCGGCTCACAGTATTTGTACTGGAAGTTTCTCTAAAATTAAAATAAGTCCAGTAATAAAAATTGAAAAGAATATTTCTGCACTATGAAACGGAAGATATGGGATTTAAAGGAGATCCCATCGGAGTAAAGACTTTATCCAGTCACTGAAGTGGCCCCTGGAGATGCATCTCAATCCAACATGGGGTGCTGGTAACATTCTGTCGGTGATATTCTGCTCCCCAGCCCTATGAAAATGAACAGATATCATAGTCAATCTCTCTTTAAGTTATCAACAAGTCTAAAGCAATTATAATAACAAACAGATAGTTTAACAGTAAAGATATAAAGAATACTTAAATAACTATCACAAAACCAATCTTGATATTCACCATGGAATTATAAGAAAAGATGTACAATGTTCAGAGATATATGAATTTTTGAATAACATATACTTCTCCTAATAGAAACGCATGACACCAGGTGTTCCAGCATATTTTTTTAATTTTAGAAACATTATAAAGTACACTATCTCATAATTAAAATATTATTTATTTCTTGTATGAGATATTTTCTCACTTATTAGGATAAATAAAACCCATAAATAGCCTCACATAACTTCATGTCAGATTATATGACCAAAAAACTTTGTTTTCAGGTTTTGTTTTTGTTACTAGGGATTGAACCCAGAGTGCTCTATCACTAAACTATACCCCCAGTCCTCTTTATTTGTCAAGATAGGGCCTCGATAAGTTGTGGAGACTGTCCTGGAAATTTCAATCCTCCTCAGTCACTGGGATTTACAAGCATGTGCCACTGTGTCTGACGTGTTTTGATATTTTTAAAATTTTGCTTTTTTTTTATTTTTTTCCTGTCACATAAGGCACTGTAGATAGTGATAAACACATTTATAAATAACTTAATGTAGTGATTACATAGCCATTATCCTTAAAGCTGGGAAAATAATGAGATAAAATGAACTAAAATCCTAGATTAAAACTACAAACAAAAACAAAAAGGAAATTTTTCACTTTTCTTCCATCTGAGTTTATCAAGCTCTCTGTGTTACTGCTTATTCTAGCCCTGGTCCAGGAAAATTATGGGAGGAAAGAGGAAAAAGAATGGAGAAAATGGGGAATGCAGATAAACTAAATATACAAAAGTCTCATTTCTATAGAGTGAGGGGAAATAACTTTAGGGTGATTGACAATTCAATGTACACATCAGATCTACAGTAAAGTATCAAGAAAACACTGGATGGATGGATGGATGGATGGAAGAATGGAAGGAAGGAAGGAAAGAAACACTAGATAGGGAGTGAATGCCAAAAAGAAAAAAAATTCACACATGGCATATGATAGTTGTTGTTCTTGGGCTAAAAATCTTTATGTGAATATAGTATATGTTTCTTAAATATATCACAAATTCTTTTCAAATTCTGTTCAAGAACCATGTTCGGAATATTCAATAAAATCAGGCCAAGAGGGTAAATGATGAACTTGAACTTTGCAAATTTTTAATAACAAAGCTCAGTTCAAGGAAAATAATTTTAGAACTCCAAATAATTGTCAAGTCAGTCTAATAGAATCTAATAATAATCAAAACTATCGATGCTGAGGGACTCAATAAGCAATTTTAATATTAAATGTTTTCAAATACTTTAATCATTTAACTGACATTCTTTGTAAGCTCAACCCCCGTTCAATATCAATCATGCATTTTATGTCATTATCTTAGACTTACCATAGGTTTACAATCATAAACTCAAGGATTTCATCTAAGAACCTAGTAAACCAAGTTGAAAGTAATACCCACATTTAACGATTTTTCTATTACAACCTATAGACATATATATTTATAGTGACCCATACATATTTTCAATACAGATCACACATACTTACCTTAACAAAACTTATTCGAATGGTGTACATTTTTATGAGCTCATAGACTGCCTCAAACCCATGATTGACAGACTGAGCCAGATGCTGAGCAAATTCCTGATTATTAAAAATTTTGAGGCTGCAGCTGCTGGGAATCTTACAGACAGTGGTGGGATGAAAACCACGATGAAAGTTGCTGTTCCTACTCTGTACAAATATTCTGTTGTCACTGAGACACTCCGAATACACCTCCCCGACAACATAGTACAGATGAACACCTTAAAAAGATGAGTAGCATGAGTCAGTTTAACAAAGCAAAAGAGATTATATGATATAAGCAAAATATGGAGATGTTCATAGCAAACTCTCTACTGTCTTCAGATAAAAGCAACCACTAGATGGCCTACTGCTGCCAAAGATAATGAAGAGGTTATTGTCTGCCTAAGTCTAACATGGTCCTCAAATAACTAAGTTAAGCCTGAAGCTGACAGCTGATTTGGTTATCTACTTTTAAGTTGTTTTCCTTTTCCAAAATCTTCTATTATCTCTATGAGAGAAAGAGATGGTTAAGAAAATAAAATTGCCTTTTCATGAATTCTTTAAATAATCAGTCATTGGCATAGTTTTGCATTTTCTTTTTGTTAACAGAGGACAACAATATTAAACAAAAATACAAACAAAACCCCCAAAGGTGCATATGTACTTTCAGGTCACCACAAGAGTTTTTAAATTGCAGACATTTTGTAATTTTGAATTATTTTTAATATATTTAAAATATATGAATAGTGTGTGTGTATGTGTGTGTGTATAAAAATAATGCATGAAAAGTTTCAATACAAAAATTTAAATTGTGTAACTAAAGCTGGTATTTTCCCAACATATCTATAACCTCAAATTTCTCTTTATTAAGTGTAGAAACTGATATCAAAATGGTGGATATCTTTTGAACCTTTTTAAGTGCATTTAGTTTTATATAAATGTTCCTATGTAATTTTCGTGTGTGTGTTTGTGTGGAAGGTTGGGTGTTCTTCTTTGTTTTTTATGTGAATATACCACATTCTATTAATCAAAAACTTGTTCTTTCACCTTAAGCAATCTTGAGGATTCTAGTACGCTTCAAAATATAAATTTGCCACTGTATATATCCTCTAAATGCCACTTATAATTCTAGGTTTGTCTACTATCTACTTATGAACAACTTTTCTTTACCACAGTGCTTTGTAGCACCATCCCTGAATACACATATCTCTCTGCACACAACTAAGTCATAAAATTATATCAGTCGATAATAATAAAAATTCAGCTTTGTTTCTAAGTAAATAAAAATGACCCATGAACAAAAGGATCCTAGAATAGTATGCTGAAAAAAAGACAACTAATTTTAGAAATTCAAAATTTACCAAATAGATTTCACTTAAAATTATTTTTACTGGGATGGGGTGGGAAATCAATGCATACAAGGAAGACATTTTACCACAAACAAACAAAAACACTATCATGGCAAGTAGGCAATGAACTCAACAGAGAATGGGAACTTTGTATTCAACCTATTTTTGACCATAATATTTTATGAAACCTCTTCTATAAAAAAATGCCATCATAATTATATTTATTTGCCTTTGTTTCCACTTGTAGTAAGACCCTCTTAAGTTAAAGCAAAAAGCAGCAAGAGGTGAAAACAAAACTTCTTGATGCATGCATGAGACTCTGGCATCTCATTGCAGTGTGAGATAGTTGTTGTGGCAGCTATATTTCACGATGAATTATACAAAAAAACCTTCCTGAATTTAAAAGGTGAGGGGTGATAATAAAGCCACCAAAGAACTTCGTCATTCACACTTGGATTCTCCACCTCTAACTCCACTCCCCCAACATCATGGTAATTCCTACACATTATAGCTCAATTGAAGATGCTCCACAAATACCATAATTATGAAATCCTCATTCTTCACTAGCAGTCATGTGTTCCACAAATATATTTGTTGTATATTTCATGAGCCAAGCACTGTCCTAGCTACTGTTATGAACATGATAAATTTCTGTGCAGTTTATATTCCATTTAGGGTAACACTCAAAAAACAAAGAAATAATTATTTCAGATCTCTAGTACTTAAGCAGAAAAACTAAAAAGGGATTGAGGACTCATGATATCTTTATTTGATTATTACATTCTTTAGTATATGCAACATGAGGCAGAGGCCTTTAGATTCTTTGTAAGTTTACAGCACCTTCCTTAAACAAACTGTGGCTCATGGCCAATACAAAAAGGGCTGAATTCAACTGAATGTATGATTACCTTTTCCAATATGACACCTAGTATTTTCAATTGTTGAATTACGATTAACATTTGACAACAATCCCAAGCAGAATCTACTTTTGTTATTTGAAGGGTTTGTGAATCCATCTACTAACACATTAGTAGAAGATGCATGAAAAGCTTCCCCAATGTGGTTGTTTAATTCATAGTAAACAATTGAACACCAATGTTTTGGTTCTTCATAAGCAACAGGCTGAACATCTATGAACAAACCAGACAGAAAAGAAACTTAATAAGTGATTATCCAAAACTCCAGATTCACTATGTGGTTAATGTTCAACCAAACCCAAAGAGCTACATGAGAAAGAAAACAAGACATTTCACTTAAGTATCACTGTCCTTCCTGGGTTTGAACCTATATCCAAAAATACTAGAAATAGACATAAATATGACAATTTAAGCAATTTGAGAAAAAAAGATAAGCAACTATCTGTCTTACTTAACCTGCTCAGACTCCCTTAACAAAAATATCATATTCTAAGTGGATTAATTTTCCCCTTCACAGTTCTGGATGCTGGGAAGTACATCAAGGTGTCAGCTGGTCTGATATGTAGAAAGGGCTCCCTTCCTGGGTTGTAGATAGCTGCCCTGTGGCTGGGTGCTCATATGGCGTTTCCTCAGTGTGTGCTCATAAAGATCCAAAGATTCACTTCTGTTTCTCTTCTTATAAGGGTAACTAATTCCATACTGAGGACCCTGCTCTCATGAACTCATCTAAACCTAAATTATGTCTCAAAGGCCCCATCTCCAAACACCATTACATTGGGGGTTAGGGCACAATTTGGTCTTTTAGCATGCAAAAATACACGTATTACATCTCAAAGGACTCAAACTCCTAACTTATTCCAGCAAAAACTATAAAGTCTAAAGTCTAGTCTTATGAAAATCAGAAAAAGGTGAGATAGGAGACAAAATCCCAAAGCAGAATTCCCCTTCAACTGTAACATGTGAAACTACACTGTTGTAGGGAGTTGCACCCTCCAGTCTCCAGGTACCCTCATGACATCATTCAGTCTACTGAAACCAGACCAGTTATCCTGATGATTTCTGAATCAGCTTCAGAGAAATTCTTCTTTTTTGAAGAATTATAAAAGATTATAGTCAAATAGCTTATCTGGTCTGCCACAGAATTTAAGGAACCTGATAGCCTTACTAAACTCCAGTCCATCTCTGTTCTCTTCAGGTCAAACTGTGTTCCTGCTGAAGTGGCTGTTTAGGTTCATGGTTCACACCCATACTAATCTCATAATCAAATGGCAGGTGAGCAAACCTGAGTTATTTTTTGAAATATGGATAGGATAAGAATTTTCCAAATCATTTAAGTTCTGATTCCTTGTTGCTTAACAATTCCTTCTCAAATTCATTTTTTTCTTGAGAGGCAATTAGGAACTACAATACTCCTTCAACACTTAGGAATTTCCTCAGCTAAATATCCAATTTTGTAACTCAAAAGTTCTACCTTCTATAATACACTAGAACATTAACACCATTCAGCCAAATTCTTTGCCACTTTACAATACGGATGGCGTTTTTTTCTGTTTTCTAATAATACATTTCTCTTTTAGGTCTATACCCTCACAAGAATCAGCCTGGTATAACATCTATATCTGTACTAACATTCTAAGCATGATTTACGTATTCCCTAAGAAAATGGAAGGTTTATTTAAAGCTCTCTTTTACTTCCCAGGCCTCACCAGAATCACCTTTAATAGTCCTTTCACAGCAACATCATATTGTTCTAGCATGTATCTCAAAACTTTTCCAGCCTCTACATTATCTAGTTTCAAAGCTACTTGCATATTTTTAGGTATTTGTTATAGCAGCACCCATTTCTAGGTACCAGTTGCTATCTCAGTTGGTTCAGGCTACTATAACCAAATACCATAGATGGAGTAGCTTAAATAATAGAAATTTATTTCTCACAGTTGTGGAGGCTGGAAAGTCCAAGATCAAGGTGCCAGTAGATTCAGGATTTGGTGAGGGGCCCGCTTCCTGGCTTGTAGACAGCCACCTTCTTGCTTTGTGCTCACATGACCTTTCCTTGGTTTGTGTTCAAGAGTAGAGAAAGATATAGACAGAAAGGGATCTATCTGTTTCTCTTATAAATTAACTAATACCACAATGAGGACCCCACCCTCATGATCTCAGCTAAATCTAATTACCTCCCAAAGACTCATTTCCAAATACCACCACATTGGGGATTAGGGTTTCAGTATAGGAATTTTGGGAGGAAACAATTCAGAATATAGTGGCAATATCATATCTTAAATTATTTTTCTAGGGGAATCTACTTCAGATTTAAATTTGAGATAAATGTAATTTTTTAACAACTGGAAAGGATTAACTATATCACTATCTGTAATACTATTCTAAACAAAAAATTAAACTCAAACACTTAAGTGATTCTCTCTGCAAACTGGAAATAAAAGCATGAGAAGAGTCATCCTTGCCTTGTTACTAATGTTAGCAGGAAATCTTCCAGTTTCTCACCATTAAGTATGATGTTAGCTGTGGGTTTTCTGTAGCTAGGCTTTATTATCACAAATGTGTAAAACACAAAACACTAAAGAAATATGTTAAAAAGCAATATCTTATTTTGAAACTCAGGATACTATACAGAACTTAAAGTCTCAAAACAAAGTGGCTTTAAAACCACAATGACACCATAAAAAATATACCATTTTTCATTGTCAATTTAAAAAGGTGACAAATAAAAAACCCACAATGAGAATCACTTCATATCCATTGGATGGTAATTATTAAAAAAAAGAAAAAAACATAGAAAACAAGCATTAGCATGTACATGGAAAAAATGGAACCTTTATATATAGATGGTAGGAATGTCAAATGATGCAGCTGCTGTACAAAACAGTTTGGTGGTTTTGAAAAGTTAAACATAATTAGCATATGACACAGCAATTCTATTTTCAAGAATATAATATTCAAGAGGATTATAAGCAGACACTCAAACATAACAGCATGATTGACAACAACCAACAAAGTAGAAAAATTCCAAACCATCAATAGATAAAATAGAAACAAAAAGTGTACACACATACAGTGGAGTATAATTTGGCCTTAAGAAGGAATTCCTCCCTCTTTCTTTCTTTCTTTCTTTCTTTCTTTCTCTCTCTCTCTCTCTCTCTCTCTCTCTCTCTCTCTCTCTCTCTCTCTCTCTTTTTCTTTTTTTTTTTGTTACTGGGGATTAAAACCCAGGCACACTCAATCACTGAGCCATATCGCCCTCCCTTTCTATATTTTATTTAATGACCAGGTATTGCTAAATTGCTAGAGCCTGGGTAAGTTGCTGAGGATGGCTTTGAACTAGCAATCCTCCTGCCTCAGCCTCCCAAGCCACTGTGATCACAGGTGTGCACCACTGCACCCAGCAGGAATAAATTTCTAATACATGCTATGACATAGATAAATCTTGAAAATGCCATCCATACTAAGTGAAATAAGCTAGACATAAAGTTCCTAAATACATCATTCCACTTAAATACCTCAAGTAGGCATTACAGAGACGAAAAGTAAAAGAGTATTGATCAGGGGCCAGAGAAGAGAGAATAGGGAGCTTTATAATAGGTACAGAGTTCTGCTTGGCATGATGAGAATGTTCTGGAAATGGACAGTGACAGTGGTAGCAACACTGTGGATGTACTGAACACAACTGAATTGTATGCTGAATTATACAAACCACAGAATCCCAAAACACATAAGATTAATCTCAACAGAACTGAATGTAGAAATATACAATTCAACAGTAGTTGGGAACTTCAATACCGCATTCTCAATAAATGATTGAATAACTAGAAAGAAAATAAGGATATGGAAAACTTGAACAATACTGTCAACCAACTTCACCTAGTTGAAATGCACAGAACCTATGAAACCCCACAATAGCAGAATTGAAAGGTGGGTTTCAAAGAGTTATCTTTAATATCCAAAACCTAGAAGCAACCCAAGTGTTCATCAGTGCATGCTGGATAAACAAAATGTGGTGTGCACATACAGTGAAATATTACTCATCTTACCACAACAGATGAAGCTGAGGATATTATGCTAAGTAAAATAAGTCAGTCATAAAGACAAATAGACAAAACATATAATGGTGGAGCTGGGTGATAGAGCACTTAAGTGAGGTCCTGGGTTCATGGGAGGGAGAGAAAAAGAGAAGAAAGAAGGAAGAAAATAGAATGGTGGTTTCCAGGAGCTAGGGAAGGAAGATATGTAGAGTTATTGTTTAATTGGTACAGAAATTTTGTTTGGTTTCATAAGGTGAAAACAGTTACAAAGATGTAAGATAGTAACCACTGCACATTATGAATGTAATTAATGGCAACAAACTATATGACTTTAAAATGGTTAAGATGATAAATTTTATGTGTATTTTACTGCAATAAAAAATTATGTGGAAAAATCCTCAATATCAACCTTTAGTAATCAAGACAAAGAGGTGCAGATATACAATCAATGAACAAAACTGAGAGGCCCTAAACAAATCTTTACATTTGTAAATTTTTATTATAAAGTTATTTCTAATAAAGATGTCAGTGCAATAGAGAACAAAAAATGTAGATATTTACCATATGGCATACACAGACATAACTCAAATGAATCAAAGACCTAAATATAAGAGCTAAAACTATAGAACACATAGAATAAACACAAAAAAAATTTTTACAAAGATAAATCTATACATACCTAGAACAGATAATGATTTCTTAGATACAATATCAAAAAACATGATCCAGAAAAAAAATTGATAAACTGGACTTCATCAAAATTTAAAGACACTGTGCTTCAGAAAACATTATTAAGAAAACAAAATCTACTGAGATAAAATATTTGTAAATCACTTTCTGATAAAGGATTCAAATCCAGAATATATAAAGAACTTGTACAACTTAATAAAAAGATAAACAACCCAATGGGCAAAAAAATTTAAAATAAACGTTTCATCAAAGAAAAATTTTTAAAATGCTCAACATCATTACTCATTAGGAGTATAAAATTAAAACCACAATGTGCACTTCATACTCACTAAAATGACTATAATCAAAAAGACAGATATAATAGTAAGTGTTAACAGATTACGAAGAACTGATACCCTGAAACGCTGCAGGTGTAAAATGATACAGCTACATTGGAGAAGGTTGGCAGTTTTCCTTCAATGGTTAAACTTACTATATGACACAGTGATTCTACTCCTGCGTATCTTCCCAAGAAACATAAAAAAGGTGTCCACACAAAGACTTTTATACAAAAGTTTCTAAGAGTATTATGCATACTAAACAAAACAAAAACAAGAAACAGATAAAATTCCTACTGACTGGGAAATAGGTAAAATGTGGTATATCTATACAAAAAAACCCACTGTTCAGCCATAAAAAGGAACAAACTATTATTATGTTACAACATGAATGTATATTGACAATACTATGTTACGTGAAAGAAGCCAGATGAAAGACTATATTTTACATGACCATTTATATAAAATGATTAGAAAAGATAAATCTATACATACAGAAAACAGATTGGAATGGTATGTAGAGCTGTTCATATGAGTGAGGATCCCTTCAAATGTTCTCAAACTACATTGAGGTACAAAATTTATATATTTTCCAAAATCATTCAATCATATACTTAAGGTGAATTTATAGTATAAAAAATATACATCTTCCTTTTTTTTTTTAAAGTGGCCAAGACTGGGGGTGTAGATCAGTGGTGAGTGCTCACCTAGCATGTGGTAGGCCCTTCACTGGGCCTCTGACACTGCAAATAAATAAACAAAAATAAAATAAAAACAGCTACAGGGGCTGGATTTGTAGCTCAGTGATAGAGCACTTGCCTGGCATGTGTGAGGCCCTGGGTTTAATCCTCAGCACCTGGTATAAATAATAATAAATAAAAGATCCACTGATTAAAAAAAGAAAATTAAACAAAGAAAAAACACAGCTACAATAAAATCAACATGGTTGAACATAACTTTCTGATAAAAGATAAAATATACTTCTCTTAACTCTGCTGGATATACTGGGCATAATCTGAGGAAGCATATTATTGCTTGTATCCATAGGCTGGGAGTTATCTTGGCCCATCTGTTCATCAGGTGGCATATAGTCAGGAGGAGGTGTATCAGCTAAGAGGAAGAAAATGAGACAAGCTAAAATCCCAAAGAACAGTTAAAATCTTCATCCTGCTCAAAGTTATTACTTTACAGCATTAAAAAAATTTCAAGATTACCAGTAGGGTCCATTACTGAACTTTAGATGCACAAAAATGCAGGCATTAGACAGCACATATACTAGTAATTGTAAACCTATTACAAGCCCACATGTATGTACAACAGAATATGGTAATCCAAGATATTAAAATAGAATTAAAGGTCAAAAACTGCCTTTCTTTGCACAGAATCAAATACTCAGAGATATATCTTAAGAAAGAGTTAAAACCAGCACTGAATCAACACTATTAACTGGTGAAGACATAAAATGTAGTACATCTATGCAAAATAAAGTATGAAAGTTTGTTTTTGAGCAGATTCTTAACAGCAGGTTAAACAGTTGGTATTTAATTCCTCTACTACTTCCATATTTTAAACATGGTATTTGACAAAATAAAATCCAAACTATTGTTTTTATTATTATTAGTTTTTCAAAACATTACATAGTTCTTGACATATCATATTTCATACATTTGATTCAAGTGGGTTATGAACTCCCATTTTTACCCCATATACAGATTGCAGAATCACATCGGTTACACATCCACATTTTTAAATATTGCCATACTAGTGTCTGTTGTATTCTGTTGCCTTTCCTAACCTCTACTATCCCCTCTCCCCTCCCCTCCCCTCCCATCTTCTCTCTCTACCCCATCTACTGTAATTCATTTCTCTCCCTTGTTTTTTCCCTTTCCCCTCACTTCCTCTTATGTGTAATTTTGTATAAAAATTGTGTACAATAATTTTGTATAACATTTTTTCTTTGATGAAATGTCTATTTTAAATTGCATTTCCATGCAATTTCCCTTCTCTTTCCCTCCCACCTCTCATCCCTATTTCATGTTAATCTTCTTCTCATGCTCTTCCTCCCTGCTCTGTTCTTAGTTGCTCTCCTTATATCAAAGAAGATATTTTGCACTTATTTTTTAGCGATTGGCTAGCTTCACTTAGCATAATCTGCTCTAATGCTATCCATTTCCCTGCAAATGCCATGATTTTGTCATTTTTTAGTGCAGAGAAATACTCCATTGTGTATAAATGCCACAGTTGTTTTTATCCATTCATCTATTGAAGGACATCTAGGTTGGTTCCACAGTCTTGATATTGTGAATTGCAATGCTATGAACATGGATGTAGCAATATCCCTATAGTATGCTCTTTTAAGGTCTTTAGGGAATAGTCCGAGAAGGGGAATAGCTGGGTCAAATGGTGGTTGCATTCCCAGCTTTCCAAGGAAGCTCCATACTGCTTCCCAAATTGGCCACACCAATTTGCAGTCCCACCAGCAATGTACAAGTGTACCCTTTTCCCCACATCCTCACCAGCACTTGTTGTTGTTTGGCTTCATAATGGCTGCCATTCTTACCGGAGTGAGATGGTATCTTAGGGTGGTTTGGATTTTCAATTCTCTGACTGCTAGTGATGGTGAGCATTTTTTCATGTACTTGTGGATTGATTGTATGTTCTCCTCTAAGAAGTGTCTGTTCAGGTCCTTGGCCCATTTGTTGATTGGATTATTTGTTATCTTATTGTCTAATTTTTTGAGTTCTTTGTATACTCTGGATATTAGGGCTCTATCTGAAGTGTGAGGAGTAAAAATTTGTTCCCATGATGTAGGCTCCCTATTTACCTCTCTTATTGTTTCTCTTGCTGAGAAAAAACTTTTTAGTTTAAGTAAGTCCCATTTGTTGATTCTTGTTTTAAACTCTTGTGCTATGGGTGTCCTATTAGGGAATTTGCAGCCCGACCCCACAATATGTAGATCAGAGCCAAGTTTTTCTCCTATGAGACACAGAGTCTCTGATTTGATATCAAGCTCCTTGATCCATTTTGAGTTAACTTTTGTGCATGGCGAGAGAAAGGAATTCAGTTTCATTTTGTTGCATACAAATTTCCAGTTTTCCCAGCACCATTTGTTGAAGATGCTATCCTTCCTCCATTGCATGCTTTTAGCCCCTTTATCAAATATAAGATACTTGTAATTTTGTGGATTGGTCTCTGTGTCCTCTATTCTGTATCATTGGTCCACCTGCCTGTTTTGGTACCAGTACCATGCTGTTTTTGTTACTATTGCTCTGTAGTATAGTTTCAAGTCTAGTATCGCTATACCACCTGATTCACTCTTCCTGCTTAGAATTGTTTTTGCTATTCTGGGTCTTTTATTTTTCCATATGAATGTCATGATTGCTTTATCTATTTTTACAAGAAGTGACATTGGGATTTTGATTGTCAGTGCTTTAAACCTATAGAGAACTTTTGGTAATATCGCCATTTTGATGATGTTAGTTCTGTCTATCCTTGAACAGGGTATATTTTTCCATCTTCTAAGATCTTCTTCTATTTCTCTCTTTAGGGTTCTGTAGTTTTCATTGTATAAATCTTTCACCTCTTTTGTTAGGTTGATTCCCAAGTATTTTATTTATTTATTTATTTTTTGAGGATATTGTGAATGGGGTGGTTGTCCTCATTTCCATTTCAGATTTGTCGCAGATATACAGGAATGCCTTTGATTTATGCATGTTAATTTCATAACCTGCCACTTTGCTGAATTCATTTATTAGCTCTAGTAGTTTCTTTGTAGACCCTTTTGGGTCTGCTATGTATAGAATCATGTCATTCACAAATAGTGATAATTTAAGTTCTTCTTTTTCTTTTTTTATGCCTTTAATTTCTTTCATCTAATTGCTCTGGCCAGTGTTTCAAGAACTATGTTGAACAGAATTGGTGAGAGAGGGCATCCTTGTCTTGTTCCAGATTTTAGAGGGAATGCCATCAATTTTTCTCCGTTCAGAATGATGTTAGCCTGAGGCTTAGCATAGATAGCTTTTACAATATTGAGGTGCATTCCTATTATCCCTAGTTTTTCTAGTGTTTTGAACATAAAGGGATGCTGTACTTTGTCGAATGCTTTTTCTGCATCTGTCCAGATGATCATATGGTTCTTATCTTTAAGTCTAATGATGTGGTGAATAACATTTATTGAACCAGCCTTGCATCCCAGGAATGAATCTTACTTGATCATGATGCACAATCTTTTTGATAATGTTTCTGTATCCGATTTGCCAGAATTTTATTGAGGATTTTTGCATCTATGTTCATTAGAGATGCCGGTCTGTAGTTTTCTTTCTTTGAAGTATCTTTGTCTGGTTTAGGAATCAGGGTGATGTTGGCCTCGTAGAATGAATTTGGAAGTTCTCCCTCTATTTCTATTTCCTGGAATAGCTTGAAAAGTATTGGTATTAGTTCTTCTTTGGAGGTTTTGTAAAACTCTGCTGTATACCCATCTGGTCCTGGGATTTTCTTCGATGGTAGTCTTTTGATGGCTTCTTCTATTTCCTCAATTGATATTGGTCTGTTCAGGTTGTGTATATCCCCCTGACTAAATCTGAGAAGATCATATGACTTAAGAAATTTATCGATGCCTTCACTATCTTCTATTTTATTGGAGTATAAGGATTCAAAATACTTTCTAATTATCTTCTGTATTTCTGAAGTGTCTGTTGTGATATTGCCTTTTTCATCCTGTATGCTAGTAATTTGAGTTCTCTCTCTTCTTCTCTTCATTAGCATGGCTAAGGTCTGTCGATCTTATTTATTTTTTAAAGAACAACTTTTAGTTTTGTCAAATTTTTCAGTTGTTTCTTTTGTTTCAATTTCATTGATTTCAGCTCTGCTTTTAATTATTTCTTGCCTTCTACTACTTTTGCTGTTGTTTTGCTCTTCTTTTTCTAGGGTTTTGAGATGAAGTGTGAAATCATTTATTTGTTGGTTTTTTCTTTTTTTAAGGAATGAAATCCAAGCAATGAATTTTCCTCTTAGAACTGCTTTCATTGTGTCCCATAGATTCCGATATGTTATGTCAGTGTTTTCATTTATCTCTAAGAATTTTTTAATTTCCTCCTTGATGTCTTCTGTAATCCATTGATCATTCAGTAACATATTATTCATTCTCCAAGTGATGCAGGATTTTTCCTTCCTTTTTTATCATTGATTTCCAGTTTCATTCCATTATGATCAGATAAGATGCATGGTATTATCTCTACTCCTTTATGATTCCTAAGAGTTGCCCTGTGACATAATATATGGTCTATTTTTGCGAAGGATCCATGTGCTGCTGAGAAAAAAGTGTAACTGCTTGATGTTGGGTGGTATATTCTATATATGCCAATTAAGTCTAGGTTATTAATTGTATTATTGAGTTCTATAGTTTCTTTATTAAACTTTTGTTTGGAAGATCTGTCCAGTGGTGAGAGAGGTGTGTTGAAGTCTCCCATAATTATTGAATTGTGGTGTATTTGACTCTTGAAGTTGAGAAAAATTTGTTTGATGAACATAGCTGAACCATTGTTTGGGGCATATATATTTATGATTGTTATTACTTGTTAGTGTATGGTTCCCTTGAGCAGTATGTAGTGTTCTTCTTTATCCCTTCTGATTAACATTGGCTTGAAGTCTATTTTATTTGATACAAGTATGGACACTCCTGCTTGTTTCTGAGGTCCATATGACTGATATAATTTTTCCCAACCTTTCACCCTCAGTCTATGTATGTATTTTCCTATCAAATGTGTCTCCTATAGGCAACATATTGTTGGATCTTTTTTTTTTTTTTTTGGATTCATTTAGACTGTGTCTCTTGTTTGGTGAGTTTAAGCAATTAACATTTAGGGTTACTATTGAGATATGGTTTGTACTTCCTGCCATATTTGGTTATTTATGTTACTTAACATGATTTGTTTTTCCTCTTTGGTTATTTTTTCCCTTTACTGTACTACCTCCCACTGCTGGTTTACATTGTTATTTTTCATTTCCTCTTCCTGTAATGTTTTGCCAAGGATGTTCTGAAGAGCTGGTTTTCTAGCTACAAATTCTTTTAACTTTTGTTTATCGTGGAAGGTTTTAATTTCATCTTCCACCCTGAAGATTAATTTCACTGGATACACGATTCTTGGTTGGAACCCATTTTCTTTCAGCGTTTGAAATATGTTGTTCCAGGATCTTCTTGCTTTCAGAATCTGTGTTGAAAGGTCAGCTGTTATCTGATTGGTTTACCCCTAAATGTAGTCTGCTTCCTCTCTCTTGTGGCTTTTAAGATTTTCTTCTTATTCTGTATGTTGGACATCTTCATTATAATGTGTATTGGTGTGTATCTCTTATGATTTTGCACATTCGGTGTCCTATAGGCTTCTAGGATTTGGAATTCTGTTTTATTCTTGAAGTCTTGGAAGTTTTCTCGTATTATGTCATTGAACAGATTGCTCATTCCATTGGTTTAGACCTCTATACCTTCCTCTATCCCAATAACTCTTAAGTTTTGTCTCTTTATGTTATACCATATTTCTAGGATGTTCTGCTCATGGTTTCTTAAACAGTTTCGCTGAGCTGTCTATGTTCTTTTCAAGTTGAAATATTTTGTCTTCATTGTCTGATGTTCTATCTTCTAAGTGTTCTACTCTGCTGGTAGTACTCTCATTGTCTGATTTTGCTGTCTAATGTCTTCCTTGAGACTCAAGATCATCTGAAGCATGTATATCCTAAATTCTTTATCTGACATTCCATCTGCTGCAGATATTACCTCTTCTAAAGTTGAGTTGACCTGCATTGCTTGTGGTCTTTTCTTTCTTTGTCTTTTCATACTGCTCACCTTTCTTTCTGCTTTGTGAAACTGTTGTGTTATTGATTTTCCCTCTATATATTTATACTGCTTGTGTCTAGTTGCAAAGTCTCCCTTTTGTGGAGAAAGACAATGTTAACAGTTCCCAATATCAATATTACATCATCTAAGCACACTTTTTCCTTATTACTACATTTATAGCTAGACTCTATGTCTACAAATGTTGGTTTCAATTATCATTTACAAATATAGTCATTAGTTACATGAAAGGCATACTGTTTGAGGTAGCTTGAAGAAAACTGAATTTCAGGTGTAGGATGTTATGTTCAGGGGTAAAGGAGTGAGGATATGGGGTTAATCTAACTTAGTAACTTTGGGAAGCTCTAACAAATAGATGGGTAACTTATGGAAGAATGTATAGATTCAAATTCCTATCTATATTTATAAGATTACCCTACTTATAATTAGTAAAATTTAGGGGATTGCAAGTGGGATAGAGGGAGTAAGAAGGAGAAAAACAAATAAAAAGGAAAGAAAGAGAAAAAAGAGAGCGGGAAAAAGAAAAAAGAGAAAAAAGAAAGGAAGAAAAGGGGGGGAGGGAGGTGGGGCATATGCAATTTCTCTATATTATATTATTCTGGTGATTCAGTTGTTAAAGACCCTTTTCATGCACAATTCTTGGTTTCACATCTGTTGAGGTTGTGAGGACCAGAGGGGGGAGTGTAGAGGAGACTGGATGAATGGATGAAGAGAGAAAGAGAAGAGTAAAGAGAAAGAAAAAAAATGTCTCTCAGAACTCTGTTTTCTTTTCTTCCAGTTGGTGGCATTTTCTATTCCTAGGTTGAGTCTCTGGGTTCAAGGTGGTGGTGGTAGTCAGTGTGAGAGGACTTGAGCTTCCACCTGTGGCCTCTCTACTCTTATTCTCTGAGATGTAAACCAGGTGCCTGATCTGCTGCAGAACTGAGCTTGTAGCCACGCCCACCAGTTGGTGGGTTTTAAGTGTTGGTGGGATTTTCCAAGATGAGTTCCATCAGTTTTTCTCATAAGGTGTTTGATGAGGTGGGGGGTGTTGGGGAGACCTTTTGTTTGTCCAGAGCTCCGTCAGGTGACCGCATGGGTGGGTGGCTCGGCCCCTCCTCCAGTTGGGGTGGTCTGTCTACCATGCTGGTGGGCGGCTGTACCCACCATTCCAGGCCACGTGGTCTGCCTACTGTGCAGGCAGGAGGCTGGGCTCCTCCTCCAGTTGGGGTGGTCTGTCTACCACGAAGGCAGGCTTGTGGGCCCCTTCTCTGGGTCACGAGGTCTGCCTGGCAAACTATTTTTGAAATCAAACAATTATCTGAAGAATATACAGTCAGATGTAACTAGCTCTTTTATAACATAGTTCACCAGAAGGATCAGCAGTAAGAACAAATGCTGATTCTCAGGGGTTGTTAGTATTATTACTTTTCTTTTTTCCTCTCAATAAAGTCTTTCCTGGGAGTTGAAATGGACTTCCTGGTCCAGAACTTACTGGGGAGTTAGGATATGTACTGCTAGCAGGGGAAGGGGGATAGGGGCTATTTGGAGATAAGGGAAAAGGAGTGTTGCTGGGCTGATGGAAAGAATCTGGAAATGTGCCATTTTGTGGCATATGCGGTTCATTGTGGCTCAGGTTCCTAAACTCAACCAGAAGGCTGTGTTGTGAATTGAATTCATTATGATGTGACACTAACACTGGAGGTAAGACTGAAAGACAAAAATGAAGTCATTATTTAGAAATTACTAAAGCAAATGTCCCACCCACCTTAAAGGATTAGCAGAAAGGATTCATGTAAAACTACAAACCATTTAAAACAATTTACTTTTAGAAAGACTGTTTTGTAGAAACCTGAAACTATATTAACATAATAACTATTTAATAACTATTGCATTTAGCCTGTATAAGAGACTCTGGAAGACAGAAAATCCAGAAAACATACCACTGATATTCTTTGATACACAGACTTGTTTAAAAAAATCCATAATACAGAATATTAATGCAAAAGAAGTTCAATAAATGAACACTCCCATCTAACAGGGAATCAGAATATTATAGAAAAGACAACACCTGTTCAGATCTTTAAAAAATCAGGAGGATTTCACATGTGAGTGCTAGGGGAAGAGAACCATAGAGGAGGGAGATGGGAAAACACAAGTCACTTGGCCTAGGCACTGAACCCTATGGGAGGTAAGAATAGAGAATAAAGATGAAGTAAGTTATGGAGATGCCCTAAAAACCTTCACGTTTCCAATCTGAATATTTTCATCATTCTTAATTTGAAAAAAATTCAAATTTTGTGTTCTTCGGTAAAGTTTTCTTTACAAAAATATTAATGTTCCCCTAGTAGAAGTCTTCTATTCAAAGTCTGTCTTGTAAATATGATAATAGTGAAATTTCTCATATGGAAAATATATAACATTTAAATAGATTTTTTTTAAAATAAAACTTTAACCTTATTCAAATGTTCATTTTCTCTAAAGACCCATGTGATCAAAACAACATTCAAACACCTGATTACTTACTTTTTCTTATAGGAAACTAAAATCTGATTCTTCATATTCTTAAATGACAATTCATCTCTTTTAATAACTTTCCTATATTTGTCAATGTAATTTTTCATTCAGAAAAATCTCACTGATTTTGATATCATTTTGTACAAACAAAACTGGTTTGTTTTTTAGCTTCATACTTTCCTCTCCCTAAAGTTGAGATACATACAACAAATCAAATGCTCACTATTTGTACTGGTTTTTCATTTTACTGAATTTGTGCTATAAATATACAGTCAACATTGACTACAACATTTTTTTTTTCTACTGTTGTTCTGCTTTCAGAATGATGGGGCAACGACCATTGGAAAGAAGGGCATTAAATGATAGCAAGAAATTTTCTTATCTAATTAAAAAGACTTCGTAAGCTAAAGAATTCAGTCTACTAAAGGTTCCTTTGCTGTGTTTTTTTTTAACTAAAGGCATAACTAAAATCACTGGCTTCCCCTGCTTTTATATTATGTGCATACATAAATTTTTAAAACTATTTTATTATTCCCAAATAATATGTGGAGTTTATAAAGACTACAGAATAAACATATAAAAACGATCAGATTTTAACAAAACAGCAATTTCTAGCCATCTCCCATACTGTTTCCATAAATAACAAATTTAAATATTAAACCATTTCTTCTGATATTTATTTTGTGCACTGCTAAATAACATACTTATATTGCTATTACTGATTTGTCAAGACATTATTTGTAGACATGCTCTTGTAGCAAATGAGGCAGCTTTCTTGTTTTATTCCATTCCCAATTTCCCTTCCCCACAACTGTCATAAAAATTGTGATAAATATCCAGTGTTTATATTTAGTATATATGTATGCATATATATATGGATACATATTAAACATTGTTGAGTCAAGTGTACTGTGATTTCAACTCAAACAGTGCTTTTATTAATGTTAAGTATTGCCTTGCTCCTTTATTTGCTTAATTTTAAGTGTGTACCACTAATTTCAGTATTCCACCAGGTCTGCCAAATGCCTATCAATATTATTTTTCATACAGCACAATCATCAAATAATTTATTAATTTCATGTTTTCCTTTGAGTCTTTCTTCGCTTTTGCTCCAACCTGGATTGGTTGCTACTCAAGATTCCCATTAACCTTCCCTCCTGTAGGATTTGTTCCCATTTCCTGGGCCTCATCTTACTAGTTTCCTGAGAAAGGATAAGAAATTTTTATATAAGAAAAATATCTGGAAAAAAGTTTTCTCTGTTTGCAGACAAAATGCCAGATAACTTTTATCCCTCTGAATTTTGAGGGCACTGCTTCATTTTCTTTAGAATTCCAAATTGCACTGAGACATCCAATGTTCTGATTTCCAATCCTTTGTAGATGCCCTAAATTTTTCTCTCTGGAAGCTTTCAGAATCTTTTTTTTATATCCATGGTTTCCTAAGATTTCATGTGTAAATCTTTTTCAATCACTTGTTCTGATTACATGGTCAATGAGCCACTACAATTGCTTGAGCAGTAGTATTCCTTTGAAATTTTTTCTCTGCCATTTCCCCCATGTTCTATTTTCAGAATGTATTATTCTAGAATTACTATTTAATTTGAAATCCATTCTGAATCACATGATGTTTTAATTTAAATACCTGTTCATGCATTCAATCATCTAATCCTCATTACAATTCTGGGTGGTGAGTAGTAGTATTCCTATTTTATAATTAACTAGATTAATTTACAGAAGATTTACGTAAATTGCTTGAATTTATATTGGTAGTATGGAGTAAAACCAGAATTCAAATCCAGAAAGTCTAGCTCCATAACCCACAATCTTAACTAGTATGCAACACCTCCCAACTATCTTCCATAATTTTTACCTTTGTGCAATATACTGTATACCAGCTGGTGGGTGATCCTCTATGTTACTTTACTTTCAAGTTTAAGTTTCCTTATCTATAAATTTATACACTCACAGGAGTCTAAAATGTTAGTGCCCTTTTCTAATTCTATGAAGAAATAACCTCATTGGGTTTGAAAACCACCTAGTCCATAAACACTTAATACTACTTTAGTAAGACAGTTATATGAAGTGATCATCTTGTGCTTGGAACTGGGCCAATGTGCCACTTCCTCCCCACCCCCCCCAAGATGTTTGGATGAACTTGGGTCCAAATCAAGTTTTGTTGTTGTTGTTTTTCTTTTTTGTTGTTTTTGTTTGTTGGTGATACTGGGGATTAAACCCAGTTCGGCCTTTACACTATATCACCAATCTTTTTTTTTTTTTTTCCCCAGACAGGATCTCACAAATTCATCTGAGCTAGCCTCAAACTTGCAATCTTCCTGCCTCAGCCTTCTGAGTGGCTAGGATTACAGGCATGTATTCCAAAAATTAGATTTCTTAACATTCCATCTAGCAAGATAGGTGATCTATAGTGTTTTTAAAAGTATCAGAGGTATATGTTTGCTCTTTCTATAGAATGATTGTAGCTGAGAAAAATGGATTTATAGATAAACAAAAACTTCTTCTGGTTGCAGTCACACCCTGGCTATGGAAGTAACACACTTACTAGACTTACTATTAGCAAATATGTAGACTTGAGAGTTTTGCAGACATCTCTATGAAATCTTCCCATTTTCCTTTCTTCATCAATTACTTCAGGCTGCAGCATTCCTGGGACTCCATGAGAAATTGAAGATCATCTCAAATATTAAATAACAGCTCTAAAGCTCTCAAGTTGGAATTTCCCTGACAGGATAATCACTTCTATTCTTTTTCTAGTTTCCATGTTCAATGTTACTTTCAGTCTTTTTACTACACTGGGTTTATGTTATCTGTAGTGTGGTGAACAGACTCTGAGATGGCCACCATGATTCCTGCCTTTGATTATTCATGTCCTTGGGTAGATCTTGAGTGTAAGGAATGCTGTGATTTGCTTCTAACCAAAAGAATATGGCAAAGTGACAGGAGGTATGTGATTACATTCCATAAAAACATAATGCCATTCTTTCAGGAAGAAGCTGCCATAAATGTAAACTACTTATGCAGATGGACATGTGGTAAGCAACTGAAGGCAATCTCTTGTTGATGATCAGCAAGGGCCCAGCAGCTTGCAAGGACTACTGAATTCTGTTAACAATTACAGTGACCATGGAAACAGAGCCTTCCCCATCTGAACTTTTGATAAGACCTCAGGCCTGACCAATACTTTCATTAGAGGCTTGCAAAAAGCCAGCTAAACTATGACTAGATGCTCATTCACAAACTGTGAGGTAATAAATGTGTCAAGATACTACATCTGCAGTAATTTGTTGTATAGCAATTGATAACTAATGCACTCAGCTACTATCTTAGCTACTGTGGTTTCAATATGTCCCCAAAATTCACATGTTGGAAACTTAATCCCTAACAGTGTTGGGAGGTGAAGGCTGATAAGAGATAATTCAGGAGTAAGTTATTTATCATGAGAATTGATTCTGTTTTAAGTACAGCCCCCTCTGTCTTCTCCCCTGCCTCACTTATGCTAGCTTGCTATTCTGCCATCATATGATGCTATCAGAAGACCCTCACCAGAGACAGCCCCTTACCATGGGACTTTCCAGTTTCCAGAACCATGAGCTGAATAACTTTTTTTAAAAAAATTATGTGTGTGTGTGTGTGTGTGTGTATAACGTTATTTTATTATTTTTTAATGTGGTGCTGAGGATTGAACCCAGTGCTTCACATATGCGAGACAAGCACTCTACCACTGAGCCACAATCCCAGCCCCCATAACTTTCTATTGTTTATAATTTACCCAGTCTGTGGTATTGTTGTAGCAGCAATAAATGAACTAAAACATCAGTTTAGGTAATTAATTCCTTACCAAGAAAAAAAAAATACAGAGAAGCACCTACTAAGTGCTGGAAATGTTACTCTAGACACCGGGGATGCAGTAATGAATGAGACTAAGGAAGGCACTACTTATGTCAGTCAGTAAACAAAATAAATACCTAACAGTCAACAAGTGTTGGTGCTTTTGCAGCAAGTACTAAATAGAGTGAGAAAGAATGCCACAAAAATATGACAAGGGGAGAGTCCCTTAGCAGAAAAGGCAATATATAATGCCTGGAAACAGGAGTAGACAAGTCCAAGGAACAGAAGTCTGAGGACAGGTCATAAAGAGACCTGTTCTAAGTGTGAAAGAAAGCCTTTAAAGAGTTTTTAGTAGGAACTGACATGATTTGACATATGCTGTTTTAAATGTCACTCTGGCTGCTACATAGAAAATATAATGGGTTGAGGGGAAAGGAGAGAGAACAATTAGGAGAGTACTAAGTTGAGAGATGATGACAATCTATTATAAAGTAGTGCTTACAGATGGTGTGATGTGATAATATCAAGATATATTTTGAAGGTACAGTAAATAGCATTTGCTCATAGCTCAAATACAGGACTTAAGAATAAAAATGAACTTAGGCTTGGACAACAGTAATTCCATGAATACTGCCATGCACTTCAATAGAGAAACAGGAGAAAAAATGATTTAGTAGGGGGAAAAATCAAAAGTCATTGTTTATTAGACAATTAAGTGGAGATGTCAAGTAGATAACTGGATGTATAAGTCTAAAACTCAAGGGAGAAGTTGACGCTGGAGTTCAAAATTTAAGCATCAGCTTATAGATGATTTAACAAACATGAGGTACTTAATGCATGACAGCATTTATGATAGAATAAAGACAGAGAAAAGATTCAAATACTAAGTCCTAAGAAATAGTAGAATAAAGCATCAAAGAGACTGAACAAGGACAACGAGATAGGAGAATCAGGAGAAAGTAGTGTGTTGAAAGTCAAAGAGAAAAAGTTTTGAGTAGGAGGGCAGAAGACCAACTATGTCAAACTATAAGAAGGAAGTAACACCAAGAAACAACCTTAATTTGTAAAAAGGCAGTCACTAGTGATGGTGAAACATTCAATGGTAGGGAAGAAAGACTAACTGGAAAAGTAACAAGAAAGAAGAAAAAATAAAAGTGTACAGATAATGAAAATGGAGAATTCTATAAAAAGACCAGAAGAAAATGCAATAGATAAGGAATAGGAGTGTGTGAATGAGGTCAGGACAGGAATTCTTTTTTAACTCTTATTTTAGGATGGGTGGTAACATAACATGATTATATGTTATCAGAAATAGTCTGGTAGAAGACAATATGATGCTGGGAAGACTGATGATATCGTTGGAACAATTTTCTTGAATAGACAAAAAGGAACAAGATCTAGTACATATCATCAGAAAGGAAGATCATCTAAGTGTATATATAGGTGTTTACAGTGAAAAAAGAATTAGAACAAGCCAATATCCCTCCCACATTAAGTCTTTAAAAAGGCAACACAAAGTCAATAGAATATTTCAATTAATAAATTAATTATATGCAAATCAGCCAGAGACATGTTTTTGTTTTGTTTTGTTTTGTTTTCCCTTTTAGTTTTGTTTTTAATTATTCTCAGGACAATAAAACCTACCTGGACTCTCCACTCTCTTATAATGGTAAGGGTTGATACAAACTTCTTTTTGCTTAGATCCAAAAGGAAATTCACAAATATCCAATGGCTTTAGCTCATGATGACTCTGCAAATCAGGCCAGTGCCAAACATGACAATATATAACATGGGGTAAACCCTTCCTGTGAGAAACCTGTAGGCATCCATCTAAAGATCTGGGAATAGTGACATATTTGCTTGGTTGTCCTGGACTGCTCAAGGCTTTCTCCAGTTCTTCCATGGCACCTTTTTTCTTTTTCAGTTTTTTCACCAAAACATTGACTGCCTTTTCTGCCCATTTTTTCTCCTCATCACCTTGTTTCTAGCCCAACAATCGCTTCACTGCTGGACTAGTAAAAGAAAACAAGCTGGCCATTGAAGTCATTTGATACAAATCTTTAGAGACCTTCCCGTAATTAAAGTCAGTAGCTACTGAAAGAACAGATCACAGGTGAAAAGTCACATACAGGTCCTAAGCAGAAGGTCCAATTAAAGAAGGAGGAGTGACATTTATCTTCACAAGTGCCATATGCTTCTTTCATTGGTACAAGTCCTAAAAGAGAAAGCAGGAAACGATCCTAATTTAAACCAATTCAATTTACATATATTTAAGTCAATATAACTGAAAAATGTGTTATTTGTCACTAAGAACAGAAAAGCATTACAAAGTAAAATAAAAAACAAAAATCTAGAAGAAGACATCTTCTCAAAAGGTTCTGTGACTTCTTACTTCCTTCTTCACAGCATGAACAAATAATTAATCAACTGACAATGACATACCGTAACTAAGCGTAAAAACAGGCTACTTCACTTTCTATATATTATCAAAAACAAAAACAAAAACAGACTCTTTCCTTTGGTAAAGCTACTAAGGCCTAAAAGAGTCCTCTAACATTTGCTTATGAAGTTCTTTCCTTCTCCAAAGTTCATATATGTTACATGCTGTCAATTCTAAACATGACATGTGCTGAGGTGATCAAAATCCCCTAAAGTTTTTGTTTGTTTGTTTGTTTGTTTTTGGTGATAATAAGGATTGAACCCAGTGATACTCTACCAGAGAAGTTGAGATTATTTAAGTCACATTATCAGATGCAGATTATATTAAAAGTTGTCATAATATATACCAAACTCTCAAATCAGTTATAGTACATATAACTGCCAGAAAGTAAAAAATGTCTATTTTTAAAACTAAGAATGCTAAAGAGATTTAGAGAGATTAAATATATGATTCAACCCAAAGAAGTTTATATTTTATAATTTCTACTGGCTTTTATGATATTTAATGCATATTAGTTTTGAAGATGCTCCATGCAAACTACCATTCTGACCCACTAAAAGTTCTTGGTGATGACAAGAGCAAGTGATACACAGTGGCACTCTACTGCTAAGAGTGGGTGAAAATCCCTGTACATCACTATACAACCAACTACAGACAACATGCACTTAATGAAACATTTTAAAAAAGAATGTCAGTAACAAAAGAAACTTCCTTTCTTGTGCCATTTTACCAACCAATGCGGTAGCCTTTGACAAATGCTAGCAAATTCTATGGCCAAGATTGTTCTAGGATGGACCATATCTTCCCAGAAAAGAATACATGCACTCAGTTAAAACCAGGTAAACACACACTCACAAAAAAACTGAGTTAAACATCAGGAATAATTGCTGGTTGCTTATTATGCACCATGTACTATGATCAGCCATTATGTTACGGAGCTTAAAAAAAAAAAGAAAAAGTCACACCAAATAGGTTTCTTCTTAAGAACCAAAAGATTAATTCATTCAGCATATGCTTGCTGAGAGCCTGTAAATGCCAGGCATTGTTCTGCATGCTGATGGTGGTGACTAACAGCAGTGGCTGTCCATCCTGCTAAGCTGTAACCATGGGAGAGGGGTGCAAGAAACTAAAGATATACTTCTAATGTTAGGATCCTGTGTAGGATGTTTTTGCCAGGCAAGCAAACCTGGCTACATTAAACTAGAGATATAACAAGAAAAAGCATATTTTTCTGTAACAGGAATATATAAAGGAGCTATAAGAAGAGCTGAGCTCAGTCATAGTTACATCGAGGATGTAGGACAAAATCCAACTGGGATCAGAAAGTAAAGGCAATGTTTGTCTCAGATAAGAAAAGAAATTCCAAAGGCAAAGAGACACTAACAAAAAAAAAAAAAAAAAACAAAAAAAACAGGCAGACATAAACAGAGCTTTTCCTGACGACAGAGAAGAAAAAAAAAACTGGATGATTGAGATCTTATTGAGGAATAAAAGATCACAGTGGGGTCTACACAGAGGGTGTGTGTGTGTGTGTGTGTATGAAAGAGGGAGAGACATGAGAGGAACTTATAAACCACAATTCAGAATACACAGCTTATTCTAAATGTTGCAGTGATTATAGAAACAATATGATTAACTAAGTTTAAATAAGATATAGTATAAGAATGCTATACAACCATTAGAATAACATAGATACTATAACTTTTAGGGAAGGTGTTTCTCCTTGTTTCCACAAATTACAACTATGTAGGGTGCATAGAAAGTACCTAATAAATGTTAACTATTCATCCATTATCATCATCATTCAAAATATGGGGAAAAAGTTAATTGTGTATATAAACAGAGAATAAGGACCAGAAGGCTATGTACTAAATTATTCATTGCACTTATCTCTGGGAAGAGACAGAAGAAAGAGGTCCTGTATAACTTGTTCCATATACTTCTCTACTGTTTTAACCTTTTAACAACAAGAGCCTATTAAGGCATTATTTAAATAGTGCTAAAATAAAAACAGTATCTAAAATCAAATTATAGCAACAGAATGAAATTAAGAGTGTTCACTGGTACAAAAACCAAGTTAAAAAAATGCCTACTAGTAGAGGTTAAGATGGTGGTGGTAGTACAAAGGGAAAGGTGAGAGTAACAACTATTAGAGAATCTGAGGGATTTCTACTATCCTGATACAGTTTGTGCTTATAGTTCTAGATGGTTATATATAAGATTTCAGTTTGTGAAAATTCAACTGGTTGGGTACTTATTATAGGAACACTTTTCTGCATGATTTTAATATATTCTATTGATACATAAAAAGTGAACTCTGATCTGATTTCTCATCCCCATTCTCTCCATCATCAGTTCCCCATCTCACAGGTAATCCCTTTTATTTGCCTTTAATGTTCTTCCAAAGAAATATTACATAAACAAGCAAATGTGAATGTATATTTTTCTTTACATAAGTAGTTACATACTGAAAAAAGTGCAAAAAATGTGTTGAAATTTATCTTTAAGATCTTTCCACATTAGATGCAGATCTTTATCTAGAGTTTCCACATTCTTCTCTACAACACAGAATTCAGTGTAAAATTAATTCAATTAGTAGATCAAAGCACAATATTTTCCTGCTCAAAAGAATCATCTAGTTGCTTCTTATGACACTCAAAATCTAAACTCCTTATATTATTTTATAGGACCTACATGATCTGGCCTCGGGCTTCTTCTTCCAATCTCATTTCATAACCATTCTTCCAGCTAACTCTACACTTAACTACACTTGACTTCTTTCCATTTCTCAAGGACTCTAAGGTTATTTCTACTTCAAGGCCTCTGCACTTGATATTCCTTCGTGTGGAATTCTCTTCTCCCAGATCTTAACATGGCTCATTTTATCAATTAATTCATTTGCGCACATGACAACTCCTGAAAGAGAAATTCCCTGACCACTTTATCAAAAATAGATTTCAATCCACTTCACAAAACCCTATCCCAACCCTGTCCATCCCTCATAACATTTACCCTAAGAAACCTGATACCATAGCATCAATTTTATTTATTTACCACTGAAATGTTAGTAGGGAGATAATCTTATCTTCACTACCCACCACCAGATCTCTTGGACCTAAAGTAGTGTCTATTTATAAAATATAAACCAGTGAGTAAAAAGAAGCAACTTGCAAAAATATGTGGACACCACCAGTCAGAGGCAGTGGTCAATCCCTGTAATCCCAGCTACTCAGGAAGTTCAAGAATTTGAAGTTCAAGGCCAGCCTGGGCAACTTGGCAAGACACTGTTTCAAAATAAAATAAAAGGGGCTAGGGATACCCAAATCCTAGAATATTCAAATTCCTTATATAAAATGGTATAGCATCTTCATATAACCTATGCATATCCAAATATATACTTCCTCATCTCCAAATTGTCTATAATACTTAATACCTCATATAAATGCTATTAAATAGTGGTTATAAAGTATTGTTTAGGGAATAATGAAAAAGTCTGTACAAATTCAGTACAGGCATAATTTTTTCTTGTAATTTTGTTTACATTGGTGGTCTTTCTCAGTACAAAACCTGTGGATATGAAGGAGCAACCATACATAATGTACATAAAATTTAAAATAAAATTTGTCATTATAGATATGTACATATATAATGAGAGAATAAAATATGGATAGAAATGACACACACTAACCTTATACTAAATACTAATTGTCTCCAGTGAGCAGAGACAGAAGGATGAAGATAGAAAAACCTTTACTTGTTTTTGTAAACTAGATTTGAATAGGCAAATCATCTATTGTGATAAAGGTTTTTTTCTTACTTTTCTATAAATTTAAGTATTTCAAAATTTAAAAACCCACTAGTTTTGATTTTAAAAAATAGTATAATGAAAGCATAGAGGAGATCAGATTCTACCCTTCACTAAGGGCAGGACTAGGTATCTAGAGAGGGTAATTTCAAAGTCACTAAAATGTTGAAACAATAAAGTAGTAATGTATATATTATACATACTTTATAAACTGAAGAGTGCTATTAGAGCACAAATAATGATCACTACCATTCAAAGGGAAGAGCCAAGACTTAAGAGACTGGATGAATTTATTCACAATCTAACCACTCATCACTGTACCAGTATATGTATACACCTTCTGATCAGCCCAAATTCCTATAACTTGTCTGCTTATGTATCTTCCAAGAGAAATCTTAGATTAAGCTCAAATCCATCCCTTCCTATGAAGAGTTTTAGCACTACCCTACTATGGCTATGGCTAAGAAGACATTGATAAGACCTTATCTACTTCCCCAAATGGAATACAAAATCCTTCCAAGAGTCTGGAGTACCTGGCATTATTCCATGCACTGAACTGCGTACTTTAATGAACAGTCATTGATTTTTCTATCAGGTGCTACCACAGTTTGAATATGGTTTGAGTGTGTCTCCATGGAAGCTTAGTCTTCAATGTGGTAGTGTACAAGGTAAAAAAAAAAAAAACTTTAAAAGGTGGGACATAGTAGAAAATAATTGAGTCACTGGGGGTATTGTCCTTGAGAGGGTCTAAGATAGTTCCTGTGAGACCCTGAGTTAGTTCTACCAAGAGCTAGTTGTTATAAAAGAGCAAAACTGGACCCTACCAACATGATGGCTTCCTGTCATGCCACATAAACATTCCTTCTCACATGCATTTCCACCAGGATGTCATATGCTGTGATATAAAATAGCCAGGGAGAGCCTTGCAAAAGCTAGTATGATATTGTTAGGACTATCAGCCTCCAAAACTGAAGCTAAATAAACTTTTTGTTTTATATGTTACCTAGCCTCAGGTATTTTGTTATAATAACTAAAAAAGGGCTGCTATAGTTTGAATATTGAATATTCCCCAAAGGCCCACATGCTAAAGGTTCCCAGAATGTTGCTATTGGGAGGTGAAACTTTTGGGAGATAAGGCCTTGTGGGAGGTATATAGGCCAATGGAAGTGTGCCCCCAAAAAGGAAACTGAGGGACTCTAATCCCTTTCTGTCTTTCCTCTATTTCCTGGCTCATGAGGTAAGTAGTTTGCTCTACTATATGCTCCCATTACCATGTACTGCCCTTGCCAGAGGACCAAAGCACTGGGCTACTCAATCTTTAATTGCAATCTCCAGAACTGTGAGCCAAAATAAACTTTTCTCTTTATAAGCTAATTGCCTGAGATATTTTGTTATAGTAATGAAAATCTGACTAATACAAGGGCCAAATTGACTGTACCTTAGAGATAACTTGAGCTTTTGCAGGCATGTGAACATAGACTGCACTGCTATTGACTGAAGAGAAAAAAAAGGGCAATAAACCTTAAAAGATCACTTACAGAGGTAGACTTTTGGACATTTGACTTTTAAAAAATAATATAGCCATATCAAAGATTTCAAAAGCTTCCTTTCATAAAAAAATCAATTATTTAAGCAAAAGAATCATAATATTCTTTTGATAATAATAAGAGTAATTATAAAACCACTAACATTTATTGAGCACTCACTATGCCAAACACCATTGAGGATCTTACAACATTTAGAAACTGAAAATTATTAAATTCAAAGCAGTCATATGTGGTAAATTGCATTATTCTCATTTTACAGATGAGAAAACAGGGAAAGGGAGACTAAATATAACTTGATAACTTGTTTAGATAGGAAAAAATACAGCTAGGAATTGAACCCTGGGAGTCCAGCTCTAGACCCCACACCTACACCCACTGTATTACTAAAAGAAAGTCTCTTGCCAAGGAATATTCTTCCCTTAAAGAGCCTCTCTTAAAGATTCAGCTACCACACTATGAAATGTTATTCAGCAATTAAAATAAAGAAGGTATTGATATATGCTACACCCTGATTAAAACTTAAAAAATGTGAAAGACAATCATAAAATCCTACATGTTGTATGATTCCATTGCTATGAGATGTGATGTTAAGAATAGACAAATCCACAGACACAGAAAATAGATTAATTGTTGCCAGGGAGTGGGGGAAGAAGAAAATGGGGAGTAACTACTAATAGGTATGTGGTTACTTTGTACAGAGATGAAAATATTCTAAAATTGATTATGGTGATTATTCAACAACATAAAATTCTTACTTGTATACTATAAGTGGGCAGACTGTATAATATATGAATTATATCCCAATTAAGTTGTTTATTCTTAAAAAATTAAATTGTTCATATTACAGCAAGGCTCACATCCTCATTCTCTTATGCATCAACTGATTTTATTTAAATAACTCTTTTTTTAAAAAAAAAGATCTTCCCTAATGTTCTATCCCTTGACTTCTCCAAAATATCCAAATCATTATATACTGAAATAAATTTATAAAGTTTAAGAGACCAAGAATAATACAGTTCAAAGTGCTTATTTTCAAATTGATTTAATATATCAATGGACTTTTAACCCAATCTTTCCTTATTTGAGCTAAGTCAATTAGTAGAAATGACAGGTCTATCAATGCGCGAGCGGAAAAAAAAAATTGTTTCTCCTATTATACCTTATAACATAGAACACTTCAGTAACCAAATGTAGGGAAGAGTTTTCCCCATACTCCAAGACACATATATTTCAGATTCCACAGGTTGAAGGCCTCATGACAACAAGACTCCTTTACCTCTTTCTGATGACAACTGAAAACTCGAAAGAGATTTCTTTTTAACTATGCTTCAGAAGGTCCACAAATTTTCTAGAGTGAGTCACAGAACTCAGAGAAACACTTAATTGTACTTATTTATAAAGGATTGGTACCAGAGATTGAACCCAGAGGCACTTAACCACCAAGACACATCCCTATCCCATTTTTTTTAATTTTATTTAGAGAAGGGTTTATCTAGCTAGGCTGCTTTAGGGCCTTGCTAAGTCGCTAGAGCAGGCTTTGAACTTGTGATCTTCCTGCCTCAGCCTCCCAAGCAGCAGGGATTACAGGCATGTGCCACCAAGCCCAGCTGTAAAGGAGGAGATAAATTATCAACCAGATGAGAGTTCACAGGATGAGGTCTAGAAGAATCTTGCAAGCAGAGCTTCCATCCTCATGTAGTTGGCGTATACCACTCTCCCAGCATGCAGATGTTTTCTTGTCCACCTTGCTGGAAGCCTTCATGTGTTTGGCTATCTGTAAACTCATGGAACCATTATTTAGGCATAAATTATTACATCACTGGAATTGATTTAACCTTCAGTTCCCTCTCTTCCTCCCAGGAATATTGGGAGATGGGGCTGTAAGTTCCAATTCTCTGAACACATGACTGGTTCCCCTATCAATAAGCCCCTTCATTCACTTGTTACCTAAGCTCAGGTATGTTTGAAAGAGCTTGTCATAAATAAGACCACAAATGTTGCAGAAACAAAAAGTCCAAGTATTTTAACAAAAGGTACTCTTATTGTCTAGTCACTTGGGAAGAGGCTACAGGAACTACGAGCCACAAAACAAGGAGGACCACCAATATAAAAATTGAATGGGAAGGAAGAGCAATTATACCATTAGTACTGTAAAGTGAAAAAGAAAAAAGTGAAAATATTATATACTTATAAGACTGCTTAAGAAGACATTAACTGGGCTGCAAGTGGCCAGGAACAGATAAAAACCAGAGGCTTAGCAGAAATCCTACCTCAGATAAACTCTACATCCTCTGCTACCCCCCTAACACAAATACACTGCAGAGAATTCAATAAGATCTGTAGATGAGGCATGGGTAACTACTAACCATAATAGCACAAATTTTTAGAGTGAATACCAAATAGAAATATGACAATCTATAATTCATAGAAAGGGCAAGAGCAAGAGAAATCAAGTTAAAAGGAGTTAAAAGAAGACAATCAGCCAAACGGACATGAAGCCGAAGGGAAGGGCACCACCACAGAACAAAGCCAAACAGGGAAAAACTGAATACAAAAGCCTCAAACTGACAGAAGTAATCCTATGGGCATTGCAGTTCTTTATCATCAGGAAGATAAGTTCAAAGACACATTTCAAAAGACAAAAATGGTAACAACACATGACCAAGTAAAAGAATAACCAGGTGGGCAAAGAGGGCAAATTGAAAATGTGGTAGTAAGCCAACCATAAGAAGAACACACACAAACCAGGGAAGTAATACACAGACCAGTAGAGACAGAAAAGAAAAAGATATGAAGGGATTACAAATAAACAATTGATAGTACCTTAGTGATCAAAGAGGGCAAAAAAGAAAGAAAAAGGTTTAAAAGCTGAAAGAATAATGATGTAACTTACAATAAAGGGAAGTTCTAGATATGGCCAAAAAGAGACAAGAAAGTGATAGTAGAGTGGTACAAAAAAAGGAAGCACTGATATACATTCATGAAGATATAAAATTAAAGCTCAAGTGAGAAAGAATAAATATGTTGATTTGAAGGACCATATGAATAGATATGAGAACTGAATCTTTGACAATAGATACTTGATTTTTTTCAGAAGTTTTTGGGTTCTTACTACATATCAGGTATACTACATGCTATGAACTTCAGTTAAATATACTACCCATAAACTCTAAATTCTTAGTAATGGGAAGAGAGAAAGAATAAACAACTTCATATGGCTTTTGGCACATCACTTAAATTTACCCAAGACTTATTTCAATATGATAGCCAATAGCGATACAGCAATAGAGAAAGAACAGGAATCACAGAGGATCAGTATCTGAGCAGAGCAGACAGGAATATTTGCTACTCCTTATGTCAGAAATTGGGGGATGAAAGTTAGTAACTATGAACCTATTATTTGCATTTATCTTGGCCTTTTATAAATTGCCTCTGACTTATAAAGACCTGACCTGATAATAAGTTTATTAACGTATTTTTTTCATTTCTTAGAGAAAAAAACCTAAGTGCTAGAAAGAAAGCCTGGATAATAACATTTAGAAGTCTCTATGAATGTTAGCGTCTAGAAATTTCTTACAATGTAATCCTACACTGAGCAATAACATCACATAGAAATCCCTAAGAAATGCAATACTACTTCAACCATAAATGAAAATCTTGTAAAATATAGAGACACCATGTATTACAAAAGAATCTACCACAATACAAATCAATTCCCCCTTTCTTCCCCTTCTCTCCCTTCCCCCCACCACCACCACTTCTCTTAAGGAAGCATTGCCAGACCATTCTTTTTACGGGAAATCCCCCCATTATGTGTATCTATTACCTCTAACTTGTAGCTCTTTCCATACCTTTATTTTTACATTTATCCACCTAATCTGCCTCACAAAAATGTAAATTCTAAGAGCCATATCAGTTTTAACTCATTACTGCATGCTAGTAATATATATGCTCCAAAATACCTGTTTAATAAGAGAAAGTTAAAGTACATAAGGAATCTGTAAAAGTAAACATTTCCTAGAGAGGAAAAAAACAGATTTTAAAACTAGAGGAAGCTGTGCCTCAGCCATATTAAAACCCTCAATAGAGGGCTGGGATTGTGACTCAGCAGGAGAGCGCTCACCTAGCATGGGCGGGACCCTGGTTGGATCCTCAGCACCACATAGAAATGCAGGTATTGTGCTGTGTCCATTTATGCCTAAAAAATAAATATTAAATAAAATACTCACTAGAAAAGAGAATTCACATTATCAAAAGTCATTCATAGCAGATATGGGGAACCCCTATACTCCCAGTGACCTGAGAGCTTAGGTGGAAGCATCAAAATTTTAAGGCCAGCCTCAGCAACTTAGCAAGACTCTGTCTCAAATTAAAAAAAAAAAAAAACAGAGAATGGAGTTCAGTGGTAAAGTGCCCCTGGTTTTAATTCCCACTACCAAAAAAAGAAGAAGTTATTCATATTTCAAAAAAAATTTCCTCTAATATATTTAGTGGTATTAAAATTTGGAGATTGGTATTAATTTAAAGTGAAATAAACCAAAAACTGGTAGCAAATATTTCCATAACTAAAATTCTCTAGGTAAATCAATAGAGAAACAGAAATGGTTATCATATGGCAAACCTATATCTGAAAGTTCATTACCTGAAATAGCTGTCATAAATAGTTCTGGATCATTAAGCATTTATTGAGCACCTACTATCTTCCAGACATTGTAGTACATTGTGGATTTATCAGAACTATGATGTCAGGTGATACAATCTATTCACTATGCAAGGATAAAAGAGGAAGTGAAGATGCTTTTTTCTAAGCCCCATACAAAAGTACTGTACAAGTGAGTAGCAGAGATAACAAAAACACACATGGCACAGAATCTCCCTTCATAGAGTAATCTTGCACAACAGACATCAAACTATACCATGTATACTAAGTACAATGAAAATACACTCACAGTACTACACAAGAAGGGCAGAGGAGGGGCATCTAATTCAAACTTTTCATTGATATATCCTCTTATCACAAATGAGATGGTAGTTCCTCAAAACAATGAAAACTCTGGAAATAATATTCTGGCACCCAATAAATATCAGAAAAAATTCATTCCTCAAAAGCACTTCTCTTCCTGTACTGGAGTATCTTTTATCCTTCTGATTTTACAAATGCCATTTTCTGCCCATTACACAATGCTCAAGTCCCAATTACCAATTTCCAGATCATTCTTCTGATTTCAGTGTTAGCTATCATCTCAAGCTCTTCCCATAACCCTATAGAAAGTAGGTTTTCCTCACTCTTTAATCTAATACTTAATTCATCTCCTTCACTTGATTAATCAATTTCTAATAATCTGTTAATTCACTAGCCTTGCCACTCTCACTAGAATGCCATATTTAAGATATACTAGCACATGCACATTTAGATAACCTATTGAATTTACTCAAGTCCTTCATTCAATTTTCAATATTTACCAAATAGTTTATTAAAATTAATAATAGAATTGCTAAGAATAAATTCAACATTTAATTAAGGTAGCATTTCAGGAGTTGGTAAAATACAAGGGAACAAAACCTTGTCCTCATGTAGCTTACATTCCAGTGGAGAAAAGTAGACAAACTACAGTGATAGGTTTGTTAAAAACGGTTACAGAAAAAAATTAAAGCACGAGAATAGTTGTGCTATCAGAGAGGTGTCATTTCAAAAATGATGACTAGGCTAGGCCTTCTGGAAAGTGCCAAATAAATCAAAATTTTATGTAAACAAAGACAGTGAACAGGCAATACAAAGATCCCAAGACAGGAGCAGACCTCGTACATTCAAGGAACTAGAAGACCAGTGAAATCTTAGAATAAACTGAGCTAGAAGGAGAAGATAAGAAATTTTGTCGAACCGTAGGAGAGCCAGACTTGCTAGAATGGCTGCAATAAGGGTTTTAGGTCTTATTCTTTGAAGTAAACATGGTGCCAGAGAGCTCTGAATGAAGATGTAACATTTGCTGGTTTATATTACTATGGAACTTCTCTAGCTGGTGTGCTAAGATAAAGGGAAATGAGGCATGGGGGAGTGTGGAAAGCAAGAGTAAAGCAAGGAGCTCAGATCAGAGTTGAAGTAATCTAACAGAGATGATGATGGTTTAGACAAGGGTGATAGCACTGACCTGGTAAGAAGCAAATGTGAGAGACAATAGGCTTCCTGATGGAAGAGATATGGGTGTGTGAGAACAGGAGAGCCAATAACGATTCCTAGATGTCAGCCTGGGCAACTGGAAGAACAGTGTTTTTCATCAACTGACTTGGGAAAGGCTAATAAGGAGGTTAAAGAAAGATGAGGAGTTAAATTGTATGCACATTTAATGTATGAATAAAATGTTTCTCAGCTTCACAAGGCTTCCATCTTAAATGAAAGCATAATAACCCAAAGGTCCTGATTTTCCCTCAAACCACTGAAGTAGGACATACCACAAACCTCATGAACACACACACACATGCACACACAAACACTCTAAACACCCTCCCCTAGTAACAGACACATACTGTGGGCTCATACTCAGACTTCTAAATTCATATACACAGCTCCTTTACTTTCTGCTTCAGCATCTGATTGTTTCAATACAAAATAAAAGGCAAATGAACCAATGCTCCCAATTCCCTCATCACTATTTGCCAAAACAAAACATCCTGAGCACATCATTCTATTTAGATGAATGTCCATATGGACTACAACCCACCATCATCTATGCCAAACCTGTAGGAAAGAATTACAGGTAAGACTGAGTACAGTGGCACACACACCTGTAGTTCTAGTTGCCTAGGATCACTTGAGCCAAAGAGAGAATGAAAAAAAAAAAAAAAAAGAATTACAAGTGAGCACTTAAAAAAATCACTCAAACCATCTCTAAAAATTCATTCATTAAGCTTAGAAGTAAGTAGGACCCTACCTCCCATATTTTTGTAAGAATCACATGTTGAGATGGGAACATTGCTCAGTTGATAGAGTGCTTGCATCATGTGCACAATGTCCTGGGTTTAATCCCCAGCACCAGACACCCACAAAAAAGAGTCATATGTTATGCAATAGGTTTAAGAATCGAGAAGCTCAGGATCATGAGAAAAAGAAGAAAGCCTCATGCACATATACATCCAAGGGAAACTTACTAGGGGATTTGTGGGGTAAAGCTTTAAAAATTGTCTTACCCTCGTGGGTATTTCTTTTGTTTTGTTTTGATACAGGAACTGAACCCAGGAACACTTAACCACTGAGCCTCATCCCCAGCCTCTCTTTTTTATATTTTATTTAGAGACACAGTCCCACTGAGTTGCTAAGGCGGGCTTTGTACTTGCAATCCTCCTGCCTCAACCTCCCAAGCGTATGGGATTACAGGTATATACCACCACACCTGGCACCCTTGTGGTTCTAATGTCAACAGCAGTCATCAAGAATCTCCATGAATAGAGACTTATGACAACTATCAAAGCAACCTAAATCCAATTACTACATTGGATTTATACGATAACTATAGAACTTATTAGTTACATTCATGATTGCACGCAGAAAAGAGAAAAACCAAAAGCCCATACCTCTTCTTGTTTCAGAAATTCTTTTCATTTTGAGAATATCTATAAGGAAGACAGAATACTATCATATGGGCACCAAAAATTATTTTCCTATAGAAATACTTAAATCACCATTTTTCCCATTTGTAGACTCCAATTTCCAAAGACATTAAAAGTTCTCAAAGCAGATTGAAAGCTCTTCAGGAGCTGAACTCATGATCCCTAACACTTTTCAAAATATAATTTTCTTGCCCAATCTTTGTGCCCACACAAGTCCCTACTTTTCTATCTCCCACACTGGAATTTTGTTTCCCAGTTTTTAATCACTCTTTAACCTTCACCTGCTACTTTTTAATCCTCTAATTAAGAAGAGTCTGATCTAGATGTATCACTCACCTCCACAGAGCCTTCAAGATTTCCTACATTGCTACCAGAAGTTTTTGAGTGTGCCTCTACAGGCTTGTAGGAACAGGATCAGACACAGAGCTGGTCAATCTTCACAGTCCTTTTTATTAAATTATTCAATCCACAAATGCAGATATCAAATTATTACTGTTAGATGTATATCTGAAGAATAAAAGGCTAACCTGGGCCCACAACATATATTCCAATGCAAAAGACGTTCTCAAGTTATTTCATACACCAGAGTTCAAGTCTCTCACTTAGTAGATAAATGAGTAAATAAGGCTCAGGGTAACTTTTCAGTTCTAGTCATCATTCATTTCATTTATACTCAAACCCAAAGAGTCGGAAATGATCGATAAATCAACTATATATTTAAGTGGGCGAAAAGATATGAATAAAGGAGAAAAAAAAACAGAATAATGACTTTGAATTATTTCTCTAATACCCCTTCTTTCTGGGAGTACACAAATCAGAATAACTAGATGCCAAGTTATACAGCCTACCAGATAGGATGCTAGATGAGGTGAACACAGCCTGAAAACAAAACTAAACAAAACTTGCCTTGAAAACACAAGCCATATTTTGAGATCATGGTTAAATTTGAAAAGTATAAACCTCCTCTCAACACACCAGTTGCTATGCTCTGAAAAAGCTGGGAAGGGGACACTGTTTTTTTTTTCCTGTTACATTCAGTTAAAATCTCACTACAACAGATAAAACCATTTTCATATTTCCATAGAGTACCAATCTACAAATTACAGACATTTTATAGACAGAAGTGGGCCCCCCAAAAGATGCAAGAGCCAAATCTATTTACAAAATGTACCTCAGCTTTCCAAAATATTATCTCAACTAAGTTAAGATACAATAAAAGAAGGAGGGAAAGTCACTGAAAACACTAAACCAAAACCTTCCCTACCTTCCCAATTCACCACAGAATAGATATATGCATACTGAGATATGTGTATGTACATATATGTATATATACTCATATAATATGTGTGTGTGTGCATATATATACCTCACAAAGAGCCCAGATCTAGCTGAATATTTATAAAAAAAACCTAAGAACTCTGTAATGACTCTATCTTTCTAAGCTCTAAAACAAAAACTATTAGAATATATAAGCAATGAGATGGAATTCAGCTGGTCCTAATAATACTCCAGCTTTTCATAATTCTTTCAAAAGAGTTATAAATCTTGACCTTCTACTTAAAATTTAAAAGAAAATTATTCAGGTTCAGAGTTTTGAGTAGAGGTAAAAGGCATATGACAGTGGCAATGAGCTAAAACACCCCGCACTGACACTTACAATTACTATTATTCTAACTTCAGAAATAAAAAAAAAAAAAACAAGGTGTAAGACACGGGTCAGCTTCCAGGGATCCTTCATCATCCTTTTGCAAAAAAGCTTCTGTATCTTGAGTCCAGCTATCTTGAGTCCTACCTACCCAGATACTCTTTTCTCCAATATCTAGATTGGTAAAGATGCAAATAATTCCTCTGTTCTACTTCTGTTCTTTACAAAATGGAATGTTCTCCAATGTCTAACAGACTGAGTAGACAGAACTCACAACCATACAATATAAGGTTCCTATAGTATCTAAAGAAATACAAATGTTAGCTGCTTCTTTGTAAGCACAAAAAGGAGACAAGGAACATAGGCTCTCTAGAAATAAAGAAAATATGGAAGACTGATAACCCAGGGAGAAAAAGTTACCTATATCCTTCAGTGTATTCATATCAGCTCTGAAATTCACCCAGATGTGGAGCTCACTGCCTAAACCAACAAATACATCTGGTAATAATAAACATTGATAAGTCATAAACAAAAAAAGGTTTCTTTAATTCAAAGATTCTACAAGCTGTAAGGGTCCGACGAAACGTCGGAGGAAGAGACCACCAAGAGACTGACTTTATGCAATAAGCAGGAGGGAGGTTATTGAGGATCCAATTCAGCATGCTGAGGCTCCAGGCAGGCTCGCTCAAGAAGGGAGAGCAGCCCAGAGCCCAGAGCAGAGGTCAAGCAGTGCTTAAGTACACTTTTTGGAGAGGGTGGGGGCTTTGCATACATCAGAACAAATCATCATGAGGCGCAGGAAAATTAAACAACAACTCTGAGACATGATTAGTACATTCATTGGCGGGAACAGATGGGGCAGGGGTGATTGGTCATGCCTAAGTGGGGTACGCATTCAAACTGATTGGTTTAGGTCCTGCAATGCCTACGTGCCAGGCTTCACAGAGTCCCAGGTTATTAGACAACCAGGGAGTCAATGGGAATATTCTTTAGTCAGGGGCCACTGAGGAACCCATACTGGTCTCTCTGATTTCCAAGTAATTTTTATTGCCTCAGTTACCCTTTCTGAAAACCCAATCCATGTCTATTTATTTTTTGATCTATTTGAATTGGTGCTGCTTATCTTGTTTTTGTTCTCCAAATCTTGTCTAGCCCGAATAGTGGGCACACTTGGGTTGATGTTATTTGTTAATTTCAAACCTAATTGATCAAGGACATCTCGACCCCATAAATTTATAGGAAGATGATCCAATACATATGGCTGTATAATTCCTTCACATCCTTCAGGATCCTTCCAATTTACTACCATTGCACTTCTATGGGGATTAGTTGCCATTTCTAGGCCTCAAAGTATTTGATTGGCCTGTTGTAATGGCCAATGTTTTGGTCATTCTTGACAAGAGATGATGCTAAGGTCTGCACCTCTGTCCAGTAGCCCATTAAATTCATGTCCTTGAATATTAAGTTTTACCATTGTGTGAGAATCTAAAGACAGCATAGCCCAATCTACACCTGTGGAGCCTAATCCCCTGGAACCTCTTTCTATAGTACTACTGGAAAATTTATCATGTAGGCTGGGTATTATTAATAACTGTGCTATTCTATCTCCTGTTGAAATTACTGATATACCTCTTGGAGAACTAGCTATAATTTTAATTTCACCTTCATAATTGGGATCAATTACTCCAGGACTTATCATCAGTTCTTTTAATGTAGAAGAACTGCATCCTGATAATCAGCCTACTCTTTCTTGGAGAAGAGGTCATTTTACCCCTGTGGGAATGATTTGAACTCCCATCTCTGGAGTTAGTACTGCTCTGGCGGAGGCACAGATGTCCAGCCCTAGCTCCCTCTGGTTTGTCTAGTGAGAGATTTAATGGATAATGTGTCCTGGGCACTACTCTGATGATGTTGCTGGTTTCCTCCATTGCCCCATATATTTGTGGTGGTGGGCCCCGGAGCATTGGGCCCCCCTGTCCGTTTTTTTTGGCAATTGAGTCCGATGTTTTCTCCAGGATACCATGGGTAAACACTTGGCCCTTGGCCATTTTTTGATAACAGAGTGCCCTCTTTGGGGGTTTGAGAATGGCATTCATTAGCCCAATGTCTCCCTCTAGAGCACCTTAGCAAATACCCGGTATTCTACCCCTTTGATACCTAGTTTTGTTAAACCCTTCTCCTATGGGGCAATTCCTTTTAAAATATCCTGTTTGTTAGCAATTGTAGGAAGTTTTTGACATGACATCTAAAGCCTGTTGTACTGCATCTGCCAAGACTTGCCCTTGTTCATTAATGTCTCTACATAATTTAATATATGTGTTTAAATCTTCATGTTTTCATGGTCTAATGGCCTGCTTGCAGAAACAATTTGCTTGCTCATAAGCCAGTTGTTCTATTAATGGCATTGCTTGTTCGGTATCCCCAAAAACTCTGGAAGCTGTTTGAATAAGCCTATCTACAAATTCAGCGTAAGGTTCATTACCTCCTTGTATAGCCTTAGATAATTGACCTTGTAAATCTCCATGTCCTTGTAAAGGCTTTCATGCCCTAACCACATCTGCAGTAATTTGTGAATATATGCGAGGATCATATTCAATTTGTTGCAGCTGACCCTCATAAGGTCCTTTTCCTAACAACATATCTAGATTTCTCTGAGGATAACCGGCTGCTGCATTTTGCCTAGCCGTCTCTGTGCAAAATTCCTGATTGGCAACCTTCCATAACAAATATTGCCCTCCATTTAGCACAGCTTTACACATGCTAGCCCAATCTGCTGGCATCATGTCCAAGTTGGTAATGGATTCTACCATGCTTACAGTTAAGGGTGCTTGGGTACCATAGGTTGTGATAGCCTCTTTTAGCTCCTTCACTGTTTTGAAATCTAAAGTACGGTGAATTCGCTGCCCTCCTGTCTGCTCAAGTACAGGGCATGCTAATCTTTGAGGTCTTGTCTCAGGATCCCATCTATCAACTACGGCGGTTGGGGGCCCCCACCATATGTTTTCTCTATAGGTGGAGCTGTTGGTTGGACACTTAAGTCCTCTGGTGATAGAAAGATGTTAGTAGCAGCCTCCTGTTGTAACTTTTTTTCTGATAGCCCCTTTTCCTTTAAATTCTCTTCTTCTGTCTGACTAGCTCGAGAGACCTTCTCTTTTACTTGATCTACCATAGTCTGAACCTCTAACAATTTACTTAACATTATTTTGGTTTGTTTTTTACTAATTTCTGATCTACTATTAAGATAATGCAACCCAACAAGATAACACAAAACAAAACCTAAACAGAATGAAACAAAAACGGAACAAAAATGCATTGTATCAATTTTCCTATTTTCTTGAAATGCGCATTTGTGGTCTAATATTATCTCTTCTTTAGGGGTGAACAACTTCAAACTTTGAGCCAACCATTTTCCCCAGTTTGCCTGAGAAAGTTCTAGGGACAGGCAACTTGAAATAAAAACAAAATAAATCAAAACAAGAAAACTTTTTTTTTTTTTTTAAATGGTCACCCATTCTCTCGCTCTTTCTCAGGGATGAGTAATTTCACTTACCGCCCAGCTTCAGGTGTTCCCTGTACGGGCCACCAAATGCCACAGTCTGGCTGGGCACAAAATAACTGAACTGCCACAAAGCCTTGTAGGTTCAAACAGCAACTCTTTATTCCTGAACTCTCACCGACACTCTATACATACTTCCCGGGAACACACTCCCTCCACTGGGCTCCAAGCGCCAATTCTCCCAGAACCCCGTGAGAACTCAACAGGAACTCCAAAGTAGCAGGCACCCGAGGCAGCAGGATCCACCCTAATCCCAGAGCTGCCCTATTCCTGTAGCAGGGTCACCTTTCAACCATTCCCTCTGGCAAATGCCAGGTATCATTCTGACTAAACTGTGGCTCTCAACAAGGGTCCATCCTGTTACTTTGTAATATCTCAATGAAGCCAAAAGAGAGACAACAGAGAAAATGAAGCTAAACAAATTCCTTTTGAGATATTTTGAGACCCTGGGTTCAGCTATACCTGAAGCTCTACAGATCCTCATTAGACTTTTCAATTACATTATTCAGTACAATCTGCTATTGTTTAAGCTAGTTATACTTCTACTTCTTGCAACATATGATAGTGACAGTCTCCCTGGATTTCTCAGGTCCAAATTTGAATTCCTGATATTTCTCACATGCCCTCCCCTACCTGGTCCTGCTCTGGTCTTCCCTAAATCGATAAGTGACAATTTTACCCCTTAGTTGCTGAAGCCAGATCTGGCAGTCATATTGATAGATTGGGTTATTGTTCTTAAATATTCACTCCTTCCCTGCTGTGATATAACATACTCCTTTGCCATGTGGCTTTGCAGTATCCTTCATCGGAGAAGGTAGAATATGCTCTCTTGAAGTTGAATTTGGCCATAATGACTTTGTCCAGTAGATATGACATGAACATAACCTTTAAATATGCTTGATGATTTGACTTTGTCTTTTGTTCTGTTATCCATCTTTAAAAGATCAGACCCCAGTAACTAATTTTCTAAGGATAATGAAAATGTACAGGGACAGAGTCATCCCACACCCCAATAAGAAGCTACATTAACAGACCTGCAGCCTGAAGCACTGCTACCCAAGCTGTTTCACATATTCATAAGTGAGAAAAATCAATGTTTATTGTTATACACTACAAAGATTCTGGGCTTGTTTGTTAAGTAGCAATAGCCAACTAAAAAATATCCATACATATCCCTGTCTCCCATCCTCATTTATTTCTTTACTTATTCCTTAGTTCAATAAGATGATGATTTTTTATTGAACACCTAGTATATATCAAGCATCATCAAATATATACTGTGAAATAAAACAGACAAAAATCCAAGTAATAATAAATAGGTCATTTAAAAAAAATATGAAAACAAGTAACATTTAGAATGTCCCATGGTAATAAGTACCTGCAGTAAAATAAAACCATGAGTAGAGTTTGGGGGAGATACTGCTGGCATGAAGAGCAACAATGCTGCTGTCTTGATGCAGTAGTCAGGGTTAAATAAGGTTGCCCTTCCACTTTTGGTTAGTGTCAAGGCTTACCAGCTCTATCTCAAACCATATCTCAAATCTACCCACTTCTTTTCATGGCCTCTGTCCATAAAGAGTCGGCACCACCTCACAATTACATCTCCCCAGACCATCATACAGCCTTGCTCTGTCCCTTTATCACCCAGAAGCTATCATGTTGAAAAAGCAAATTAGTTGAGTTGGGGAAATAACTCAGTGGTAGAGTGTTTGCCTAGCATGCAGGAAGCTTTGGGTTGATTCCCTATACCCGCCTCTGAAATGTAAATAAGATTATGGCCACCCTTGAATATAAGTTCTGCAATCCATTGCATTTCAGATAAAACCTGCAACCCCAGCCAAGGCCCTCCCCTGAGTGATATGGTTCCTGTCACCAATATTTTTGCATGTGTCTTGCTCACATGGGCCTTCTTTCTGTTCCTCATATTTCACAAGCTTTTCTCCAAATCAGGATTTGTGTCTGCTGTTCCCTCACTTATTCTCTCTATCCATCTTGGAAAAAAGGTGTGTATGCCTGTGCCTAGTAGCACTCTTACTCTAGCTGCCTCCTTCTCATCAACTGTAAGTCTCAGCTTAAAAACCACTTGCTTACAAAGGCTGTCCCTGTCCACATCCACTCTCCCTCCCACCCCATCCCACCTAGATTGGTTCCCCCACCTTATATACTTATAGAGCATCCAGCTCTTGCTATGCTGGGACTAGCTTCTCACTCATCTTAACTTGATCAAAGTGTATATTCCCCACTGTAATTAAGCTCCTCTTCATAATTGAATCTTTAACACTCAGATCAGGCCTGACATGCTGCAAGTCCTCAATAAAGAACCATTTGATTTTCTGCTGCAATTTTTGTCTTATGTTTGCTCCTAGTTAAAATCAAATTGTTTACATGTATTTTTTCTAAGTTTCCTAATTCAATTTTAGTATGCAATGAGTGTGACTCCCCTTACCTCCCAAGCAGAATCCAGCCCTTGGATTCAGCTTTCATTCATTAATTTATTCAATAAATATAAAAACATGCATGTGATATCCACAGTTTACCAGTCATTGTGACAAGCAGTGAGAATACAATGGTAATTCCCTGCCCTGGTGAAACTCAGCCCCCTGGGAACATTTACTTGTCTTCTGCCTTTAAAACTCTTGATCAATTGATGTAAGAACTAGAAGATAAAAAAATCAAAATCTGTCATTTTAGAACTGTTAACTCAATGGTTCACAGTGGAGGAGAACCTACTTCTCATTAAGTAGCTCCTTGGTTTGTAAAGACCTCCTAGTATAACACACCATTTAATCTTTAACATGCAAAACAAGGACCTTTTTCTAAGGTGGAGAGTTTAGCACTAAGGGGTTAAACTATTCAGCACAATCATTCAAAAGGTGGTTAAAAGTACAACTGTATCTTACTGGACTACATTTCCTACTTTTCATTGCTAAGTATGAATTTTTTAAAAAAATAAACCTTTATGGTTTTTATAAAAATGACATAACATTTATTGGAAAAATTCAAATTATAAAGAAAAGGTCAAGAATGGTAAAAAAAATTAATTGAAATTCCATGAATTAGAAGTGACCGTGATTAAAAAGTTCATGTAACACTTTGCCAGACCTCTTTGCATACATATGTACTTACAATAATTGCTAATATTGATCAATCACTTACTTTAGGCAAACTGTTGAGAAATGTGCTTATATATTTTATAAACACCAACCGTAATCTTACCATGAGGTTCCAATTACTAAAATCATCATTCTCCCACACCACACACACACACACATACAAGAAGAAAAATAAGATACAAGCCATGAAAGGACTAACTATTGTGTATGCACATGTTTCTAAGGCAGATGTGGGTTTACAACACCCAAAATTATTTCCGGCCCTTCCTTAAAGTATATCTTTTTAAATACCTGGTGTTTGCTCATCTTCAGAGGATATAACAGAATTCTTTTGAGATGGTTTGTTCAGGAGGCTTATTCCTCAATTTGCATACTTTGTAAAATTTTGCATACTCTGCTTCCCACAACCCAGTCCCTTACCACCTCCCCATCCATTTCCCTTAATGCTCTCTTTCACCTGTCATCAAACTTGTCTCTGTGCTGCCTGCACTGCTTCCAACTCCCAACTGGTCATCACATTTTCATCAACACACCTTTCGTTCACAATTATCTCTCTGGAGGAAATGCCACCTCTGACTGTCTTTCCTTCCCAGGCCACTTTATATCCCTCTTCCTCCTTCATGAGGCCTGTGTGGTCCTCAAGGATCTTCTCTTGATGCTTGGCATTCTGAGAGGTGTATCAATAGGAACAGAGGGCAATGTTATGATGGTGAGAGATAAGGGGGGCCAGAGAGGTAAAGTCCATTCCTGAATTTGTGTAAATAGTAAGGGAGCTTGAATTCACATCAAGTGGAGCTTAACTCCCAAACTCCTTCTCTAATCACTACACAAAACTATCTGGTGTCTTGATGCACTCTTACCAAAACACAAAACTATACTACACTGTTGCATCCCCCCAAAAAATTGTTCTTATGAATCCTATGATAAATTTTAGTGAACCACAGTACTGTGTAAGACTGGATTGGGAAAACAATAGATTATTAAGTAAGATAATAAATAAATGTGTTGATGTATACAATTGCAATTTCTAACCTGAATCTGTGTCCTTCAGTGATGGCAAAATCACATAGAGCAAGTAGACCATAAAATTTTATAAGTGTTCTAACAGCCAGGTGAAGGCCCTGAGCAAGTTCAAAGAGCCTGAAGTGAATGAAGTTAGTGTTCCAACAGGTTTATCTTGAAGTGTAGTGAAACATATTCATTTTGATTTTATAGTGACTAATACTCCTGTGGATGTGTCATTGACAATATGGGGGCATCACTAATGTGCCACATTAGAGGTAATTTGTACTGATGAATCAAATCAGTTAAGATTCTCAAAGTCCACTCTGACTTCCCAAGTCATGCAGTGTACTGTTTCCATCCCTGAGAGATGCCATGCTAAGCAGTCCAGAGATGTTGATCTGTTATGTTGCTTTCACAAAACTTGCTTTTGTAAAGCACTGTTGCACTGTGTACTAAAAAACAAATTCAAGTGTATAAAAAGCAAGATAACAAGTCCACAAAGTCCTCTGTCCCAAATGCATATTGATGGAGTAGAAGGAGCCCCCTGCTGGGTCATTCTGACAGAAATGGGAACTCGCATGATATTGGAGCTCCAATGTGGTCTTGGTTTTAATGTCTCTGAGGTCAGAGCAAAAATCATCTGGGGACTGCTTCTGGCTTTAGAACAAGAGGAAAGAATTCTATCTTTTATCTAAGATAAAAAATTTATTTTACTTACTTATGATTGCTGGATGAGATTCTATATATGCCAGGAACTATAATGTTAAAGAATTATTTCATACATTCCTGTTTATTTATGAAAAATAAGGACATTCAGAGATAAAGATAAGTGAAAAAGAACACCCATCTCTCTCCTTGAATCTTCAGTCCCATCACATCCTTCAGTCATTTCTCAGATCTTATCTCTGGTATCATGATTGCAACTTCCTTTCTGATTCATTTAAGGTTGAACAAAGTGCCTGTTACAGGTCCTAGGCTCAACACCAAGGCTGATTAGAGAACAAACACATGCAGAGGTCTTGGTCTCATGAAATGCAATCAAGTCAGAGAGACTTGTCCCATCTCTATCCTGTCTAGCATGATCCCTGGACACCTGCTTTATTCTTCTGATAATCATCAGCTGAGCTCAACTTTTTCAATGGAAAAATTATTTTTTTCACTTTGTTCATCTTGTAACCTCATCACCTGTCTGATATTCATTTTTGAGGTCTATATCCAACCTCATGGAAATAGATCCAGTGATGCCTTTCTTAATGATTTGGCAGCACTGACATACCCACAAATAAATTGGAGTAACTAGACACACCTGGACACTAACATCCACCTTTGCTTTGAATTCTGTAGGACTTGGTACTTGGGTGTTTTGGTGAGTGCTGCCCACTCACAAACACATCCTGTCTTAATCTAGCTGTGATATTTCACCTTAAGGACCCCAACTGTGCTGGAACCATGAGGATGTTGTGAATGATTTCATCAGCAGGTCAATGTCCCAGAGCTAAATGAACAGCCCTAAGGAGGAGCCAGTTTCATTCCTCGTCCTCACACTTCACTTAGATTGTTCTTACTCCTTCCACATGAGACGAGAGGATGAATGCTAGCTCCCAGTGACCACAGATGCACATGACAAGGACATCAGGGAATGTGTGGTTGCAAGGAATGTGATTTCCTTGTCCATAAATTTCCTTTGGTACCAGGGCTATAGAGAGTGGATTGTCCAGCAGGCTTCTAGAACAATAGCTTAGGGCAGGTTGGGGTTAAAGCCTGCCCTAGAGAAGACCTCCTGCTCTTTTATTTTCTTTTATAGAATTTATAGTAGCTGACTTCTTTTGAGAAACTTCCAAGTTTGCCACTGCCCAGAGGAAGTCTCAGTATTTGGCAAATTTCATGCCAAGCCTCCTTGGAATGTATTGGCTTCTATCATAACTAGTTGTTTGCAGTCTGGGAGGGCACATGTCAGTCCTTACATGGGCAGCTGTGGTCAGAGTTATAGGGCTGCTTCCACTCCAACTGGACAGCACATTACAAAGCCCCTGATATAGGAAGGAATTGGCTTAGGTCACTTTCCTGATGAGGCATTCATGGCATGGCAGACACCATGGGCTTCCTGAAGTCCACTGCTGCCAGGCCAGCACACAAAGTGAGATCCAGGGATCTGCTTGGTCTATGTAGATTTTTCCCACACTGGGCACACATGGTTCATCAGTCACCTGCACGCTTGTCAAGTCTTATTGGTAGCCTACTACTTTGCAGGCTCTGTAAAGACAAGTGCCAGACACCATGAGTGAAAAAGAGACCCATCCCTATCCACACAGATTCTCTAACTTCAGTGGAGAAAATGGGCAATAATCAAATAATCACACTGTATCAAAAGAGCACAGGCCATGAGGGCACAGAGTCAGGGGCAGGACAGGCTGCTCTAACCAATGGATGTTAGGGGAGACCTTAAAGATGAACAGGTATGAATTAAATATGGGATGTTTGGGTGGGGTTGAAGTGAGCAAAGCATTCTAGGCAGATGGACTGGTGGGTATCAAGACCCTAGCAACATGGGGCAGCATGGCGGTGCCAATGAGAAACTAAAGAAAGATCAATGTGTTGGTCAGAGGAAAAAACAAGGAGAGATGGGCCTGGAGAGGTGGGCAGGACTATCCAGGGCTTGGGAGGCCATGGTTGTGTTTTAGAGCTATACTAACTGTGCACCACTAGATTGCCAGGTTCTTCTGGGCCCTGGGGAGTTACCTTCACAATGAGGAGGAAGGCTGAAGGTATTAGAGAAGAGACAGATAGAAAGGGGATGAAGGTCGAAAGATGGGAGTTCTCTAAGGACAAGCCCTCCTACAACATTTCAGGAGCACCATCACTATCTTACCTGTGAATTCTACTTAAGCCCAGCCCAGGACCATTCTGTCATCCCAAGCCTACCCAGTTGGCACTCCCAAGGCTTTACATATCTCCTCTGCTGTTGTGTAGTATGATCAATGTCCCCCCACCTGCACACCTGATAATGAACAGAGCAGGAAAACGGGAACAAGGTACAATGAGGACACACAGGCCTCAGGGACTGAGCCCCCACATGCTATTTTCACCGTTAAAGGAGGTGTCAAATATCACTTCCTCCCATGACTCCTAGATGACATGACATCCTGGAGCATCTGTGGGAAGACACATCGCACCTGAACTATTTCTGTAATGTAGGGTAGGAATATGGAGTGTCTAGTTCTTTACCGTGATGTCTGCCACATTGTGGTGCATAGTAGACCTACAGTAAATGTTTACCAATTGAATTATAATGACAAACATGTAAAATTTATTTTCTCTTTTTATCTTAAGGGGAAAATTTGGAGAAATACCCAAACTAAAAGTCAAAACAATTTTCTTATGCTCAGGAAAGGGAAGGGAGAGTTCATCAAATGTGTTGTTTGGGTACAGGGGACTAAATCCAGGAGTGCTTTACCACTGAGTTACATCCCCAGCCCTTTATATTTTTTAATTTGAGATGAGTCTAATTAAGTTGCAGGGCCAACCTTGATCTTGTGATCCTCCTACCTCAGCCTTCTGAGTTGCAACACTACACCTGGCTCATTGTAAAAATTTTAAAAGGGCAGGAAAAAAAATTCTTGGCCTAACTGGGGCTCCTGCAGACTTTGTTCTCATTGACTTAGAGAACATTTTGTTGTTGTTGTTGTTGTTGTTTATTTTCTTTTAGTTTAAATTATGGAAACAGACTCCAAACAACTAAAGACTGTAGAGACTGATAGCTGTGTGTGTGTGTGTGTGCGCGCGCGCGCGAGCACGCGTGCACACACACACATGCATACCTGTGTGTCTCTGTAGGTTCCTCTCTTCTCTAGTGACCAAGAAGGCCCCAGTTCTGGCTTGTAAGTGAGTGGACAGCATATTTAGTCCAGGGCATGGGGTGCAGCATGTAGACTTTTCCCTTACAAAACATCATACTTAGCACTTTACTCACCTCTGGAGTCAAAGAGAAATTCTATCTCTGAAGCCACAATTTAAATGACAGGAGAGAGGAAGGGCCCCTGATTTGGGGGATTGCCTCCTAATAATACTCACTCACTGGCTATTTCTCTGCAACCAGGACCTGGGGACTGGACCCAGGAGGAGACTAGGATTCTCTCTCCACCGAGCATGGAGATGGGGGAACTGTGTATTCACCTGCCTGCCTAATGGAGCCAGAGCCCTGGCCTTCTGCCTGATGGAGTCCTGCTGATATATGCAGAGGTTTGTGCACTTTTACACACATAAATTTTTCTGGTGAAATGACCCTTAGCCTGTCCTAAGGTTTTATGATCCCTCAAAAGGTAAGAACCTCTTATCTTTATAAAGGAAATTCTTCACATTTTATCTCACATTTCAGAATATCCACTGAGCCTGGCTTTGTTCCTACTTGATCATCTCAGTTTCTGAACAAAGTGCATAGTGCATAGTGTCCTCGATGGCTCACCAAGAATGAAGTTGACAAACTAGGAAACATCCTATGGATTAGAAGGTGGCTTTTCCTAGAAGAACCAGTGCTCCCTTGAAAGGACACTTAGTACTCAGAGGTTTCTCTCTGTGGACCAAGCCTCCATTTCTGTTCTGCTATACAAACCAAAAGCTCCAAGACTCTAGTGCCAGGGGAGCACCTGCCACTGATCATAGCCCCCTTCACTGTTCTAGGTGGCATTATGGACCTTCCTTCTTTGGGGAGGGATCAAGATTGAGGAAAAAGTGGGAGAAGGGAGAGGGTCTTGATAATCTGTCCTTTTCCTCTCCCTGTACTCACAGACTCCAGCCCAGGGAATCCAGCCAGAGGGGCCTTGAGGAGTTTGACCCATGACAAAAAAAAATAAAGTGGCAGAGTAAAGCATCAAGTCAAGGGCGAGGTTTAGAATCCATGGAGAGCTTGAGGAGGACTCTGCCTGGCCAAGAAGAGGCTGCAGGTTGGCTGGGGTGGGATCAGGGTCGGATCAGGTAGCAGGCATCAGAGTCAACAAGAGAGAAAGGAGTAGGGGTCTGTGAGGTGAGAGAAGGCTGGGTTCCCTGGCAGGGAAAGAAGCTCCAGGGCTTGAATCATGAGCTCTTTGGATTGAAGAGGGGAGAGGTCCAGGAGCTGGAGCCTGTGGCAGCAGCCTAGGCTTCCTGAGGAAGGAAGAAGGCCCAGGAGTCTGGATGAAAAGTGCACAGTATTGAACTAGACAGTCTGGAAGTGTAGATTTCCATCCAGCAAAAAGAACAAAGATTAAATACTGTAGATCATCCAGTGTACATTTTTATTATGTTTATTTCAGCTCCTCTTTATCTTTGTTCCTCACTGTTTCTAAATTAGTAGAACTTGATCAAGTCATCTCAGTTTCTGCCTCTGTGAAGGATCGACTTGTTAGTAAAGAAAAGGATCTCCAAGAAATCTTTTGGCCTTGATAAGTGGAATTTACAGTTCCAAGTCAGACGTGCAGAGGCAGTACATGTGCTTGTGTGTGTGTGTGTGTGTGTGTGTGTGTGTGTGTGTGTGTGTGTTTTGGGGTAGTGGTGGCAGTCATGTACCTCCATAAGAATTCTTTGTCTTCCTCATTGTCCTCCTTCTCATCTCTACCCACATCTCTCCCTCTTCCCTGCTGTTCCCCCAGCTCACAGCACCATCCTTTATCTAGGAGGTCAACAGGGATCTCCTCCATCAATTCTTGACCTCCCCATGTGTCTTACACATAGTAGATGGAGTAATATTGTCAAATGTACTATAACCTTGTCATATACCCATCACCTTCAGGTTTATACCCTTCAAAATTCTTCCCAGTGCTTTTAGAATGTGGTTCACCAGGAACTGGGGATACAGCTCAGTGGTGAAACACATACCTGGCATGTGTGAGGTCCTGGGTTCAAGCCCAAAAATAGCAACAAGAAAAGAAAAAAATAGAATAAGGGGGATCGTCACTGCTCCCAGCTCCCATGCTTCTCTCCTTTAATTCTGCATCCCTTCACACTGGCCTTCATCTGGTTCCTTCCAAAGCACTTTCTCCTTCCTCCTCCTCCTTGGACAGCATGCTCACTCCCCAAGTCCCCACTCCTGTCCATTTTTGATCATCCTTCAGCTTTTAGAGTTGCTTCCGTAAGGAAGCTCTTCATGTCCTGTCAATCCAGAGTGGCCCCCTCAATCTAAATTGCCACAGAACTTATTTTTGTTGTCAGAGCATGTATTTCCTTTGCTATTATATACTAAAGATGGTAATTATTTGATCAAGAGGTGTTTCTTCACTCAGCTGTAAGCACCACGAAGTTGGAAATGCCTGTCGATGTATACTAGTGCATCCCTAGAAGCTAGATGGGGACTGATCCCAGCAGTTACTCAAGAAAATATATGAAAAATATATAAATGAATGGAGGTGGCTGGAAACAACTTACTTATTCATTCACTAGCCAACAGAAATATGAAAGAGGGACTACTATGTGCCAAGAACCGTGTATTTCACAGCAAACCTAACATATGTCTGTCTTCCAGGAACTTAAAACTTAAGAAAAAGATCTATCTTCTTTAATTATGTCACATTTGAGATGACATCAAAGCTACAGTGGAAGTTTTCCAGGCCAAGAAAGGAGGGGAAGGGATTCCAGGAAAAGGGTACAGCAGATAAGGACGCTGGGGGAAGGCAAAAAATAAGAGTATGAAGAAATCAAAGAAGACCAAAGTGGCTGATTAGTAAGGATGAGCAAAGGAGAGTGCAGAGAGAGAGACGAGGTTGGACAAGGAACAAGGGACAGATCCCTTCTGTCTTAGAGGTCCTGGGGGAAAGCTGGTGTTTTCTCCTGTGTGCAATGGGAAATCATCCAAGGTACAGTGACATGGGGCAGGCTCTGCTCATGCGTCTGCTGGCAGAGAATGTACTGCAAAAGGCGAAAATGGAAAATGGTGAATAGTCAGGAGGCTATTGCATTTGTCCAGTCAAGAGAAGGACCACTTGCTCTGTATCAGCTTGTGACAGTAGAGATGGACAGGAAGGCAAAATAAAGAAAAGTTTTCATGATAGAGTTGAAAGAACTAAGTGACAGACTCGATGTGGGTTTGGGGTGCTGATGAAGAATAGTGAGCCATTAAAAATGACTACTAGCAACTCAGAAAGTCCCTTCTCTAAATAAAATACTTTAAAGAGAGGGGTGGGGATGTGCCTCAGTGGTTAACCACCCCCACCTGTGTTCAATCCCCAATACCAAGAAAAGAATAAAAGAATGACTCCTGATGCCGAGTGCAGTGGCACATGCCCGCAATCTCAGCAACTTGGGAGGCTGAGGCAGGAAGATTGCAAGTTTGAAGCAAAATTCAGCAACTTAATGAGACCTGTCTCAAAATAAAAAGTAAAAAGGAGTGGGGATGTGGCTCAGTGTTAAAAATGCCCTTGCATTTAATCCCTGGTACAAAAAAAGAAAAGACTCCTGTATTTCTGGCTTGAGTAACTAAGTGGTTAAAGTATGTACAGATGAGAACAATCAGTGAAAGAGTGAGTTTAGAAATAGAGGTCTGTTTCAAATATGTTAACTGTGCATAGTTGTAAGAGATACCCAAGTGGTTTTAAGTAGATAGTATACATTTGGCATTCAAGGACTTGTCGGGTAATTTTTAGAAATTTTCAGTGTAAAAATGATGCTTAAAATGCTGTGTATCAAGCAGGGTATGGTAGTGTACACCTGTAATCTCATATACTCAGGAGGCTGAAGCAGGAGGATCACAAGTTTGAGGCCAACCTGGGCAACATATTGAGACTCTGTCTCAAAATAAAAAATTAAAAAAGGCCTGGGGATGTATACCAGTGGCAGCGTGTCACTGGGTTCACTCTATGACAAAAAAAAAAAAAAAAAAGTCATCCATGTATATCAGGGAGCCTCTGCTGTGTAATAAATTACCCTAAAATTTAGTGACAGAAGACAACTATTTGGGTTTTTTTTTGTTTTGTTTTGTTTTTGAAGTACTGGAAATTAAACTCAGGGCCTTGCATATTCTAGGTAAGCCCTCTACTGTTAAGCTACATCCCCAGCTCTTTTTATTTTATTTTGAGACAGGTCCTGCTGAATTGCCAAATTGGCCATGAACTTGAACTATTTCCTCAGCTACCCAGCTGGGATCACTGGTGTTCACCACCATATCACATACAATCATTGTTTACTAGCTCACAAATCTTTGAGTTGGTAATTTGGTCTGGGATTAGCCGGTTGGTTTGTCTTCTGGTCTGTCCAGGCTGAGAATGGTTTGAAATAACCTCACTCACAAGTTTGTTAGGCTGTTATCCAGAGCATCTCAGTTTTTCTCCATGTGACCCCTTCTACAGGCTAGCTGAGGCTTCCTCACAAATTGATTTTAGTATCTGAAGTAAAGCAAGAATCTCAAAGTATCAATGTACAAATGCTTTGTAAGTCTTGGTTTATATCACTTTTATAAAATACCTGTTAGCCAAAGCAAGCCCAGATCCTAGAAGTAGAAAAATACTTTGTATCTTTTGATAAGAGGAATGGCAAATTCACATTGCAAGATGAGTACGAGAGTAGCATGGAAGTAAGATGAGCTCACTCCGAGTAACAGTGTAAACATAGAAGGGAAGTGTTCTGAGGGACACCACCATGTAATGGCAGAGATAGAAAGTGGGACCTGCCAAGTAGGGGCAGGAGCAGCCAGTCAATAGAAATCCAGAACAATTGGCTTGTGCATCCTGCAGGAAGGGAGAAATTCAAGAAGGCAGGAGTGGTCTACCGTATGGCAGGAGGTAAACTTGGGTGAGGACAGGAAACTAGATGTGACTAATGGGGTAGGATTCATCAGTGGGAGGCAAAGCAGGAACAATGGAGTGAATTCAATTGGACAAGCAATCCAAGCTGCTTCTTAGTCCCCCCCACCCAGCCCCACTTTACCCCAGTCCTGTATATTGCCAAAGTAGTGGGTGAACAGAGATTATAGCCCCCTGGTACACCTCCTATCCTTCTTGACCCTTGTAGGAACTGTTTACCTTCCATATACCCATGAAGCTCCTACTAGGGATCAATTATACCAGGTGCTGGGATACAGGTAGGGCTTGCTCAGGTCCTGGTAGGGGAGGAGGGGAGCTCAGAATCAAATCTCTCTTTATTGTTCACCCCAATGCAGTGCAGAACTTCATTCTCTCACCTGATGGCAGCTACTTCCCTCTGACATTCCTGACTCTCTGCTTCACCCTCTGAAGTCTACAATTCACACAATGTTCAGGCAGATCCTCATAAACCGCTAGTCTCAGTATGTTGCTTCCTGGGTTAAAAGCACTCAACAGCTGTCCACTGGCTGAGGGTTGAATTCAGACGCACTTGCAAGGCTCCCACAATCAGGCACCAGACTGATCATTGCAGCCCCACCTCCCACCCCTGTCTCCCCAGGACACACACACACTGGCTCACTCAGCTTCACCTCCACCATTTCTCTAACATACCAGGCCCTCCTGTGCCTGGCCATGGGCCACCCATGCTACCTAACACTGAATGTACATACATTTGCTAACCTAGTGGACAAATGGGTGTCTGCTCCTCTTTGTTTCCCCAAAATATAGAATTGGGTCTCCTGACAAGTGAACAACCAATACGTGTTTCTATTATTCCATGAACAAGGTCCCATTACCCTCAACCCCAGAGCTTTCCAGGGTGCCCTCCTGTAGGGATAGAAATGAGAAGGAACAAACAGTGCCCAGAAGTCGGCTCACTTGGCTGCTGGCTTCAGCTCCTATTCACAGCTCAGGTGATCTTGAACACCCTTAAACTTTGCCTGGCCTCAGGGAGCTGGGATCATGGGGAGAAAGTCTGTCAGAAGGCATCACAATGCCAAGTGCTATAGTCCCCGAACTATCTCCTTCCTGGAAGTTTCCATACCCCAAGAAGGCTCCCAACTCCCTTTAGACCATATTCCTTACTAGGTGGCTTCCCTTACCTACTGGGTTCACAAAGATTGCTACGGCTCTTCTCCCTCTCACTTCCCCAGGGGCACCACTGGCCTGACAGTTTCATGATCCCCACCTCGCATGGGAGTACATTATCCTTTGGCTGTGTGGCCCATGTGATGCTCTAAACAAGGCAGTCCCCACTCCCCACCATCTGACCCATGAAGGAGTTCAGAACACAGTCAATCCTGTGCCCCACCTCCATCAACTTCCTAAATTGTTCCCTTGTGTGTGGCAGATTTTTCCCCAGTAGTCCCTCAGCCTTCATGGCTTGACAATGGCCTGATGCGCTCAGACTCTTCCCAAGCTCTTTCTTTAAGTCCCCAGTTTGAGCTGCCATTGTGTTCTGAGCCCCAAAAGAGCAGCTTAGGGACAACCAGCAGCCTAGATTGAAGAGCCCACTATCTGTGAGACCGGCACATCAAATAGCAATTTAATAAGGATTTGAGGGTACTATGATTGTCCCCATTTTACAGGTGAGGAAACTGAGGTTGTGAGCAATGTGAGGAGGCCACTCGCTCAAGGTCACACTTTTTAAAAAGTTTAACTGACACTTTAAATTCACTCCCTAACATATTTGACATATTGTGTATGTGTATGTATGTGTATATATGCATTTACAATACCGAATTCTACTGCTGAGTTATATCCCTGGACCATTTTACTTTTTATTTTGAGAAAGGGTCTTGCTAGTTGTCCAAACTAACCTTGAACTTGCAATTCTTCTGCCTCAACCTCCCAAGTCTCTGGGACTACTCATGGCTAAGGCCACATTTTTTTTTTTGTACTGAGGATTGAATCCAAGGGTGATTACCACTGAGCAACCTCTCCAGTCCTTCTAAATCTTCTTCTCCTCCTCCTCCTCCTCCTCCTCCTCCTGCTCCTCCTCCTACTCCTCCTTCTTTTTCTTCTTCTATTTTTTTAACTTTTGAAACAGGGTCTTGCTATGTTGCTTGTTAAGTTGCTGAGGCTGGCTTTGAACTTGCATTCCTCCTGCTTCAGCCTCCTGAGCCACTGGAATTACAGGCAGGTGCCATCATTCCCATCTAAGGTCATCTTTTAAAATCAGAGTCAGTTGACAAATTCCAAAGCCCAGAACTTTAATTCCTTGTTATGCTGCTATATGCCCCCAACACAACCCAGATCTGATTTTTTATAAGGCCTAGTTTATCCCTAGGTCAAAGAGTCATTATGGAATTTAGACAGATTTGAATGACTCTGAGAATCACAGAGGATTTAAATTTCTAGATGGTTGAAATGTTAGCTTGACTTATGTAAAATGAAAATAATCTTGATGGTTCAAGAAGATTCTCTGAAAGTTCTGTGGCTCTGCAACAGGATGTGTGCTTGGCAAAGCATACATTCAATTTCCTTCCTACTCTCATCCTTTTACTATCCTATTAAAAATATGCAAGAATGATCCCCTGAGTAACACTGCCCAGGTTCTTGTTGTATGGCCATGAACAGGCAGATGTAGTAGTTAGTCTCACGAAAGTCCACCTTCTAATGTAATGCTGTAAGAGCAGCACTCTCTAGGTAGTCTCCACCAACCTATAAAATGTCTGGCAAATAACCATCAGATCTCTTGTTACACATTTCCTCTAACAGGGAGCTCATTGCTGTAGGAAATGATTAGTTTCTTGACTCATTTTCTTAGGTAGGCAATTCCTTATTGCAACTAAAAAATGTCCTCCTTTCCCCTGTAACTCACACCCATTATCGACAGGGCTTCATATTCTCTGGCAATCCACAGGCTAGTTCTGATGCTTTTTTCCATGAATTTTTAGTTAAAATATATTCAAGAGTGTTTTGTTCAACATCTTCTAGGCCCTGGCCATGTTGGAAGGCCTCCAGTGAGTGTCGGGGACCTATTTTCAGAAACAATATTTCTGCTGGAAGAATCTCTCAGTTAAGAAAGTGTTAAGGGAACCAAACAGTTCCCACCCAATACCACTTTTTCCATAGGCCCAAGTGCCCTTCCTGAATCAAGAGAGGCACGTTTGTTTCTCAAACTCAAGACACAGTGGTGTTCCAAAGTTATGGATGTTGTTTCTGGGGAGCAGGACTCCACCCCACCACCCATCTATAGAATGTTTGTGTCCCTACAAAATCCTGGTTTATTCCTACCTTCCCTGGTAATGTTATTCAGAGGCGGGGCCTCTGGGAGGTGCTTAGGTTTTGCAATCTACACCCTCATGAACAGGATTAATGGTTTTAGCAAAGGGGCTAAAGAGAATTTGTTTATTCTTTTTGCTGCATAAGGACACAGAGGAGGCACCTTGATGAACAATAGACCCTCACCAGTTGATAAATCTTCTAGGGCCTAGAACATGGACTTCCCCAGGTCCCAGAATTGTGAGCAATAAATTTCTAAACCAGCCACTCTAAAGGTATTTTTTTTTTTTTTTTACCGCAGCTAGGATACCCTGAGACAGAGAAACACTAGGAGCTGTGAATAGTCTGCTCAGCCGTCTGCTTCTCAGAATTGATGTCCCCTGGGTTGCAATTAGATTCTTTTTGTAGAGTTCATCCTACAACAAATCTTCAAGAATTAAAGGGTCATAAGGGGAAACAGTTTTTCGAGGAACTCTGGGAGGAAGGGAAGAAGGGAAAACCTGCTGTGTGGTATTCTCAGTCTGGGAGAGGGGTGGAGGCCACTGTAGAAACCCTTTCTCCCTTCCTGGCTCAGACCCTATTCAGTTCCTAGCAGGAGCTAGGCTTGGCCCATAGTGTCTCTGCATTCCAGCCCAACAGGAAAGAAAAAGAAGTGAGCTGTTCCTGAATCCAGAGTCATCATCTGACCAGCAGGCCCTCTGCTCTGCTCTGGAGCTTAGAGTTCCCTTACAGGTGAACAAAAAAAATGCCAGTTGTAGTCCTCAGTGAGGACCAGATCCTTGTGACTGTGTCCCATGTCCTGGCAAACCCTGGCCACTGCCCACCAAAGATCTATAAAAGAGCATCAATTCAGTCTCCTCCAAAGACCCTTAAAACTTTGTTCTAACCCAGTTCTATGTCCCTAGGGCCTCACATGTGCCAATGTAGTCCCAGTCCTCAGTTTATTTACTCTATTTTGTTCATGTGTATTTTCTTAATCACTATATATATATATATATATATATATATATATATATATATATATATATATATATTTCAAAATTATTATATCCTCATCAAAAAGTCTAGCATTATAGAAATAAATAATGTAGAAAGACAAAGAGTACTATAGTCTCCCTTCCATTCCCCACCAATAGAACTATTAATAGTTCTTTGTCTATTCATCCAGAGCTCGTCTCCATGCTTATACATCAAAAAGGATTTCACTACACTTAACATTTTGCAGTCTACATTTTCCACTTAATATATATTTGGAGTCTTTCCATGCCAAAGAAGACTACGTACTAAATCACATCAATGTTTAAACAGCTCTCATACATGAGTTTTGCATTGTCTCACTCTTCGTTTTGTTATTACAAACCTGGTGTCTTCAGCATCCTTACATCTTTGTGCATTTGGATGAGCACTTGGGTTGCTTCCAGTTTTCTCCTATTACTGACATGCTGCAATCAGCAGGCTTGTGTAAGGGCCTACGTACATGCACATGCATGTTTCTTCAGGACAGAGTGCTTGAAGTAAAGGCTGGTTTAAAAGGTGGATGCATCTTGAGTTTTGAAAATTGCTGCCAAATGTACTCTCAAAGGCTCATTCCATTGTTCACTTCTAATGGCACTATGTGAGTCACTCAGTTGTGCTTTCATGTTGTCCTTGGCTTTTATTGAAGGACTTGTAAGACTCTGTCCCTACACTTGCTGTGGGATTTTGGCTCAGCCTGAGATAGTTGACATCACTCTGCATCTGCATCTTAAAGTTCCACTTAGTCTTCACAAGAATAATGAGATAATCTAAAGGCACTTTCTGAGAAAGGCTTTTGGAAAAGCCCTAAGACATGGGCAGAGCAGGAAGGAGGTGGGTAGACAGCCAGGAAGACCACTGTGCAAAGCATCCTTTGCCTTACAAAGGAGCATACCATCTTTTTCTACTGGATGTTCCAAGTCCCTTCTCCAACACACGCACATACACACTCACTCACACTCTCCAGTTTCCTGTGCCAGAGACTCATCTGTTTTGCAGATGAAGTCGTGCTCAATGAAAATGTCATTACAGCCCTCCTTGGCCCTGCAGGGAATGAGCATGCATGCCAGGGGCGCCCAGTGTGGTGTGATTTTTAGGTCCATTGAAAATGGCATCTCAGTGGGTCAGATCTCAGCTGCATTGTCATTCATTATGTCTTTAAAATCCTCCACTGCTCTGACAACTCAGCTTAATCCTTTTTATATAATGCAAGACTGCTATGAGCAGAATGGGTGTTTTATTCAGGTGACCAGAAGTGACTAGCAAAAGAAGCAAAGCAGAAGCCCAAACTGCATCTCTGGAGATAAGCTTAGATTAGACACTGCAAGACAAGGACGTCCATGGGTCTGAGAATGCAGGTCAGTAGTAGAGCATTTGCAAGGCCCCGGGTGTGATCCCCAGCACCACAGAAAGAAGTGTGTGTTGGGGGAAAACGACCCTGAGAATAGCTCCGATAATAAATTAGTAATAGTTTACATTTACTCAATGCTTAGCATATGTTCTTATCATTCAAATATTTTATGTATCTATCATTTTTCTTAATTCTCTTATCAATCTTAGGAGGTATGAGTTACTTTTTGAGTCTAACCTGTGTTATGCAGACAGTTTGGTTCCTCAGTGTATTCTGCTGAATGCTGCTATTTTCACATTTCAAAGAAATCATCTCATATGATGCTCAAAGCAATGCCAGGAACCATGGAGTATAGGTATTAATAATATACTCATTTGACAGGTGAGCAAACTGAGGCCTGGAAGTGTGCTTTCCCCTAAAGCCCTACTGCACTGGATTGGTATGGCTGGAACATGAATCAAGTCCCTTATCTTGGGCTTTCACATGACACCCCAGTTGAGCATCTTGGATGTGTGTCCTAAGGTGGTATGCATGTCCTCAAAGCATGGGGCTTTCTTGTGCCTCAAAGCACTGGGCACTGGGCCAGCACATGTGGCTCCTAGCCAGATGACTGATCTTCAATAAGCTTCATCTCTGCCTATGGCTTGGTGTTTCTTGGGCAATTATTTTCAGAAGCCATTGACATCATGGTTGGCTAGGGAGCCTGGCTCTCCCACTGCCCAGAAATAGAACTGCTCCTTGGTCGTGGGTTTATGAGTGTCAGCTGCTTTTTCTCATTACCATTTTCAATTAACTCATTGTTCTGAGCCCAAAGCTAACAGGTTCCCCTTAGGATTCATTTACATTAAGGTTGAGACCCTGGTTCCTTTTTCTCCTGTTTTCTTTCTTTCTTTTTTTAGAAGAAAAATTGAGGATTGTGAGGGGAACAATTGGAAACAATAGAGATAGAGCTCCTGGTTGTGTGCCTGGGACAGACGTACACACACTTTATGGTGACAGGTGCATTTTTTGTTACTGGCACAACATAACTGTGGTAGGCTTCTCTTGAAAAGAGGTTCATTTACCTGACAGTTTTGAAGGCTGAAATTTCAAGATCTGGTGCCTCGTTGGTCTAGCCTCTGGAAAATGGCCATTGCAACTGCAGGAGCACATATGATTAGAAGAAAGCACTAGCCAATCAGGAAGCCACAAAGTGATTTACTTGCCATGTTCCCTCTTCTAAGAATTTGCTCTCTTAAGAGCTCAGAGGTCCAATGAAGCCACATTCATCCCTTCTGAGGGCAACCCCCAATGACCTAAGGACTTCCCACTGTAAGACCAATCTCCCACATCGCCACACTGGAGAACAAGCTTCCAACACATGAACCTTTGGGGCACACACTCAAACCACAGCACAGGACCAGGTGCCTTCTCAGTCTGGACAAATTCAACACATGCTTCAGGCCCATATCAATCTTCCTTCATGGCTGCAGCTGCAGCTGCAGGATAGTCAAGTGGTGAGGAGGCAGGGTGCCATGGGGCTTGCTGAAGAGGGACCCTCCTATTGTGTGGAGACCTACTGCTTAAGGGACGTGTGTTCCTTCCATTGTTGAAGAATTGGAAAGGCACTAAAGTTTTTAAAATACCTACCATATACAAAGTGTGATCACTCTCATTTCACCTCATCTCTAGGACAGCAATATCAGGTAAGAACTATTATTCCTGTTTTACTAGTGAGGAAATGGAGGCACATAGAGGGACAGCAAATTAACCAAAGCCATACATGTAGAAATGATGGAATGGAGTTTTACACCATGGGGACCAATGGATGTGGGAACACTGGAAGGAAGGAAAGAGGTGAGGGAGAAAGGCACTGGACTTTGAGCAATTGAGTGACCATTTCCTATATTCCATTTTTAAAGTTTCTTGCGATAGTTCATTTGCTCTTCATGAATTTCATTGAGAAACAGTAGCTTTCCCAGAGTGCTGAATTGAAGAGTTGTTTCTGAGTATGTTTCCTCTTATTAATAAAAGGGCAGGGGGCTGGGGTTGTGGCTCAGTCATAGAGTGCTTGCCTAGCATGCGTGAGGCACTGGGTTTGATTCTCAGTACCACATACAAGTAATTAAAATAAAGGTCCATCAATAACTAAAAAAAAATATTTTTCAAAAAAGGGCAGGAGGGGGGCAGCTTCTGCTTCTCCCCTTTCTGGTGCTTATTAAATGGCTAGTGGGCACAGGAGAGACCGTTCCCTAGTGGTAGCTACTTCATGGTCAGACACTAGATCAGATGAAAAGAGCCTAGCCAGCCATCCCAAGAGCAAAAGAAGAGGAGGCTTAGAGAGCAGATAAGCCAAGCGGGGCCTGTGACCACCATCCTGTAGAGATAAGAGTGGCCCTATCTGCCATCCAGGCAAGAACATGGGAAAGTCATTTATGCTTTAGAAGAGCCTCAGTTTCTCTATCTGGAAAGTGAAGGTACCTCATGAGTTGCCTTCTTGGGTCTCTCCCAGTTCTGAACTTTTGTCAGAGAAGATCTGGGTCTCATTATTCCTGAGACTGAAGGAGCTGTCTTACCTATTATTTTTTTAACACTCAAATATTTTTATGGTAATAGAACCTGAATTTACTTTTCTGGTGTGCGAAATTGTAAATTTAATTATCCTGGTTTTTGATTACAGCTCGTAGCCTCCATTGGATTTAAATTGTGTGATACAACAAATCCATCTACATGTTGAGCTACTATCTTCCCCTAGCCCAACCCTCCAAAGTTCCCAGCCATTGACTGGCCATGTAGGACTTACAGATCCTGCACACATCCACTGCACTTTGCAGACTACATTTTGTTCCTTCTCTGGAGGGTGTTCATGCGTCTGAGCTCAAGGAGATGGAGTGTGAAAAGGCTGAAATCTCTAACAGAGAGGAAGGGCCGGAAGTTTACAGGAAAGATGGCTAATCTCTGCCAGTGAGGTGAAAAAGTCAGATATCTTGATGCTGGTTGTATTTCCTGCTGAAATTCAGGCAAAATGTCCCCTAGAAGTTTGGGTCTGGAAGGGAAGAGAAGAAAGGGAGTAGGAGTGTGGATGTAAGACAGTAATCCTGCAGGTGGAGGAGGGAAGGGATGGAAAGACAGCCACACCATGATTTTGGCTCAGAGTTTTGCCAAGACTGGGAAGGGGATCTGGAAAAACATTCAACACCATCAGCTTCTGGAGAGTGAGCAGTATCTGAGAGGCCCTTGCAGGTTTGCCCTTGGCTTAAGTCTGGGTTTTCAGGAGGAACCACAAGGCTGTGAATCCAAAGTCCTGCTGGATAACAGAAACTGAGTGCTAACCTGGGATTTTTCATCTATAGTACAAATTAGCAAGAAGAAAAAAACCAGACATCCGACATTTGTATATGCCCCTTTTTTCCAGAATCCTCTACATATTAATAGCACATTTCTTTCTTTCTTATCTTTTTTTTTGGGGGGGTGGGAGGGAGCGTACTGGGAATTGAATATCCAGAGGAACCTAACCCTGAGCTACATCCTGGATCCATGAGGAAGTGTTTACCCACCTATCTATCTGGCTTTCGGGCTCACCCTTCTTCTCCACCTATGCTTTTGCTAGATGACTGAGTCCAAGTGATCAGCACTTAGAATCTTCTCCATCAAAATCATCCCTCATTTATCTGCTTAATATATCAATCAACAATAAAGGTTCTATTACCAAACACCAGGAAGAAAGAAATAGACATAAAAGGCGAGAGAATAGGGAAGGAAGGAAGGCTCAAACTCAGACCTAAGACCAGAGCTCAGGTTCTCAAACAATTGCCCTAACTGGAGTGTGCATGTGTGTTTTTGTGCATGCCAGTGAATCCTCTATAATGGGACTTGTGGCCAATTAGAGGAATATAGAAGTGTTGAGAGCCACAGGCAAATTGGAATGGCCCCTGGCATTTTGCCAGAAGTAGTGGTTGAGAGGTGATGCCAGTGAGCCATTAAGATGATGACTTTTTAGTTCTCGCAGAGTTCCCATTGAGTTCTGGTTGAGCTCTTGCAGGGATCCTGAAGAGTTCGCATTGGTTGGTGGAGTTCCAGTGGAGGAAGTTCCAGTTGATGTGGTGTCCCTGGAAGGCCCGCATGGGTGGCATTCAGGGGAGTTCGGAAATAAAGTTTGTTCCTGCTTGAGTGGCTCGTGATTTGTGCCCAGCCAGACTGCGGCATTTGGTGGCCCGTGTGGGGAACGCCTGAAGCTTGGAGGTAAGTGAAGTTGCTCGCCCCTGAGGGAAGGCAAGAGAATGGGTGACCATTTCAAAAAACAATGTGTTCTTGTTTTGATTTGTTTTGTTTTTGTTTCAAGCTGCCTATCCCTAGACCTTTCTCAAGAAAACTGGGAAAAATGGTTGGCTCAAGGTTTGAAGTTGTTCAGCCATGACGAAGAGATAGAGATAGATCATGAAAATACATTTCAAGAAAATAGAAAAATTGATACAGCGATTTTTTGTTCTGTTTTTCTTTCATTCTGTTTCAGTTTTATTTTGTGTTATCTTGTTGAGTTCTGTTATCTTTATAGTGGATTAGAAATTAGTAAAAGACAAACTGAAAGAGTGTTAAGTAAATTGTTAGAGGTCCAGACCATGGAGAAAGACATTTTAGATCATTAAAAGAGAAGGTCTCTAGAGCTAGTCAGACAGATGAAGAAAATTTAAAGGAAAAGAGGCTATTAGAGAAAAAGGTACAACAGGAGGCTGCTATTAACACCATTCTATCACCAGAGGGTGTAAAACAACCAACAGCTCCACCTATGGAGACAGCTGAGTGGCCCTCAACCCCCGTGGTTGATAGAAGGGATCCTGAGACAGGACCTCAAAGATTAGCATGCCCTGTACTTGAGCAGGCAGGAGGGCAGCGAATTCACCATGATTTAGATTTTAAAACAGTGAAGCAGTTAAAGGCTGTAACAACCTATGGTCCCCAAGCAACCTTCACTGTAAGCATGGTTGAATCCATTAACAACTTGGACATGACACCAGCAGAGTGGGCTAGCATGTGTAAACTGTGCTAAATGGAGGGCAATGTTTGTTATGGAAGGTTGCCAATGAGGAATTTTGCATGGAGAGGACTAGGCAAAATGCAGCACCTGGGTACCCTCAAAGAAATCTAGATATGTTGTTAGGAAAAGGACCTTATGAGGGTCAACGGCAACAAATTGAATATGATCCTGCTATATATTTACAAATTGCTGCAGTGCAGTTAGGGCATGGAAGACTTTACAAGGACATGGAGATTTACAAGGTCATTTATCTAAGCTAATACAAGGAGCTAATGAACCTTATGCTGAATTGTAGATAGGCTTATTCAAACAGCTACCAGAGTTTTGGGGGATACAGAACAAGCAATGCCATTAATTAAACAGCTAGCCTTTGGGCAAGCAAACAGATGGTGCAAGGAGGCCATTAGACCATGGAAACATGAAGATTTAAACACATATATTAAATAATGTAGAGACATTAATGAACAAGGGCAAATCTTGGCAGCTGCAGTACAACAGGCTTTAAATGCCAGGCCAAAAACATGCTACAGATGTGAACATACAAGACATTTTAAAAGGAATTGCCCCATAGGAGGAGGGTTTAACAAAACTAGGTATCAAAGGAGTAGAATACCGGGTATATGCCCACAATGCCATAGAGGGAGATATTGGGCTAATGAATGCCTTTCTCAAACCACCATAGAGGGTACTTCATTATCAAAAAAATGGACTAGGTCCAGGTGTTTACTCACAATATCATGGAGAAAAGCACCGGGCTCCATTGCCAAAAAACAGACACGGGTGCCCAATGCTCCAGGGTCCATGAACACAAATATATGGGGCACTGGAGGAACCCAGCAACACCATCAGGGTAGTGCCCATGACACATTATAAATTAGATCCCTCACTAGACAAACCAGAGGAAGTGCAGGATTGGACATCTGCACCTCCACCAGAGCAGTACTTACTCCAGAGATGGGAGTTCAAATCATTCCCACGGGGTAAAAGGGCCTCTTGCCTAAGGAACAGTAGGTTTATTATTGGGATGCAGTTCTTCTACGCTAAAAGGACTTATGATAAATCCTGGGGAAATTGATCCCAATTATGAAGGTGAAATAAAAATTATAGCTAGTTCTGCAAGAGGTATATCAGTAATTTCACCAGGAGATAGAATACCACAGTTATTAATAATACCCAACCTGCATAATAAATTTTCCAGTAGTACTATAGAAAGAGGCTCAAAGGGATTAGGCTCCACAGGTGTAGATTGGGCTATGCTGTCTTTAAATTTAGAATGAGATTCTCGCCCAATGCTAAAACTAAATATTCAAGGACATGAATTTAATGGGCTACTGGACACAGGTGCAGACCTTAGCATCATATCTCATCAAGAATGGCCGAAAGATTGGCCATTACAACAGGCCACTCAAATGCTTCGAGGCCAAGGAGTGGCAACTAATCCCCATAGAAATGCAATGGTATTAAATTGGAAGGATCCTGAAGGATGTGAAGGAACTATGCAGCCATATGTATTGGGTCATCTTTTTATAAATTTATGGGGATGAGATATCCTAGATCAATTAGGTTTGACATAACAAATAAAATCAATACAAATGCACCCACCATTAGGGCTAGACAAGGTTTTGGGAAAGAAAAAAGTTTAGGAGAACAAGAACAAGTTAGCCAATGAGTTAAATACTTGGGAAATAATCATGTGCAAATTTAATGTTTTATTTGATACCACTTACCATCTAATCCATTGCTGTCTTTTTGGTCTTCGCATCCTGTAGTTTTTCGAAAAATGATAAGAAAAACACCTATCATGAATGCTCCAAATATATTCACTGATGGGTCAAATAATGGTGCAGCAGCAGTAGTTACCCATGATCAAACTTTTACATTTTTAGTACCCAAACAATCAGCTCATAAGGTAGAGCTTAATGCAGTTTTAAAAGCTTTTATGATGTCTAAAGATTCTGTATTTAATTTATTTTCTGATAGTCAGTATACAGTTAATGCTATAGTATCCCTTAAAGATGCTGGTAGGATTTCCCCTTTCTCTACTGTTTTCTCTTTGTTTTCCACTGTACAAAGTCTAATCTGGGACAGAAAAGATCCATTCTTTATAGGACATACAGGATTGCCTGGAGCCCTTAGTTTGGGCAGTGATTTAGCAGATAAAACCACATATGACATACATGTTTTCCCTACACTAGAAGAAGCTACAAATTTTCACAAAAGGTTGCATGTCAATGCTAATACTTTACAAATGTGTTTTAAAATAACTAAGGAACAAGCTAGACAAATAATAAAACAATGTCAAAATTGTGTGAACTTTTTACCACAAGTTAATCTTGGAGTCAATCCTAGAAGACTGATACCTAACCATATTTGGCGGATGTACATCACACAGTTGCCAGAATTTAGAAAATAAAAATATTTGCATGTTACAGTTGATACTTCTTCTGGATTTTTGATGGGCTCCCTTCATGTCAGAGAAAAAGCTAAAGATATTTTAGCTCATTGCTTACAAAATTTTGAACTGTGGGCATTCCAAAACAGTTAACAATAGATAATGCCCCTGGCTATACTTCTACGTCTTTTAAACAATTTTGCTCATCATTTGGCATTACTCATATAACAGGAATCCCATATAATCCACAGGGACAAGGCATACTTGAAAGAGCTCATCAAATTATTAAAATGTACTTATTAAAGCAAAAAGAGAGAATTGGCAAGGGATATATATCCCCCAAATGTAAACTTAAAATAAACCTTTTTTACTCTAAACTTTTTAAACTTGGATTCATCAGGGCTTAGTGCTGCGGAAAGGCATATGTGTCCAAAAAATGTACATAAGCCCAAGGTACTTTGGAAGGATATTCTAACAGGACAATGGAAAGGTCCTGACCCAGTGATTGTCTGGAGTCGGGGGTCTATTTGTGTTTCCATAGGGAGAACAGCAGCTGATTTGGATTCCAGAGAGATTAACTTAAGTGATTTCTACAGACCTAAAAGAAGATGATTTGGCTCAAATCCATAACAGCTGATATCCATAACTCCAGTTTGCTATCCTACGTCTTCGACAGCAGTTCTCTCACACCTGGAGGCTAACGAAACCAGGATGATTTTTTCAATATCTATTTTCTTATTGCCCTTTTCCATATCATGATGTTCTATTTTATTTTTTGAGCTCATACAGACCTAGGTTAATGTTTTTCTGATCAGTTCTTTTATTGACTGTGGAATTTTTAAACATTGCAATGGAGATTTCACCTGTGAAATGCTACAAGGCCTTTACTATGTTATGTGTTATATGTATTGTATTATGTGTGCTCACTTGTGTATTGTGTTGTATGTCTGTGTGTGCGTATATCCATATATCATATATGAGGAGCACTCATGAAATAAATGGATCCCAATTTTTTTTATTATTCACATGATTTAAATGGTTTAATTTAAATTAAATTGGGTAAACAGCTCTTGAGGATTGTTTGAATATGTGAACAAAAAGGGAGATTAACAGATCTGTTTGTTTACTTTCACCTTTCTTTTCATCATATCTAATTCTATTCAGAATACTAAACTGTTCAGAAAATTGCTTTCTTTTAGTGCATGCTGGAATGTTACATAATTGTTTTTAGCCATCATTGCCAAAATTCCTATCTTCATCCCAGTGCCAGTGAAGACAATGATAAAACCAAATTACACCTTGTGCAATAGCTGTCACAACAAACTGTATAAACTGATACATCAGTGAATAATGTAACTCAACAACTGATGCTCAATCAAGGAGTCAATTTACTTTCTGAGGAAATGGACATATTAATGGATTCCTTTGCTTTGAACTGTTTGCAGAACTTGCCTGGATTATGTATCACTTGAATGCATTGTGAACTATCTGTTGGTGCAGCGAATTGTGGTACTGCTGGGGTATCTTTGCTGATGGTGTCATCAGTTGTACAATTTTTCCAAAAGGAACCATCATTTGGCTTGTTGGTGTGGCATTTTGCATCCTCCTCCTTTCTGCTTGTGATGGTCTATAATTTGGGTTTCAACAGAGGTGAGGCAAAAAACCTCACACCTCCACTGGTATTTGGGGGCCAACAGAGGTGAGGCAAATAACCTCACTCCCCATGATGATGGTTCAGTTAAGCTGGGTATTCAGTTGTATATAGATCTTTGGTGTCCCGCAATTGGGCGGCTCCTGCTGCCTCAGGCACCAGCTACTTTGGAGTTCCACTTGAGTTCTCGTGGGGTTCCAAGAGACTGCGTGCGGAACCTTGTCGAGGGTGAGAGTGCTCCTAGGAAGGATGTGTGGAGTGCCGGTGACAGTTCGGGAATAAAGAGTTGCTGTTTGAACCTACAAGTGCTTCATGGCGGCTTGATTACTTGTGCCCATCCAGACTGTGGCAGAAAAGTCGGTCCATCCAGCAGAATGATTACTAACCCAAATTCAACATGTAATTAAACCTAACCATACACTGTTCCCTCAATCTAACTTTACAGAAGAGCAGGTACAGCGTGGATCTTACAATACAGGAATTTAGGGCATCCTACACCTACTGAGAACCTCAAACATAGATGCAGAAATGATCCCTGGAGAAGATGTAGGCAGCTATGTAGGACCTGAGAGAGCAAAAGTCATCTTCCATGGCAAACAACCCATTTAGGGTGAAGGGCTGTGTCTGAATCAGCCTCTCTCTTCTCAATGCAGTGAAGATAGACCAAACCAGGCCTGCGTGGAAAGCTGTTCCTGGGTACCTATGGTTTATATACCATTCTAACTTGTGAAAGTGTCACAGGAAGATGGGGCAGCCTCCATCTCATGGGACACTTGGAAGCAACTGTTAGGACAAAGTGGTTGCCAAGGCAGTGACCTCATTCAGTTCCTTGAAGGAAGTTACCTCACCTTACTTCCTTGGTGATGGAACTCTCTGAACTTTGGATCCAGGTAGCGAGGCACCCAGAGCCAGTCCCAGTCCCAGTCCCAGTGGCCTCACTTGTTTGGATTTACCAAGGACAGAGTCAGTCTTTCTTGGTACCTACTGATGTGAGGATGGCCAAATGCCATAAAAGTTCTGAAGGGGGGCCTTTCCTGAGAAAGAAGGTAGTGGCTCTTCGCTGGCTCCTGAGAACTTCACAGAGTTGGCCAAGGAGCCCAGATCTGAGACAGGTCAGGCCACTGCTGGGAAACATTCTATGGCCCACTAGTCAGAGGACACTCCATACAGTCACAGAAAAAACTTAAGGGAAGGAGGTGCCTTTGTGTGTGTGTGTTTGAATTTGTGGTTTTTGTCTCATGTACTGAGAATATGTAGGAAAGGCAGTTTTTTCGGTTTGGAGTGTACTTTTTCTAGTGAGTAGTTGGCTCAAGGCGATTGTATCTATGTCTATGTATCCCACTTTGTCTGTGGTTATAGATATTAGAAAACCGAATGCATCAATGGATGTGTCCTGTCTAGTGGAAAGCTTCCCAGCATTCATCCGGCCCAATTTATGAATGGACTGCGGCTTGCCTTATCGATGGGCAACACCTACTATTTCCTAAGTTCCTGTATTCTTCCTGAATTCTTGCCTCTGTCCAGAACAGGCTCATGGTTTTGTGTCCAAGATAGGTACCACCTCCAAGCTCTGTGATATGGCCATGTAGTACATACCTGAAGAGAATGCTGAGGATCTCAGAAAACTCAGACATCAGTGTGACCAGTAAAGTCTCAGTGGAGACTACATAAAAACTCGGCTACATAAAAACCCAAGTAGCATGATCAAGAACTGTCAGTGCCATAGTTTTAATCTTGTGGAAAAGTCTGTCCCTGGGCCTTTTTCTTACCTATTGTTTGGCTGCCCTGAATGTCAGGCAGGTCTTTGCCTCAGGCCACCTCTTTGTAAAGCCTGAAGAATACAGTTTCCAAATGGAAATTAAGGGGCATCACCTGTAGCTCTTTAGTTAATTGCTTTGGAAAGGGATGTGTCTGTTTCAGGCTCTTGGCCCTGTGTGAGGCTGTGGCTTAGATTCTCAGCACCAGATGGAACTAAATAAAGATCCCATGTGTGCATTCAAAACAAAAATCGCACAAAGAGCAGTCATTGTGGACGAAGTCTCTCGCCTTCCTCTGTAAGGTTCCTGACCTCCGTGAAGTGAGAATAGGGATCCTTTTGGTAAATTAGTTCTTCAAAACCCTGCAGAGGCTAGCCCATAGGTGCTTGGGTTTTCTTATGACTCCAATTCACATAAAGAATCTATACCCGACAGCCAGTAGGCCTCAAATTTGAGAAGTGGAGCAGTATTAATGGCAGGCCTATTTGATTTCTCCTGGTTCTCAGGAAGGGTGTCCAGGCCAGCCTGACTTTAGGAAAATGAGGGGCATGGGAGCTTATTTTGGACACTGTCTTGGGCTGCACCCCTCATGGAAACCTCCAGCCATAGGTTATGATGATTGTCTATGTAGAAGAAGATGAGGGCCATGTGTGAATGTTTTTGTTTTAAATGTGGTCATTTCTGTGGTGGTTGGAAGAGATGACTGGGTAACCATCAGCTTGAACTCTGGTTTCATTTGTTTTTCAGACTGAGTTAAAGAAATGACCTCAGAGAATTATTGCCATGAATTGTGTTGGGATTTTAGGAGGGCATGCATGAGAGTCACCCATGGAACCTGAGATCTAGGCTCTGGGTGACCTTTCACAGAGCACTAGGAATCTCAGCCAGGGTATCACATGATTTATTCTTAAAGACTTGGAAGCCATAGTTGAGAGTCAAAACACACATGGTAGACCTCAATGGGCCTGGTTTCATGTGACCTTTTTGGCACTCTTTGGGAAGCCTTGCCTGTGAGGGTTCTCCAGAGCTTTCATTAAAAGGAGATTAAGCACCACTTAATGGTTCCTGAATGAATGGAAACCCAAATCATCCTACTTCATCCTTGAAATATGGCTAGATAAACACCAGGAAATTTTTTAAATTTCCATGACCAGCTGGCACAGGAGAACCATTGGATGTCCTGTTGCTGATCATGACTGTACCAGAAAGTGCCTTGATTGACTGGATTTCATGAAAACGCTGTAGAACAGAGATACCAGTAAGTTGGAGCCCGCTGAGAAGTGGGCCTTGAGCAGTGGAGAGCAGGTGTGATAAAACATCAGTGGTGGGGCCATGTGGATCTGCCCTTGGCTTTCAAATGACTTGTGATTCACATGGTGCAGCCAGCAGACCCTCATATGTAAAAGCATCTTGTTATGTTGAGAGCTTTCAGGGCAATATTCAGAATCAGGTTGCTATGGTCAAGGGGGCAAGCTGTATGCAATAGCAGCCCGGTTGGTGTATTCTCCTGCAGACGCTGATTCACCAGACGTGACGTAACTCCCTCCAGCACTGTGTTTCAGTTGAACTCCTTGTATTTCATGAAACAAATACCAAACTCCCAGTGCAGCTGAAGAAACACCATGAAAAGTGGAGAATGACCAAATGGCTTCACAGTCCATACGGGGATACACTAAGACCCCAGTGGCCACAGTTTACCTACAAAGAGAGGATTCAGCATTGTTGCTTTATGTTCACTGGAAAACAAGAAACCATATACTCCAGTTCACATAGATGCATACCCAGGTTTGATGGACTCACTACAAAGGAAGCTAAAGCTCCTGACAACAACATATATTTCAAGTGCCCAACCTCAGAGGCAGTTTCTCAAGAAGTCATTAGGCCAGCAGAGCTCCATGTTTGTGGAGTGTTTACCCTGTCCTTTACTTTTTGAATCTCCTCTACCACTTCCAAGGTTGTGAACTGCTGAACATTTTTTATTCTAGATATCTATTCACAGAGTTTTTTCCTCTTCTCTAATTGTGTCTTACTTGGGGCGATGGTAAGGTCAAGGCAGTGTTCTGGATGAGAGTGGGAAGATTTTTGTGTAGCACATGTTTGCATACACATTGGATTCATTTTCCTATATTCCATTCGAAATATAGAATCCCTGACACTAACCCACACCCTTCTAGACTCTACTTATCCAAACATGATCGAGAAAATAAACCTAACAGAAAAGAAGTACAGGCAGTTCATAGGAGGCATGGTGTATACTTGGACTTGCCTTTTGCTTTATCAAGGCTATGTGTTATCAATCTAGTCAACTTTTCATTGTAATAATTTTATATGAGTTTTGAAAGTTAACAAATATGTAAATTCTTCTCTCTCTTTCTCTGTAGTCTATTTAGCACATGTATTTTTATATGCTATATAGAATCCTACCTGGTATCACACATACATTCTTATGTGGTCGCTAACTTTGGCAGATACAAATTGTGAGAAGATATCACTCCCCCTAAATGCTGATGGAACTGAAAATTCAACCTATGGGTGAGCTTCATAGTTGAACAACATTGTACATAAAACAATGTTCAGTAAAATGAATATTTTTGGATCTGTGGATGATATATATTTCTGATGAATTTCGATTGGCATATATATTGCTACATTTTATGTATATGTATATATATATATATATAAAAAATCCAGATTTTTCAAAATATGAAATATATGTGTCTTTTATTATACACTTTCTAAATTCATTCATGTTCATGTATGTAGATTTATAATCAACTTTTCCCAAGATAATTCTCAGAAATATTCGTTTTCCTGAAATACATATTTGTTTACTAGTACTGAAAACTAACTTCAGTGAATGGTGCATACAAATCCTAATATTTCTACAGTAACTGACCCCAGTTTAACATCAATGCAAGTTAATAACTATGGGACATGATGTGTATTTTGACGTTAATTTTTATTCAACATTGGTGCATTACTATTTCTTCAGTTTATGTACATCATAGGATATGTGTTTTCATCCACAAGTTCAAAAATTTATAGGCAATTGACTCAATTTTAATCACTTCCTGCTTCAGAACACATGTATTCCTCCATGTTTCTTGACTGGCCTTTTCATGAGACTTCTTTCCAAACACATTATTTTAATTTCCATAAATATTTTTGAATCAAAACTCACACACTCTTCATGATAAACAGTAACACTAATATTACCATTAGATGTATAACTGGTTGGAATGAATGCATGTATATCTATATGAGATTTCATGTATATTTTCAGATCAATTGAATCCATTATTTAAAGTTGGAAACAGTTATTTATTCACAGTATGGTCTACTCATGAATCGTGTCTCTATTCATAGACACAGGGTACACCTATTTGTGTCCCCAATATAAATTTATAGAACTTCAAAATATTGCTCAGAGAAATGGTGTAAGAAATACTCATGTCACCTGATCTACATATTCATTTCATCACAGTAATATTCTTGACACAAAATGCCAAGTTCATACTTATGATTGTACCAAAACCTAAATTGAAGGTGAGCAGGATTACTAAAAACATCCATGTCCATTTTGCCTAATGCTTTCAAATTTCAATCCTATTCATTACTACATATTTGTTTCTTCCTAAGATTACATATTCAACCTTCCCCCTGTTGAAAATATCTAATCCTATCACTCACTTTACACTTTGCCCAATTTCCTAATGTCTATATTGATATCTGCTTTCCTAAATATTTTCCCCAGTTCATCATTGTGACTAACTCTTTACATGTGCTTACATTTACATTCACTCTCTAACTGAAACCCTATTGCAAAAGAACTTTTGGTCCAAATCCTATACTCATTCTTCTTCCTAAACCTACTGACTATCTTCCTAATCCTACCGACTATCCCTTTTTGACTGCATGTTCTCTTCTACATTCAATAATCCGAGGTACAAGATGCTATGCCATTGTATATTGAATTATCTGATACATCTGTGAAGAATGTAATTCAAACCTATGTATCCCAATCATGGGCCCAATGCCCATATGTGCTTCAAATCTTACCTAGATTTCTGTTTCTATACTTATATTTCCCCTGTATATTCTTATAAATATTGCAGGTTCCCAATACCAGTATTCATCCAGCAGAATAATTCCTAACCCAAATCCAACATGTTATTAACCCTAACCATACACTGTTCCCTCAATCTAACTTTACAGAAGAGCAGGTACAGAGTTGATCTTACAATACAGAAATGTAGGGGATCCTACACCTGCTGATAACCTCAAAGGTAGAATCAGAAATGAACACTGGAGAAGATGTAGGTAGCTAAATAGGACCTAAGAGAGCAAAAGTCATCTTCCATGGCAAACAACCTGGTCAGGATGAAGGGATGTGTCTGAATCAGCCTACGTCTTCTCAATACAGGGAAGATGGACCAAGCCAGGCCTGTGTGGATAGCTGTTCCTGGGTACCTATGGTTTATATACCATTCTAACTTGTGAAAGTATCACAGGAAGATGGGGCAGCCTCCATCTCATGGGACACTTGGAAGCAACTGTTAGGACAAACTGGTTGCCAAGGCAGTGACCTCATTCAGTTCCTTGAAGGAAGTTACCTCACCTTACTTCCTTCATCTGAACTTTGGATCCAGGTAGCGAGGCACCCAGAGCCAGTCCCAGTCCCCCTAGTCCCAGTGGCCTCACTTGTTTGGATTTACCAAGGACAGAGTCAGTCTTTCTTGGTACCTACTGATGTGAGGATGGCCAAATGCCATGAAAGTTGTGAAGTGGGGCCTTTTCTGAGAAAGAATATAGTGGCTCATCGCTGGCTCCTGACAACTTCACAGAGTTGGCCAAGATTTGAGACAGGACAGGCCACTGCTTGGGAACATAATATGGCCCACCAGTCAGAGGACACTCCATATATTTGCAGTCCTACTTGGGGAAAGGAGGTGCCTTTGTGGGTGTGTGTTTGAGTTTGTGGTTTTGTCTCATGTGCTGAGAATATGTAGGAAAGGTGTTTTATTTGGTTTAGAGTTGACTATTTCTAATAAGTCATTGGCTCAAGATGAGTCTTTCTTTGTCTATGTATTCCACTGCGTCTGTGGTTGTAGATATTAGAAAACAGAATGCATCAATGGATGTGTCCTGTCTAGAGGAAACCTTTCCAGCATTCATCCGGCCCAATTTATGAATGGACTGTGGCTTGCCTTATTGATGGGCAACACGTTCTATCTTCCTAAGTTCCTGTATTCTTCCTGAATTCTGGTCACTCTCCAGAACAGGCTCATGGTTTTGTGTCCAAGATATGTACTCTTAGACCAGGATGCAAGAAATGACCACTGACTCCAATTAAATTCAAATTAAATGAAGCTTATTATTTCGACCGGCTGGGCTGCCCCTCCTACCCAAAGCCACGGGAACAAGAGAGCATCAGCAGCTTTCCTGCAGCCTAGCTTCATAGCCCAGAAAGTTACACAAAGGGTGGTTACAGATAACAGAACTATGAGGAGCGTAACACTAATGGTAGTTTACATTTTGGCTGGCCCTGACATCAGAATTTCTGAAAGTCATTAGAGCCTCAGAGAGGGTCATTATCTGGCCAGGGAAGGCCAAGATTTGTGAGGCATCCCTAAAGTTTCAGAGAGGGCTGCTATCTGGTCAGAGAGCCAGGCATGGTGGAGTTCAAGGCACGGGCATGCATTCCAAGCAGTTTCAGAATTTGCAGTAATTTATAGTAAAGCCAAAATTATCTTTTCATGGCTTTGTGGCAAGATGGCTCCCAATTTTAAGTAAAAATCAGGTTTGATCTATCATTTCCCCCTTTTCTTATGTGTCCCTTTCAAATTTTTATAGGGTAGGTGAAGAGCACTGAGGGAATTTTAATCCCTCAGGTAACAGTCTCCAACTCTTTTTGAACTCACCCAAAATTGGTCTCTCTAATTTGATCTGATTTAATTAATTACTTGTATTGACGTCTATTTATTTTTGGCTCCATTGTTGTTAGAAGAGGGGCGTTGCTCATTTTGGCTTCTTCTGAGCTGAGAGGGGTGACTTGAGTGGGCATGGTGTGAGGGACATGAGTTTCCTTCTAGAAGTCAGTTCGGTTTGGAGTCTGGTTGGGAAGAACAGTTTGTAAAGTCATCTGGGGAAGGGTGCTTCTATGAGAGACAAAAACCATGAGTACCGAATAAATGTTGCAGCAGCTAGAACATGTCACTGTATAAAAGAAATGTAAATCTTTAACAATTTTAAAGTAATCAGGAATGTAAACACAACATTAAACTTTTAGTTTTACAGATGTCCTTTTCCATATGATGCAGTTTAATAATATCATCTGATCATGTAAAATCCTTTTACTAGTATGACCTCTGTGTCTAATAGAGAAGCCTTTAATTCTGTTACTCAGGGCTGGATAATCATACTAGCAAACACCAAGCCTACCTGTGTAGGTTAGGAATATCTGTAGGCCTTAAAATAAAAACTTCTGTCTCTGGCAGCTCCTCTTGATAGTCTCTTTTTATAGTTATCAGGCATTTCTGTCTGAGAATCCTTCTTTGTAGCCTCCAGTCTTACTTATTTTGGGAGGCTAACATAAAGTGTATGCCTTAAAATATTATTATTATTATTATTATTATTATTATTATTATTATTATTATTTAAAATGCCCAGGAATGGCTGTGTTATGTCTTTGTTTTTATGTCTTTGCTAAGTATTTAAGATGAAGCAGTCAAACTGACTTTTGTTTCTATCTATTGTTAACAGTTAGCTGAGTTTTTATGGGAGTCATTCCTGGGGAAACATGAGAGTAGCTTGTCAGTTCTGTTAGTGCCATTTGCGGTAGGATGGGTCCAGGTCTTCCTTGATTATGTGGCTTCCCTTGGAAGCCTCAGGGATGTCTCCCTTCTCTGATGACCCTCCTCTTTATAGCAAATGTACTGATTGGCTTTCTGTTCTCCAGGGGTCTCATTAATCTCCCTGATAGGGAGGTTATGTGGTCCAGAGTTGCAAAGCTCTTTAGAGAAGTCCCCTCTTCCCTGGATTCAGACTGACTCAGAGGGCAAGAGCCAAATATTGGTTTTTATGGCCCTTTTAATTTAACTTTAATTTTAAAACTTAATCTTAAACATTCAGCAAATACATTTTAACAGCCTTATATTAAGCCTTACATTATTGAGTACTGGGCTTTAATCTATAAATTTATGATTATTTATCTTTTTTATTAATTGGGAACTGTATTATCCTGTCTTGTAGGTGATGGCTTATTATCTTAAATTAATCCAGGTTGTGTTCTTAAAGCAACACCTCTGCAAAACACTAACAGGGAATCTTTAGATCATTTATAAGGAAATTACAAAATAAAATTAACAAGAGTAAAAACATTTAGTTCATGTAATAGCTACCCTGAATTTTCGTATACATTATATTCCCTGTTTGAGATCCTAGTAATCTTGACAGAAAAAAAACAACTTTTGAACATAACTTTAAATGAACTAAAATCTGCCCTACTGCTTTTGTAGTCATTCTCACATGTGGTAAGATGGGACACAAAGCCTTATCTCAGGTAAGGCAGGGCTCTTCCTAAATCTTAAGTGTTCTAGTTCTAAAGCTGATCTTTGTTTTTTTAAATATCATTTTACAAAGTTTACATAAATTGTTTGAGGTCACATGAACATTAAACAACACCATATGATATCACATTTAAAACGTGAATTAAAGAAAGGCTGAAAATTTTTAACTTTTTATGGAAAGGTAGCAAAATACTTTGTGCTTTACAATGTTAACCTTTATATAGATTAGGCTCTCATCAATTTAAAAATACATTTAAATTGTTCCCCAATAAAAAAGTAATATAAAACTTTACATATCTTATTGATAACAGGTAAATAAATCCCAAATATATTTTTAAGCTTAAAATTACCATACAACTTTAGAACACCAGATTGATATAATGTTTTTTAAAGCTTCTTTCTTATAGACTTGTATACCTGGAAGATATGAGCACATTAAAAGCTCATATCTTTATATTAACCAAATTTAGCTTTCAAAGAAATGACAGTACAATGCTTTAAAATAACAGTTCTTTTTTAACCAGTTGTTTAATTTTTATGATTTCTTGCTCTAGAAAGAAATAAAACTTAATAAACACAACATTATGGGTAAACTTATGTTTTACGTAATTTTTGTCTTTTTAACACATGACTGATTGTAAAAACAAACTTATACAGACCTTAGTAAATCAATCAGATATCTAACAAAGGTACTCATGAATGAGTAATCCCATATCATATTTATTTTACTTATTTTATCAAAATATTAGAAAAGTGTATTGAACAGTGTTAACAATTTTTTTTTCCTTGTTGAAGGAAAAGACCTAGAACCAAGGCATATTAGATGTTTTATAGACATTAATATTTTATTAGTTTTTTGAACATCTAGAAAAACTTGTAAGGTTAAATTTAAAGACATTTATTTTTATCTGTTTATCTAATTTAAGTTGAACCATTTAAATCATGTGAATTACAGATTTTTGGATCCATTTTTTAGAATTCTTTATGAGCGCTCTTTATATATGTTAATTTGTATATCATATATATGATAAATGAACATATGTACATATAGGCACACAACACATAACACAAGTGTGCACACATAACAATAGTAAAGGCTTTGTAGCCTTTGACAGGTGAAACCTCCATTGCAATGTTTAAAAACTCCACAATTTATCAAAGATAGAACTGATCAGAAAAACATTAACCTAGGTCTGTGGGATCAAAATCACGAGCTCAAAAAAAAAAAAAAAAAAACAGAATCTAAGGAAAAAAAAACAAGAGTCCTAGAAAAAATGACTGGCCAGTAATTAGTAAATACCATTTAATTTACGTTTTTTCCCCCCCTTAGGCCTCAGATCAGTCTCCTATTGAGCTTGCAGGCTTCTTTCATTTGCAGTTCAACATAAGTCCTGGCTGAGGTCTGGAAGAAGCAGGGAAAAACTGATATTCTGAGCAGACACCTTAGGCCTAAGGCATTTTAACCATAAGTCATAATTTTCAGGTTCAGGTGTTGAAAAATATGATACAAGTTTAAGATGCAATTCACAAAATTTTATATCTTTACATCTTGTTTTGTCAACAGATACTATACTATGATTTACTATCCTTGTCCAAATTAATGCACTGGTACGCACAATGACATTTTCCCAGGCTACCCAATTCAAAAAATGGTGAACAAAACTGAATAATTGGGAAGTTACTTGCCAACTTGGAAGTAGAGTTCTTTAATTTTCCATCCTAGCATTTACATTCTCTGGCATGAATTATCTGAAATCATAAACTAAACAATTATCTAAACCCAACTTTTAACTGCAAGATTGTGCAATGCTTCACAAACCCATTCAGATACCAGAATGTTACAATAAAACATCATCTTTTAAACACACATTCAGCCAAGATCATTCCCAAGAAACAATTTATAATATCAACACATTATTGTACATGTCTTAAGAGGCCAGAAACAAAGACACAGGACAGACTGACAGAAAGGAGCTCCAGACCATGGCTGACAGACAGAAATCTTTAAAACAGGGAAGATAAGAGAAAAATCTCCTACACCAGTGGCACCATAGATATCCCCACAAGGGCACCAGATGTTTTCACAGAAGGACAACCTGAAATGTAAAATCAAGGGTCTAGGTGGCGACTTTACTGCAGTTAGTGTCCCCTTTTTCTTTTTCTCTTTTTTTTTAAGTAGAGAGAGGTGGCATAATAGTTACAGTGCAGGGAAGGAAGGTGAGAATTCCCTGAAGCAACAGGGCTTAGGCAGCTGCTGGGAGTCCCTCAGTCCCTCCTTTTACTTACAGGATTAGCTCCTCTGGTTTGGTTCCACCCCAGGAATTCTCCATATCTTCTAACATTTCAGTAGTTAGCTCTCAAAAATTCCCTGGGGCTCCTTTAGAGTTACCTCTGAGGTGTCAAAATTTGTAACTGAAAGTTCCATTCCTCTCCTTGAAGTCAATTAATGCCAATTTAATAATGGGGACAGGGTTTTGAGAAAAAGAAAAATGGAGGTTTATTGCTTTGCTAACAAAGGAGAAACACAGGGGACTCTGCCCCACAGGTTGTGACTCTCTTGATCTGGAGGGGAAAGGGGTTTTAAAGGAGTTTCACTTGTTAATCTGGGAGATACTCAGTTCTTAGATCCCCAGCAGGCATTGCCCTCTGCAGTGGGTGTGTTCCAGGCAGCCAGCTAGGGGCTTCTCTCATCCTGCTTAACAAAGGAGGGTAAAGTTCATCATCGAAGTTCCTTAAAACACAGTCCAAAGGGGTGTCAGGCTTACTTGCTTTATTACCCAAGTTCATGTCCAATATCCTTAAGTTTTTACCATAGAAGTTACACAACAAAAGGCACAAAAACAAACAAACAAAAAACATATAGAACACAGAACAAAACACAAGAAAACAGAAACCTGGCACTGAAGCAGAAAAACAGAGGAGCAATGCAGCGTCTTGCTAAAGCTCCCAAGGTAGGAGCACATGCGTGCCCAGTGGCGCCTCTCTACCCTTCCAGAGGAATTCCCTACAGAACAGAAAAGAGGACAGAACGATTTCTCATTATTGTCCCAGACAGGAGTATATGTGAGCCTCGCCAGGCCACCTCTCTGTCTTCAGAAGAGATCTCCCTTAACCGGTTAACAGATGTTATAAAGGCACCACTTAACTATAGAGGCCTCCTCCACCAGGTGCTTGCTGATAGTTTTAGTGCAGCAGTTTACTGCAGTGCTCCAGGGCCTGAGACTCACTCCTAGCCCTTGGAACATCTCAAGGTGTGCACCCCTAGAGTGGCTCTCTAGCCTGGAGACCTGGAGCGAAGGCCAGATTTAGAATTTCCAGCAGTCTAGTCTTGTGGTCTGGTCTGGAAGGGTCATCTCGCTGAGGCATCCAAAATTTTAGATCAGAATGGAAGAAAAGACCACTGACTTCAATTAAAATCAAATTAAAGCAAGCTTTTTATTTTGACGGACCAGGCTGCCTCTCCCACCCCAAACCTCGGGAACAAGACAGCAGCCATTGCTTTCCTGCAGCCCAGCTTTAAAGCCCAGAAAGTTACACAAAGGGGGGTTACAAATGACAAAACTCTGATGAGCTTAACACAAATGGTAGTTTACATTTTGGCTGGCCCTGACATCAGAATTTATGAAGGTCCTTAGAGCCTCAGAGAGGGTCGTTATCTGGCCAGGGAAGGCCAAGATTTGTGAGGCCTCACTAAAGTTTCAGAGAGGGCTGCTATCTAGTCAGAGAGCAAAGTATGGGTGATTTCAAGGCACGGGCAGGCATTCCAAGCAGGTTCAGAATTTGCAGTAATTTATAGTAAAGCCAAAATTATCTTTTCATGGCTTTGTGGCAAGATGGCTCCCAATTTTAAGAAAAGATCAAGTTGGGTCTATCAAAGATGACTCATTGAATTACTAGTTAGAATTTCTTCTGAGGATTTTTTTCATTAAACTTAAGCTGGGATAAATAATATATATTTCATTCATATCTGCTTTTCCATTAGATTTACACCCCCAAGGACTGTCAAGGGGCAAACTTCAGCTGAGAATGAATTTAAAATTCAGAAAAGAAGCAGTAAATGAGAAAGGAGAGAGAGTGTTCCTGATGTCATTCCTATGTTATATTGAGCAAAATCACATCTTAGTAATCTATGGTAAATTCATGACTCTTGGTCACTGGATTTCCCCTTTATTTCCAAACTATTTTTTCTTGGATTTGTGCGTTCAAAGTCAAGAATTTGGTGATGTCATTTTGTAGAAATGATTTGTTATTTTTAAAAGAGGATTGATTTACATGAAAAATTAAATAAATGTCATTGTATTTCACACATATTTTTAATTGTCTAGTTAATCAAACTGCAATCATAACTTTGGGTTATTTACTATATTGGTTAATGAGTGTATTTTACTCTTGTCTAGTATATATTTACATTAATTACAAGTACATCTTCAAAATAAAGACTTAACAGTGTAAACCTCAGCCAATTCAAGGTATGCCAGTCTCTTTGGTATTTAAAAGTGTAATATTTTTCAATGTTATCATCACTCTATATTGCACAACTTGATATGTCTAGAAATACTTGTATTGATTTTTATGCAACACGGGTTGTACCTGAAATTTATGCAACTATATTTTTAAAACTTTGATAAAAATTATAATAAAATGTAGAATTAAAAAATTCCAGTCAATGCATTTACTCCTTCTTATAATCCTACATATAAGATAAGGCTTGCAGTGAACAATGTGTTGAGAAGCAAACTACTGAGTGGATAGAAAACAAAGTTTTTTAAATGTAAGATCTAAAGTAATCTCTAGAATTATAAAGTAATGTATACATATAATCACTTCATCATAATCTTGGCCTAAACATAATTACTTTTTGAGTGAAGCTAAAGCTCTGGCTACATCAAAGCAACTGATTGAGGATTAAAGACAGATAGTACGAAATACCTAAGGAATGTTGAACTACAATTTATATTTCTGTGAATATTAATATTAGTTGTATTCTTCTGTGTAAGCATAAGGTTTACGTAATTAAATACAAAAACATGTAATTGTACAAACACACATACTTACGTAGAGGAAATTCCAATAATTGAGCTTTAAAAAACAATAGTTTGCTAAATATCTTTAAAATCTCACACTATCAGGCATGTAAATGAAAAATAATGTTATTTAAATGAGTTACAAATACTATTCGGTTTTACTATCTCTTTTATGAATATTAAACATTCATTTATTCTAACCTCTTCATTTAATAGAGGTTACCATTCAAGAAGTCTAAAAGATAACTTGAGCTTCTGAAAGAACACAGAAGGAAAACAAGGTCAAGTCCTCTGTAATTGTCTTTAGAGCACTGTGCCATAATTACATTTTTACCATTACCTAGGAAGATTATTAACAGAAGAATCTTCTTTTATTGAGATAACATTGTGACTCCTACATCATTTCATTTAAAACTGTTAAATATGCTCTAACAATTTTTCAGATGGTTGTAAATGACTTACCATATTTTCAGTAATGGCATAGAATGGAACTAGCATTCTCATTTGTTTGTAACAATTTGCTATTTGGTTGACAATGAAATAAACAGACTGGCATACCACTAATAATCTGATTGGCACTCAGTATCTTTAAATGTAAATGAATTGGCTACACATAAAAATAAAGCCATTTAATACAAAAAAAAAAATATTTCTGCTTCAGAAAGTTTGGCGAAATTCTGTTCACATGCCTACAGAGATAATACACTTGAGTAGAGTAGTAGTTGTCCATTTAGAAGACTGCTAGTTCTTATTATTATTTCTTGTGTCTTTTCTAACTCATATTAAAGTATATTATCTTTAGTTAGCTATTTATGATCCATTTCATACTACATCATACAATTTGTGTTAAATAGTTTTTTTGGATATAATAATAAAAATGTAGTGTAATGTGTAAACATAATGGACTAGTTAATTAAATTCTAAGAATGTAGTGGACACCTAAAAGTTGCAATAAATGCTTATATCATGGATTCTAATTAGGAAAAAATATTGGAAATTAATATATTTTGATAGGAAACAGAAGATTATCATAAAACAAGCAATATGCATAAGTTGTATTTTCTATTAGTGCAAATTTGATTGTTGTCCTTATCTATTTCTGTAGGTAGGTAGAATCACAGTTTTTCTATCTAAATAAAATATTATATCACGCATGAAGTGTTAATTCTTACATATATAATTCTACTAGAATTCTCACAATTGCTTAATCAAATACTTTAATTATATTAGAATTTCTGTACTCTAATAAAATAGCAATGTTTTTGTACAAGTTCTACTTATTATCTTCAAACGTTATTTTATCAATTACAAGAAAGTGCATGTAAGTCTATTTTTAATCTACATTATGACAAATCAACCAATGGCTTTGAAAGGTCTTTGCAACTGGTAAAATATATGAGAATTTTTTGCTTTTTTTAAGCCCTCAATATTAATTAGATTCCAAGATATTGTTTGATTGTGAGATGAGTCATTGAATAAGAACAACAACAACAAAAAAAGTTTGCCTCAATTATTAAAATAAATATCATAAAAAAATCTTAATATTTTATAATTTTGATTATATTAATGAGGATCAATTTAAAGTTACATTTAAATTTTTTAAATCATTTATACTTGAATGCCTGCCAGTAATTCAACATTTTAATATTTATTGAAATTTATAGTAATTTGACAGAATCATATGAAATTTGAGAAACCTTAATATCAAAGCACAAACCTATGCCTAGAAACTTAGAGATCAACTATATTTACATTCTAAAAAATTACTATGATATTTTAAATTCTTCTGGAAAATAAGATATTGAATCCTTTTAAAATATCCAAAAACTTAATTGGAAAACTTCAATTTCTAAGAAAGAAGCTTATAGATTTTTTTGCCATAGGCAAAAAATCTATTTTATAATAGATTATAATTATAATTATAAGAATATATTAAGCAATTATTGCACTAATATTTAAAAAGAATATACATGTACAGCAGTGATGTATGAGGCTAATAAAATAAATTTACAAATACTTTCTGTAACACTATAATATTGTAAAATATTATCAGCAGGCTAGAAATCACATCATCATATACTATTTAACTAGTTCAGTCTACAGTTATGATAATATGTATGATTTATTATTACTATAGAACAATAAAAGAATAAAACTTGGAGTTCTCCAAATGCCTTATTCAAAATATTGGCCTTATCTTTAAAAATTGCTAAAGAAATTACAGTGTTATTTAGGGGTAGCCATCAGGGAGAGCAATAAGGGGAAACCATCTCAGTGGGTATAACTTTTGGCAACACTTTTGACTTCCATTTTGTGTGAATGGCTGCAGGTATTAATTTATACTTATTCATGAGTGATAACCATTGAGTTGATTAGAAAGATGAACTTTCTGGGAAAAGAAATCTGAGAGACATGAATGCTGAGAGATCAAGGAAATTTTGTAGTTCCTGTTTCTTAAAGTTTTTCAACTGAATTCCTCATTCCATATATCCATTTTCTACTCTGACTTTGAAGATATGACTTCAGTAAAGAGAGCCTGTCAAATTGAACATATCCTCTCTTTTGCCAATCTCTTATCACACAAAATCAATGACTTCCTTTTGTTGGCCTGAATTTCACGATAGTTTACCAAGTTCCTGGAAGAAATGAGACTCCATCAAACATGCCACAAAGTATCTTTGCTTTGCATAGCATGCCTCAATTGACACATGTCCTGAGTAGCCTATAATGATCATACTATAAGGATTTCCAATGCATCCAGCCCATCATTACCAAACAAATATTATAGCTATTATGTATCTTATTCACTACTTCCTTTCTGTGCTTCAAATCAATTAATCACTGATGAAAATTTTAGTGACTGTAATGTTGCATTACATAAATGATTATTCCAAAACACACTTCCATGAGCACATAACACTGACTATAAATAATAATATTGTTTTTGGCTTCAGAACAGCAATGAATGCAAACCTATAATCAATGTTGTAGATATTTTCTCATATTGTTCCTGATCCTTTTTTTCCAGAAACCTTTTAATATGTAAAAACAAGAAAAATAATTCTTCTAAATTTCTATACATGAAAATCAGCTCATATTGAACTTTGGGCTAAATAAAGCAAATAGGTCTAACAAATATAATTGCACACATGTATGTATATATAGTACTTCAGAATAGGTTTCTTCATAACATATAATTAAAATAGTGAAATATGGAAAGTTTCTTCTTTCTTTATACACAGGAACCTATAGTGCTTATCATTTTTCCTTCACTATTAAATGAAGTTTTGCCTTCCTCCCACCCTCCCTTCTCATTTTTTAAATTCTTCTTTAACTTTTTATTTTTGTGAGTTATACAGATATAAATTTCATGAAAAAGATACTAAACCAAAGTCATTTACTAAAAAGTATTATCCATATATTTTTTCTCCAATATGTGAAATGTGGTAGCAGAAAAAAGATGTTAATTATATTTTATTCATAAATAAACAAAAACGGATCCTGAATATCTTAATTAACCAGCACTGGTTTCATAAGACATATGAAATAACTCTTTGTTTCAGAGTTTACTAATAAATATGGACTAGAGCCAAAACAGTGCATCTGTAATTAGCAATCACACTAAAAACATTTCTTTACTGAGGTAATTTTATTTACTCAGATGGTTTATGTAGTTCACTAATTAAAACCTTCTGTGATAAAACTGAAGGCAAAGTTCCATAAATAACAGGACTAAAAAATTAAACATAAAGTCAGGTTTATGAAGGGAACTTATCAGATATATATTTGTAGTATACTTTCTAAAATTTTCTCTCCTTTTTCGTAGCACAGTTATTTTAATGTTATTGTGCACAATGTAGATATTCAAACTCTAAAATTAAATGCTATTTTTGCATTGTAGTCATGAATTTTCAATCATTTCAAAGAAATTATCACATGAAAATTTAATCTTCTCTTTGTATGTCATATACATATTTTAAAATATCTTCAAACTTTTTGTTCTTATAGTTATCTGTTCCTCTTTAGGCAAAATGTTATTAATAAAAACCACTAACTCTAGATAAATATTGGTTTTAAACTGGTGTTAGACAGATATTGTTACTGCATCAAATGTTTGCAAAATCATCCTAAGCTTCTATCTGATACTCTGCTGGTACATTTAGACACAGAGGCTTCTTTCCATATAGCATCAGACTTAATACTAAGCAGAAAGAGAGAGGCAAGAAAGTAAAGAATATGACTTTTTTGATACTTACTATTATGCCTTGAATAGTCATTCACTTTGAGGATTTTTTCTTGATGAGCAATATGAGAATATTGACTTTGGTAATCTTCCAAGTCAAGTGATAAGCTTGTCATTCTGACAATAAATTTATCAAAAAATCTGATATATTTTAGGGTAAGGTAGAAACTGAAGAACTAAAAATAACAGAAAATAACTATATAAAATCTTCATTGGGTTCTTAATAGCATTAATGTGAAAAACCTATACTCTTCTTTTTTTAATTGAATTACATAATATTAACTAAACATAAATGATTATGAGCATATGTTTTTTTTTTTAAATGTTAACAGTATAAATGGTCTAGATGAGCTGGGGATATAGTTCAGTTGGTAGAGTGCTTTCCTTGCATCCACAAGGCCGTGGGTTCAATCCCCAGTACCACAACAAACAAACAAACAAATAACAACAACAACAGCAACAAAAACAGTAAATGGTCTACAAAAAGCCATTACATTTTTGTATTATTTCATAAATAAGGTAGAAACATGTTTATGAAAATTAATAACTCAACTTTGAATTTTTATGATGACTTTTTTGTTACTAGATTCAGTCATTTTCCATTTTCTTTTTACCAGCAAATGTAATATAAATAATCTAGTTATTCAAGCCTATTTGAAGTACAAATTATTAAAGCAACCCACATGAACGAGTAAATTACATGCATTGACACATTGAGCAAATAAAGTGATTGAATTCACTACATATTTATACTAGATATTCCATTAATCTTACTTTGACATTGCAATTTAAATTGTATCATTAATAAGGCAAAACAAATTGTAGCTAGCAGTATTTTTTTCAAGTGTTTTAAAAGTCCTACATACTTTTTGAGTGCAAAGCAGCAAGAAATACTCATACTAAAAATGATGATAAAGCAGAATTCAAAGACACTGAATGATTTATTCAATGTCATTGTTCATTCCTTGTTTTATGACAGATTTTAATATATTTTAAATCAGTTGAACTTCGTGAAGAATGAAAATAAAAATGACCTGATCACTAAGAAAACAATGAGAACTTATTCAGAAAGTTAATAAACATTAGATATAAGGCAAACTTAAATCAGTAATTTAGTTTATTTTACCAGAAAAGAAAGGTTATTTTCATGGAAGTAAAATGATTATAGTACTTTTTCTGTGGATTGATTAAAACACAAAATAACATGCATTGGAGAAAAAAAAATAGCCTCTAAAACAAATTGTGCTGGGAAAACTGGTAATCCATATATAGTAGATTGCAGTTGAACCTTATATCTCACCCTGAACAAAACTCAACTCAAAGTGGATCAAGGACCTTGTAGACCAGAGACCTTGTACATACTATAAGATAAAACAGGCCCAACTCTCTATCATATTGGCTCAGGAACATACTTTCTCAATAAGAATCCTAAAGCACAAGAAGTAAAAATCAAGAATCAATAAATGGGATGGAATCAAATCAAAAGTTCTTCACTGAAAAGGAAAAAAAAATCAAGAACATGAATAGAGAGCCTATAGAATGGGAGAAAATCTTTACTACCTGCACCTCAGATAGAGCACTGACCTCCAAGATTTGCAAATAAATCCAAAAAACACCCCCCAAAAACATAAAATTCTGATCAACAAATGGTCATAGGAACTGAACAGACACTTCACAGAAGAAGAAATATGACTGTCATCAAATACAGAAAAAATGTCCAAAATATCTAGTAATTAGAGAAATGCAAATTAGAAAATTAAAACTATACTGAGATTTCATCTCACTGCAGACAGAATAGCAATTATCAAGAATACAAGTAACAATAAATGTTGTCGAGGATGTGGGGAAAAAGGTTCACTCATACATTGCTGGTGGGACTGCAAATTGGTGCAACCAGTATGCATAGCAATATAGAGATTCCTCAGAAAACTTGGAATGGAACCACCATTTGACCCAGTTTTCCCACTCCTTGGCTTATACCCAAAGGACTTAAAATCAGCATACTTCAGTGGCGCAGCTATGTCAATATTTAAGCAGCTCAATCCACAATAACTAAGCCATGGAACAAACCTAGGTGCCCTTCAACATATGAATGGATAAAGAAAATGTGGTATATTACAATGGAATATTACTCAGGTATAAAAAAGAATGAAATTATGGCATTTGCCCGCAAATGGTTGAAACTGAAGAGTATCATGCTAAGTGAAATAAACCAGTTCCCCCCAAAACAAAGGTGAATTGTTCTCACATGTGGATACTAACCCATAACAACAGAGAATGTGGAAGGGGTGTATGGAAGTTTATTGGATTGGACAAAGAGGAATGAAGGGAAGGGAGGGGAGATAGGAATTGGAAAGATAGTAGAATGAAGAGGACATAAATTTCCGTATATGAATACATGACCCGTGTAACTCTACATCATGTTCAACCACAAGAATGGGAAGAAAACTGTAATAGGTTGCAATACATGCATGGATAATATGTCAAAATATGCCTTACTATCAAATATGTCTAAAAACAATAAATAATCAAATAAAATAAAACATAAGAAAAATCCTGCTTTAATTTTATTAGTTAATTCTTGTTTGACTAAATGATTAAGTATAAAAATATCAATTTTGATTCACAAATTTGAATAAAATTTTGAAATTCCTCATGGAAAAAAAATCAATTATTGGTGCTATGACTTTTGAAGATTTCATCATAAAAGGTAACCATTGGTATTGGTAAGATAAATGAATCTCCAGGCACAGTGACTGCATGCCCACAATCCCAGCAGCTTGGGAGGCTGAGGCAAGAGAATCAACAAGTTCAAAGCCAACATCAGCAATTCAGTGAAGCCTTCACTAACTTATCGAGATCCTTTCTAAAATAAGAAATAAAGATGGCTGGGGTGTGCCTCAGTGGTTGAGTGCTCCAGTGTTCAATCCTAAGAACAAACAAACACACACAACAACAACAACAAACAAAAAAGGAAAAATGAATCAATTTTGAATAGGTTCTTAAATTTATTTTATTTATTTTATTTTAGGATAAAATCAACACTAAATGACTGTCCCATATGTCTCTAAAATGAGAATAAGAGACTGTATCCTTCTAAACAGCAAACTACATTTACCAGCCCCTCAATAGAGAGGTCATTTAAATGTCTAGAATAATGTTTCTACACTTTTACTTATTCTTGTTTCCAAATTAATAATAGAAGTCATTAGAAATGTTCACAGTCCATTGAAGAATTAATGTGAATAATGGGGATAAAAATAAAATATGGTAACAAAGTATTTCATAAAAATCTGCAGGATGGAATCAAAGTATCAAAGCCATCCAAAGAAAGACCTATCACTTTAGAAAATAAAATCAATGAAAACAATGGTCCATGTCTAATATATACAGGGATCCTTTATTTTGCATGGCTCTGAAGCTATAAGTTCCAGTGAGCATGTTGCCAAGTTGCAGCTTTGGAGTGATGCCTTTACTTGGAAGGATGCTGCTATATCTTCTGTTGTCCTACTTAGCTCTCTATGCTTGTTCTCTAAGTGTGCTGCTCTCAACTTTTTTCCAACACTCTCATCCTAATTTGAAGACTTTTCAAAAGACAATTTTTATAGAATTAAATCTACACTGTGTCACTCCATAAAGTATTCTCTAGCCAAACTTCCTCTGAATGCACTAAATGCATGCGTAACATTTTTAGCATTTATATTTCTTTACTTTCTTTTGATACTTACTACATTATAAATTTCTTTAGGATTAAACATAGCTTCAGATTTTATTTTGTATGAAATTTCATCAGCTTTGTAATTGCCCATACTGCCAAACAGTTATTTTTTTCTGTTTTAATATGTAATTTAGACACATTAAGAGCAGAGCATTTATTATTTATGCTCAGGCCTCAAATATCTGTGGAGAGATCAGCTTCAGGAACCACTCCTCTTGGATGTAAGATCTGTGGATGTTCAAAACCCTTTTAAGGGATGGTGCAGTATTTTCTTAAGATCAATGAACATCTTCCCTTACACTTAAAATCATCATAGATTAATTATAATTTCTAAAAAAATGTAAGTGCTTTCTTAGTAGTTGTTATGCTGCATTGTTAAGGAAACAACAAGAAAATAGGTTTGTAAATCTTCTTTAGAAATGTGACTTTTCTGAATAATTTCAATTGACAGTTGGTTGAATTCATGGATGCAGAACTCACAGAAACAGAGAGCTAACTCTATCTAAATTTAAACTTACAGTAGGTGAGAGCAGAAGTTGCATATTCTATCTCTTTCTCTCTCAAATATATGTATGTGTGTGTGTATATATAATATGCTTATCTACTCTAAATTTTAAATTTCTAAATATGTATAAGTATTCTTTTTGTGGTACATAATACTCTCATCACCATTTGAATTTCACCAAAGAATATCATCAAAGGAAAACTAACTAGCTGAGCACAATCAATTGTGAGGGCATGAAAAGACAGAAACAACACACTGATTGTTATCCTAGGCCACAAAGTTCTGGGGCTGAGTCATTAGATCACAATATCTGACATCTAAGGCAATCAGTATTGAAATTTTTATATAATTGGAGACTTCATTTGCAGGCAATATTTACATGTCCAAATATTTTATATCATTGTTAGTTAGCATTTCACCTCAAAGCAATTTTATTTTACACTGATAGAAGTTTCCTTAAATTGCTGTTACCATAAGAACACATGATTTTGAAGTAATAAAAAACACTGCTGATGAAACTAATGTTAATGACATGATAGATGATTTAGCCAAAGAGTCACAAATGCAAAGCAGGTTTTGTTTACATGCAATTATACACTATTATAAAAAAATAAAATTTCCCCTTGTTTAAAGAAATTATTTACAATATAATAAACATTGCATCAGAATATGTAGAAATATTTCTGTTCTTATTATTATAATTGGAATTATTGTGAAAGTTTAGTTCAGCTTTATTTGGGAGCTTATCTCTGATTTATATAATCTTGGAAATACAGTGTGTTCTTCAGAAATTTTTAAATATAATTTGCTACTAAAAACTGGATATTTTTCATATAAATTTTATATATTCTTAAAATTTATACTAATGCAAAATAAAGAATGGACATAGCTATAATTGAATACTCTTAGACACTGAACAAGTTGCTCAGTTATCTACTACTAAAAGGAAAACCAAAGTCCTCATCAAATATCTGAAAGTGTGTAAATTCTAAAAACTGTCTATCTCATTGTTTCAAGTTCTACCATTTGTGTCAAAATGTAGAATAAGTGAAGAAAACTAGTATCATAATTTAGGAGAGAACCTATAAAATAGATAAATGGCTATAGAACATTTCCTATGCACATTACCTGAAATGATAGTGATATAGTATTTCATTAAGTTTGTATTTTTTTTTTGTATTTGATTGAATTCTGGGGCACTTGACCACTGAGGCACATTCTCAGCCTTATTTTGTATTTTATTTAGCGACAGGGTCTCACTGAGTTGCTTAGGGCCTCATTTTTACTGAGGCTGACTTTGTGCATCATATTCTAAAGAAATTTTTGAGGTGGGACTTATTATTATTATCATTTTCCACCAGAAATCCATCAAAATAATCTGTCAATACAACATATTCTTGTTTGGATAGAGTAAGAAATAGTTTTTAGACTTCTGTAAACACTGTGGATATCAATATGCCATTTATACTTTCAATATTTTGTGTTCTTCCAAACAAAATAGAATTACAACACTTATAATTTATGCAAATTTCCTACATCATGCATTTTCATGCTGAAAATTAAAGAGAATCTGAACAAAGTCTGTCTAATGAGACATGTATTTTAATTATGCATTAAAGAACTCTTGTCTGCAATGCTTCAGTTCCTTTAAATAAAATTTACTTGGAATCTTTTATCTCTCCATGAGACTAGATTATATTTAATTTAATTATTCCATAAACATAAAGCCTGATGTAACTTTCTTTAAATGTAAAATGGATTCTGTATTATCAGTAGTAATTATGAAAATTTTGTTCATATAGTATCAGGACCTATTGACTTGGCTTTAATGGGGGAGGTGGTGAGGTCTGGATATAACTGAACTGTCCATTAGTAGGTAGAACAATATAATGGGAATCAGAGTGCACATTCCGGTTTGAACTCAATCTAGGTAACATGGATTCATCTCTGTGTAATAGGCCTGCTTCTGAAAAACACAATGTAGAGCTCCAAAAGCAGAACGATACTTTCAGAATACCATGTTATGTTTGTAAATAGATAGACAGATAGATATACAGAAATCAAAAATCTGAAAACGGTCTGGAAGTGTACATTTCAATAACATACAATGTCAGTAGTGGGGGATTAATAGCAGATCAAGAAGACTGTATCTGCATGCGAAATGGTTCAATTTTTGAAAGAGTTTTTTAAATGAAAATGGACAAAAAATTGAAAGGGTTACAGTAAGTGTTGAGGAGTGACTTGGCAAAAGGAGCACAGAGGTGAGAAAGAATTAAGTAGAGTTCAATAGAACCAGGTATAATTTCTGTACACATGACTCCATGAACAGGAGCAAAGGGGACACTTAAAGAAATCATAGGACTAAGGAGAGATCAGGATTAGGAGGGTTTGTACTAGTCTAGAAATGCTGACCTGAAAACCAACTAAAGTTTTCAACTCCTTCTTTTGAAGAACATTAGCTGTGCCGTGCTTTTCAAAAATGACTTGTCACAACTGATTTATGCCCACGTTAGCAACTCTTCTGAAATTACTTTGAAAGTAGACTAATGTGAGAGTTTCTCTTTAGAGATAATTCAAATTACTTGCATAGGATGTGGCAGCTGGTCTGGGGATGTTGTAGCTCAGTGGCAGTGACCTTGCCTAGCTTGGGGCTGGCCTGCCATGGACTTTCACCCCAAACACTTGCAAGAAAAAAAAAGGGAGGGAAGGGAGAGAGAAAGTTGGAAGGGAGGAAGGCAAAGTTGGACGGATGGAGAGAGGTAGAAAAGAAGGAAGAAGAAAAGGAGAAAACCCAGGAAGGGAGAAAGGAAGCAAGGAAGGTAGGAAATAGGGAGAGCACAAGGGCAGTGAAAGGACTGAGTCACTCAAACAAAAGGCAAGGGACACAAAGAAAAATATAGGCCATAAAAGCTGTTTGAACAGTTTAGTCAGTTTTAGAATTTGAGTGACATCAAACTGAATGTTATTATGACTGGATGGAATCTTCCTACTAACCCCGCCTTAGCCTGGCCTAAACCAAATCAAGGGGTGGGTGGCATGGAGAGGAATTCTCTCAGGCTGGAGTGGGAGGGACCTAAACCTGTGGCACTTGAGGATGCACTGGGGAGGGAAGGGGACAAGACTCCCCTGATGGGCAGTTGAGCACAACAAGGCTCCTGGGAGCCTTTGATCATGGCTCCCAAGGCAATACGCCCACCACCCACCATACGCTCAGCCCCTGAAGGGGATCACAGTGGTCTGCTCCGTTGCCTGGTGCAGGTTGGAGTTCCTGACCAAACACCTGAGTGTCCACAGCCTGTGTTGGCCTGCCTGGGCAGGCTGTGGTTGTGGTGGCAAGAGCCAAAGCTGTCTTGGCGTGATGGAGGAGACAAGGGCTGCCTCTCAGCCATACTAGTGGCTGGTTCTGGAAGAAGCACCCAGGGTTGTGGCAGCATTGTCCGAAGACATGAAGCCAGGCCATCTTCCTTATGGCTTTCCTTGGGAGTTGGTGATGTGTACAGCTCTTGGATTTTTTGCTGTTCTCTCACTTTTGTGGAGAGGTTTTCAGTCGGTTCGTAGCAGGCTTTACGTGGGAAGAGAAAAAAGGCTGGCTCTAAATCTTGCTGGACTTATTGAGGCAAAATGTAGACTTCTTGAAAAAGTGAGCCTTGTTGAAAAGAACATGAAGGCTTAGAATCATCTTTAAAGGATTGCAGGTTTGAGAAGGGTTCAAGAGAAGCACAACAGCTGGAGGCAACCGAAAAAAAGCTGCATAGGCCTGAATGCAGCCATGGCGTTGAAATGCTCTTTCTACAAGAAGAGCTCAAAGCACAGAAGGCTCAACATGGTCAACAGGATGAAACGATGGCGCATCTATCAAGAAGGATACAGTCCCTCCAAGGTGAATCTGAATCCCTCAGATCACAAATAGCTGAAGCTAAAACAAACTGGAGACTCCTTCAAGTGAATGAGGAAGAACTGAAGCTGGCAATCAAAGAGGTTTTGAATGAAGGATCCCTACTTCCGCAAACGCAGAGAACAACAATACGAGAAGAAGCTGAAGCACAGAGGGAACAAGGAGGTGTCCAATATAAAGCAAAAATCATATTAGAGGACTCTAAAGTAGCTGGAGAACAAGTTTTAAGGGACACAGAAAATCACATGGAGCCTCTGAGTGAATGCTTGCTGAAGATGAAGGATAGATCTTCTCCAAGCCTGGGAGCCCAACGGGATGGTGGTCACCTGGAACTGGGAAAGACGAGTGAACCCGAAATTGGTGCTCACTTGGAGGATGAGTCCAAAGGAGCTTTGAGGAACCTGGTTTATGGTGATAAGCTAAAGGCCTCCTTAGAAATCTTGGAAGGAGGAAGAATTCAAAAATGTACTTTCTCATGTGAAGTGGAGAAAACCACGGAAGACCTTACAGAACACATAAAAAGTATGCAGACTGAACAGGCATCCTTGCAGTCAGAAAATGCACAGCTGCAAAGTGAGAATGAGACCCTACAGAAGAACTTTAAAGTCATGATGGAACGCTATCAAGAAAATATGATGAAACTGCACAGGAAATTAAGAGTGGAGGAAAACTACCGTGTGGAGCAAGAGCAGAAACTTTCCAAAGTCGAAGAAAAGATGAGCCATACAATAAAAGAGCTGGAGACCTACCGAAAGAGAGCCCAATATCTTGAAGAACAATTGCAGAGTACCATTCATTCCTGTCTGGGAAAGATTATTTCCTCTGAGAAAGAAGCACATGCTAGTGAGTTGGCAGCTCGGATTGCTGAAAGAAACCTCAGTTATTTCAGGAAACAAAATGCACGCAACAGACAAAAATTAACTGAGAAGGAGCTTAGATTTGAACTTGTAGAAAAAGATCCCTATGATGCACTGGATGTTTCCAACTCAGCAATGGGCAGAAAGCCTTCTCCAAATGGGCCCTCACCAATAGGTCACCCTTCATCTGAAAGGAGACCTCCTCATTTGGAAAAGAGTGGTCCACTCACACTCTCACCTTTCACTCCAGTGGGAGGAGGAGGAGGGTCAAGGGGCCCTGGAGAATCCTCTGGACCATGCGACTAGCAGTAAAGGAAGAGAATCTAGCTGTCATAAGTTCACTGATTTTCAGAGAGCACCTTCTCAGACTGGGCCCCTCTCTCCTCCAGGGGAACAGGCCAGCAGGCTGATGATCCCTCCGCCAGGCCAACCATATTCTTCTGATGCACGTCTTCCTCTACAAAGGCAAGATAGGTTTTACTCAAATTGTGGTAGAGCATCGAGACGAGCAGAACACAGAATTCCTAATATGCCTCCTTTGGACTCTGATGTGCCTGATTCACCTCTCCATGCTGAAAACCAAGCAACTGGCTCTGGCTCTGTGTTGGCACCTCTCCCTCCAGTCAGAGGTGCCTTGTTTCCAGTTGACCCAAGGAGTCAGTTCATAAGAAGAGGACCTTTTTTTTTCCTCCACCTCTCCCAGGAAACTTGTCTGGGAACCTGGAGATTATGTTCCACCTGACCCGCCACCCACTCCATTTCCAATGCAAAGTGTCTAGCAGGGAGGGGGTTTTCCTCACAATCTTCCCCCAAGAGCTGGAATTCAGCCCTCTCCACCCCCATTCTGAAAGTACAAGTGAGTTCCCTAAAGGGTTCCTTCCACCTGCAAATAAGCCTGTTACTCAACATCCAGAACCAAACAAGAAACCTCATGCTGTTGCTCTCTCTTCAAATGTAATTTGACTTATCTCTTATTTTTAGTTTTTAAGTAACTCATTTTACTTCAGTAATTGACTATACTTTGGCTCCAATTGAAGCTCAATGAAACAATAATTCTTAAGGTACTATTTTGTAAATAAAGATGGTTTACGTAGGAATCTTACGAGTAAATTATTCCTATTTTATTTTATTCCAGAGAACAGCATTTAATCTGATGAAGCCACTCTTACATAAACCAGAATTGGAGTTCTAGGTACTTGTAATCACAGTGGTCTGCTCCGTTGCCTGGTGCAGGTTGGAGTTCCTGACCAAACATCTGAGTGTCCACTGCCTGTGTTGGCCTGCCTGGGCAGGATGCGGTTGTGGTGGCAAGAGCCAAAGCTGTCTTGGCGTGATGGAGGAGCCAAGGGCTGCCTCTCAGCCATACTAGTGGCTGGTTCTGGAAGAAGAACCCAGGGTTGTGGCAGCATTGTCCGAAGACATGAAGCCAATCCATCTTCCTTATGGCTTTCCTTGGGAGTTGGTGATGTGTACAGCTCTTGGATTTTTTGCTGTTCTCTCACTTTTGTGGAGAGGTTTTCAGTCGGTTCGTAGCAGGGTTTACGTGGGAAGAGAAAAATGGCTGGCTCTAAATCTTGCTGGACTTATTGAGGCAAAATGTGGACTTCTTGAAAAAATGAGCCTTGTTGAAAAAGAACATGAAGGCTTAGAATCATCTTTAAAGGATTGCAGGTTTGAGAAGGGTTCAAGAGAAGCACGACAGCTGGAGGCAACCAACGAAAAGCTGCATAGGTCCGAATCCAGCCATGGCGTTGAAGTGCTCTTTCTAGAATAAGAGCTCAAAGCACAGAAGGCTCAACATGGTCAACAGGATGAAACGATGGCGCATCTATCAAGAAGGATACAGTCCCTCCAAGGTGAATCTGAATCCCTCGGATCACAAATAGCTGAAGCTAAAACAAACTGGAGACTCTTTCAAGTGAATGAGGAAGAACTGAAGATGGCAATCAAAGAGGTTTTGAATGAAGGATCCCTACTTCCACAAACGCAGAGACCAACAATACAAGGAGAAGCTGAAGCACAGAGGGAACAAGGAGGTGTCCAATATAAAGCAAAAATCATATTAGAGGACTCTAAAGTACCTGGAGAACAAGTTCTAAGGGACACAGAAAATCACATGGAGTCTCTGAGTGAATGCTTGCTGAAGATGATGGATAGGTCTTCTCCAAGCCTGGGAGTCCAAAGGGATGGTGGTCACCTGGAACTGGGAAAGACGAGTGAACCCGAAATTGGTGCTCACTTGGAGGATGAGTCCAAAGGAGCTTTGAGGAACCTGGTTTATGGTGATAAGCTAAATGATTCCTTAGAAATCTTGGAAGGAGGAAGAATTCAAAAATGTACTTTCTTTCTGAAGTGCAGAAAACCACGGAAGACCTTACAGAACACCTTAAAAGTCTGCAGACTGAACAGGCATCCTTGCAGTCAGAAATTGCACAGCTGCAAAGTGAGAATGAGACCCTACAGAAGAACTTAAAAGTCATGATGGAACGCTACCAAGAAAATATGATGAAACTGCACAGGAAATTAAGAGTGGAGGAAAACTACCGTGTGGAGCAAGAGCAGAAACTTTCCAAAGTCGAAGAAAAGATGAGCCATACAATAAAAGAGCTGGAGACCTACCGAAAGAGAGCCCAATATCTTGAAGAACAATTGCAGAGTACCATTCATTCCTGTCTGGGGAAGATTATTTCCTCTGAGAAAGAAGCACATGCTAGTGAGTTGGCAGCTCGGATTGCTGAAAGAAACCTCAGTTATTTCAGGAAACAAAATGCACGCAACAGACAAAAATTAACTGAGAAGGAGCTTAGATTTGAACTTGTAGAAAAAGATCCCTATGATGCACTGGATGTTTCCAACTCAGCAATGGGCAGAAAGCCTTCTCGAAATGGGCCCTCACCAATAGGTTACCCTTCATCTGAAAGGAGACCTCCTCATTTGGAAAAGAGTGGTCCACTCACACTCTCACCTTTCACTCCAGTGGGAGGAGGAGGAGGGTCAAGGGGCCCTGGAGAATCCTCTGGACCATGCGACTAGCAGTAAAGGAAGAGAATCCAGCTGTCATAAGTTCACTGATTTTCAGAGAGCACCTTCTCAGACTGGGCCCCTCTCTCCTCCAGGGGAACAGGCCAGCAGGCTTATGATCCCTCCGCCAGGCCAACCATATTCTTCTGATGCACGTCTTCCTCTACAAAGGCAAGATAGGTTTTACTCAAATTGTGGTAGAGCATCAGGACCAGCAGAACACAGAATTCCTAATATGCCTCCTTTGGACTCTGATGTGCCTGATTCACCTCTCCATGCTGAAAACCAAGCAACTGGCTCTGGCTCTGTGTTGGCACCTCTCCCTCCAGTCAGAGGTGCATTGTTTCCAGTTGACCCAAGAAGTCAGTTCATAAGAAGAGGACCTTTTTTTTTCCTCCACCTCTCCCAGGAAACTTGTCTGGGAACCTGGAGATTATGTTCCACCTGACCCGCCACCCACTCCATTTCCATTGCAAAGTGTCTATGCAGGGAGGGGGTTTTCCTCACAATCTTCCCCCAAGAGCTGGAATTCAGCCCTCTACACCCCCATTCTGAAAGTACAAGTGAGTTCCCTAAAGGGTTCCTTCCACCTGCAAATGAGCCTGTTACTCAACATCCAGAACCAAACAAGAAACCTCATGCTGTTGCTCTCTCTTCAAATGTAATTTGACTTATCTCTCATTTTTAGTTTTTAAGTAACTCCTTTTACTTCAGTAATTGACTATACTTTGGCTCCAATTGAAGCTCAATGAAAAAATAATTCTTAAGATACTATTTTGTAAATAAAGATGGTTTACGTAGGAATCTTTTGAGTAAATTATTCCTATTTTATTTTATTCCAGAGAACAGCATTTAATCTGATGAAGCCACTCTTACATAAACAAGAATGGGAGTTCTAGGTACTTGTAATCTAGCTGATGGAAATATCTTTTAAACTCCCAACAAAGAAGTGTATTTAGGATGACTGTAGCAAATGTAAAGTGACTTTAGGCTTAATGAAAAAGTGTCACTGATTTAGAGACTGGTTGGGCATTTCAGCTAGTTTTTCCATATCAGAATAACTAGAGCATGGGAGGACTAAAGGAGAGAACACAACTAAACCTGTCACGGAAACAGGAGATCTCAACTACAAAGAAAAATGAAGACCTCTTTTTTATATTGGTTGCTTAAAACCTTACATAGCTCTTGAGATACCATATTTCCTACATTAGATTCAAGTGAGTTATGAACTCCCATTTGGACCCCATATTTAGATTGCACAATCACATTGTTTACACATCCACGTTTTTACAAAATGCCATATTAGTAACTGTTGTATTCTGCTACCTTTTCTGGCCTCTACTATCCCACCTCTCCTGCCCTCCCATCTTCTCTCTCTATCCCGTCTGCTGTAATTTAACGTTTGGGAATTGGAAACCACACTTTAAACTCACTCTCCTCCCCTTTTTCCCTTCTGTCAAATTACTCATCATCTTCTTCTATTTCTCCTCCTCCTCCTCTTCTTCCTCCTCCTCCTTATACCTTTACTTCATTCATCATACACTCATGCATTGGTTCATTCATTCCTTTCACACATGGTGTTGGGGATCCAACTCAGGACCTTTGAAAGTGTGAAGCCGGCACTCTAGTGCTGAGCCAAAACCCCAGCACCTGTCTTTTTGATTTTATGACTGTTTATATGAAATTCAGAATCGCATTCTGCTATGGTTCACTGATATGTGGATTGACCTAGTCCTTGTTTTCTGGGAGCCTTTTGGAAAATATACATGAATTATTAGGAGATTGAAATGAAGAAACAAAGAGGAAATTCCCAATTTCTTATTCTTAGATTCCATACTCTGACTCTGCCTACCTACTGTAAAAACTTTTAAACTCTTACTCCCCATTTCTATATCATTGCCAACAAGTGAACATTCAGTGCCCTACAACAAACCAGAGAACTCACATTGAACAATGTTTCCCCAGTAGAGACCAAGACACAATACTTATTAAAAAAATACCCTAGTTATGAATTAGTAGGTTAAGCTTTATTTGAGTGTTAAATGTGCTCTAATTATGTGTTTGTGTGTTTGTTGATGTGTGTGGTGTGTGGGCGTGTGTGCTTGTGTGTAAAACAAGCACTGAGGTGTAAAATAAATGCAGGATTGCAACGGCCTTCTTAAAAATAAGTAGCAACTTTATCACATTTGAAGCCCAGTGAAGAATCTGCCTGATACTTAACCTACAATTAATTGAAATGTGAAAAATTCAGGCCTAGAAAAACAAAGCCAACATACATACTGAATCTAATCAGTCTGTCTCACCTGTTTTCTAACCACTCCTTTAAATAAACCTAAATGGCCAGCGTAAAACATCAGTTGTTCTAAACGAGTGGACGGATGTCCCCTGTCATGGGCTGTGTAAAATACATGGAGGATCCGGCACTGACTGTTATCTAGAATGACTTCTGCCTGAACCACTATTGGAGAATTGTTGCTGATACACTGCGGTTCTTATACCAGTAAACTGGAATGAAGGTAATTTCAGGCTGCAAACGAATAAATTGATTTTACTAACTGGTTTTTGGAAAACACTGCCATGAAAAATTATCAATATGTTCATAAAGGCATCTACATGTCTCTTCACAAGGGTTTTACTTAATGGGGGAGGTGGTGAGGTCTGGATATAACTGAACTGTCCATTAGTAGGTAGAACAATATAATGGGAATCAGAGTGCAAATTCCGGTTTGAACTCAATCTAGGTAACATGGATTCATCTCTGTGTAATAGGCCTGCTTCTGAAAAACACAATGTAGAGCTCCAAAAGCAGAAGGATACTTTCAGAATACCATGTTATGTTTGTAAATAGATAGACAGATAGATATACAGAAATCAAAAATCTGAAAACGGTCTGGAAGTGTACATTTCAATAACTTACAATGTCAGTAGTGGGGGATTAATAGCAGATCAAGAAGACTGTATCTGCATGCGAAATGGTTCAATTTTTGAAAGAGTTTTTTAAATGAAAATGGACAAAAAATTGAAAGGGTTACAGTAAGTGTTGAGGAGTGACTTGGCAAAAGGAGCACAGAGGTGAGAAAGAATTAAGTAGAGTTCAATAGAACCAGGTATAATTTCTGTACACATGACTCCATGAACAGGAGCAAAGGGGACACTTA